>NC_092098.1:38210012-38518345 GCF_045679555.1 Salvelinus alpinus
AAATTGGTTGTTGATCATTGCTAGACAACCATTTTCAGGTCTTGCCATAGATTTTCAAGTAGATTTAAGTCAAAACTGGGTCATGCAGGAACATTCACTGTCTTCTTGGTAAGCAACTACAGCGTAGATTTGGTCTTGTGTTTTATGTTATTGTCCTGCTGGAAGATGAATTTATCTCCCAGTGTCTGGTGGAAAGCAGACTGAACCAGGTTTTCCTCTAGGATTTTGACTGTGCTTAGTTCCATTCCGTGTCTTTATCCTGAAAAACTCCCCAGTCCTTAATGATTACAAGCATACCCATAACATGATGCAGCCACCACTATGCTTGAAAATATGGAGAGTGGTACTCAGTAATGCGGCAGGTAGCCTAGTGGTTAGAGCGTTGGACTAGTAACCGAAAGGTTTCAAGATCAAATCTCCAAGCTAACAAGGTAAAAATATGCCGTTCTGCCCCTGAACAGGGCAGTTAACCTACTGTTCCTTGGCCATCATTGAAAATAAGAATTTGTTCTTAACTGACTTGCCTAGTTAAATAAAGGTAAAATATTATTTTTTTAAAATGTTTTTTATTGTATTTGCCCCAAACATAACACTTTACATTTACATTTAAGTCATTTAGCAGACGCTCTTATCCAGAGCGACTTACAAGTTGTAAATAAGGCATTTATGAAAGCAACTATTCTCTGTTATAAATACAGTTCTTACTGAATGTGTCAAAGAGCACTGTTTCCACCCGGTTTCGAACCGGGGACCTTTCGCGTGTGAAGCGAATGTGATAACCACTACACTACAGAAACTGCTGCTGCTGAATACTTTGTATTCAGGACAAAAAGTGAATTGCTTTGCCACATTTATTTGCATTATTACTTTAGTGCGTTGATGCAAACAGGATACATGTTTTGGAATATTTGTATTCTGTACAGCCTTCCTTATTTTCAATTAGGTTAGTATTGTGGAGTAACTACAATGTTGTTGGTCCATCCTCAGTTTTCTCCTATCACAGGCATTAAACTCTGTAACTATTTTAAAGTCACCATTGGCCTCATGGTGAAATCCTTGAACGGTTTCCTTCCTCTCCGGCAACTGAGTTAGGAAGAACGCCTGTGTCTTTGTAGTGACTGGGTTTATTGATACACCATCCAAAGTGTAATTAATAACTTCACCATGCTCAAACGGATATTCAATGTCTGCTTTTTTTTACCCATCTACCAATAGGTGCCCTTCTTTGTGAGGCATTGGAAAACCTCCCTTGTCTTGTGGTTGAATCTGTGTTTGAAATTTACTGCTCGACTGAGGGACCTTATAGATAATTGTAGGGTACAGAGATGAAGGAGTCATTCAAAAATCATGTTAGACATTATTATTGCACACACAGTAAGTCCATGCAAATTATTATGTGAGTTGTTAAGCACATTTTTACTCCTGAACTTATTTAGGCATGCCATAAAAAAAGGGGTTGAATACTTATTGACTCAAGAAATTCAGCTTTTAATTTTTAATAAAGGTATAAACACTCAACTTTGACATTATGGAGTATTGCATGTAGGACAGGGACACAAAATCTAAATGTAATCAATTTTAAATTCAGGCTGTAACACAACAAAATTTGGTAAAAGGCAAGGGATGTGAATAGTTTCTGAAAGCAGTGTATGTGCAGTTTTAATGTTTCAATATTTAAACCTCTAGGTGAGGATTTCAAAGGCCATTCCATTCCATAATGTTCAGTTCACACAACAGACAATTAATTGCATTAAGTAGTGTCTGTGTACTCTCACCAAACATAATTGAAATCTCAAGCTAACTACCCAGCATACTGGGAGCATTCCCAGAACATTAGCTAAGATCCCCATTAAGCTCTAGTTGGGTTTTTTATCTAACATTAAGATGATAACATCCCCAAAACATTCTAATAATGTTTTTGATGAAAATACAAAATAAAAATGTTTTAAATAAGATATCCTTGGAATGTTCTCCTGACATTCACTAAAATGTTGTGCACATCTGTAACAACCACCACAGAACCTTGCCCCAAAGTTCTCATTAGGTTTCCAAGAAGTGTAAAAACAATCTACCAGTAACATTTTCCCAGCCAACCAAAATTTGTTCTGTGAAAGTTTCCAGCAAATTTTCTCAAAACACAAAAACTGTTTAGTCATGATGATGATCATAATGTTTTTATAAAACATTCTCCTTATGTTGCAATAACTTTCCCAGAACACATTTAGTCTGTTCCTTAAAGGTTCCTGATTTCTCATTAGGTTGTGGGAAGAGTGTTGGGAACATTGTGGGGACATCACAAAAGATATGTTCCCAAAACACAAAAAACTGTTGAGTTGTGCAGATTATACAATGTTTTGTTTAGGGTGCAAAAAAACAAGACCAAATGTTTTATGTTCTTTAAAAGTTCGTAAAACATTTCTTTAGGTTGTGGGAACATTGTGGGGATATGACAAGAGATAGTTTTAGTGTTATGGGAACCGATCCAGATGTGCTGACATTAACATTATGTTTGTATCAGTGTGCACAAAATACGAATTTAATGTTGCAAAAATGTTGACAGAAAATCCTTTGAGTTATTTAAAGGTTCTCAAAACATTTAATAACAGTGTGTTATAAGAGATTTACAGTTTGGGAACAGTACATTATAAGAGATTTGCTTTGTTGTGGTAACATTCCTAAAAATTAAAGCAAGGGTACACAGAACATTCCTATAAGAATGCTGACATAACACCTAGTCTGGACCAAATAAAGACATCCTCTCTTTCAGTAGAGTATATCTGTGCCTCAACTTCACTGTTGTTTTGTTTTTAAAGAAACATGGTTAAAAAAATATGTGGGATTGGACCTGCAATGTTAGGATCTCCAACCAGATCATTAACCCTCTTCACCACCAGTGGATATCACCACCAGTGGAGAGAGACTACTGTCTGTGTGATTGACTCACCTCATAGTACTTGCCGTCCGTGTAGCAGCCACAGTTCTGGGGCAGGATGCAGCCTTTGCCGTTGAGGACGTAGCCCTGGTCACACTGACAGCCCTCCACACAGTCCTGGGTGCACTCCCTCTGGCCTCGGGCTGGGGCGCACTGCGGCTGGCACACTGACATGCAGCCAGAGTAGTGGCTGTTGGCTGGGCACGTCAGCACTGAGGAAGGAGACAAATAATCATGTCCTCAACGAAGATGTGGGTTAAGTCCAAAATGGCACCCTATTCCTTATGTACAGTAGTGCACTAGACAGACATGATAAACCTTTTTCAATTACCTGGCACTGGTACTCTGGACAGATTACAAGTCTGGGTGCATTTAGTGGATGGTAGACGCAGAATAGATATGAACAAAATATTAGTTAGCTGTTCATGTGACAATGTATGTCATTGTATAGGAGGGGTTACATAAAGCTCCTGCTTGTGATTCATCTCTTCCTTAATAATATGACTGAAAACTCCATGTAACATTTGTGAAAGTATAAGTTATTATTATCTAGTAGGCTATTTCTATTGAAGTGTAGTCCCATGTGAGCCTCAATTATTATTGTGCTCACCACAGGGCGTGTCACTTCTCCAGCCTAACACGCGCACCCCCTGGGTCTGGCATGTGCTGGTGTAGATCTGCAGCCAGTTGCAAATAGTTTCTGGGGCGCCCTGGTCCAGGCACGTGTCCTGCAGACAGCTCTGGTAAAAGAACGCTGGCGACACCTTGCTGTGACAGCGTGCAAACACACCACCGCGGTCCGCGATCAGCCCGCACAGACGCACTGCCTCGGGCTCCACAAATACGTACAGCCCGTCACCCAGGTGGAATCGGATTCCCGTGTAGCCCCCGCCTTCAACATTGATGCCTCCTCCCTCGACATTTTGTGCCCCACCTTCCACGTTGACATCCGTGACAAGGAGAGGGGCGTCGACGGCGCCGAGGCCTCTCTCGACCAATCCGCAACGTGGGCACGAGTCGCCGCATCCTACCTGGCAGAAGGTGTCCCGATCGGCCCAGGCCATGCCCCAGTCGTTGGTGGTGAAGGTGGGCGGAGACGAGAGTGGCATGCCCTGGCACAGGCCGCAGGTTGCGTTGTAGAGGCGTCTGGGCAGCGTGAGCAGGAGCAGGGTGTTCCAGTCAAAGGCTACCTTCAGGCCAAAGTCCGTCTCCAACACCAGCTGCATGCCGAAGGTGAAGATGTGGACCTTCCCTGGTCCCAGCTTCAGAGGCAGGTATAGACGCTCCTTATTCACCTAGGAGATAACATGAGAGAGAGTCATGGCTGTGTGTCTGTGTGTGCAGGGACGCTGTATAGGGGGGGAAAGTTAAGATGATTCTAAGGGCCTGTGACTGACAGGGGCCCTGAAAAATTATTAGAACATGAGGTTAATAATTTCATATTGATTTTTTTTTACCTATCATCATTAATATAATATTTTATTTACAATGTACTAATAAAACGAACGGTTTATTTTTCTTTTCTTGTTTTTGGCTAAAAGTAAACATCCAGAGAGCCTCTGTTTACATGAAATGGTTCGGTCCTGCCCCCAAACCGGGCGGGAACGGTACTTGCTAGCAGTGAGCTGCGAGTGAGGAGTATCATGTCTCGCTTCCTAAAGAAAAATCTAGCTTCCAAAAACGAAAAGAAAGACAGGAGAGAGAAAAGGGCGACAACATGTTTAGTTTTTAATTTAATTTAATTTATTTTTACAGGGACAGTGCACATTAATCAACGTTTCAGTAAAAATTCCGGTTTTAGCCAGCCAGATAATTTTCAACCGCAGTCCATGGGCAGGTTATAATGTGTCACCCAAGTTTTCACAAAGGAAGGTGGGTGTAGTCCGTGAGTGGTGGAAATTAACCTGTTAGCTTAGTCCATAGTGAAATATGCTACTTTTGCTCCCCTAACATTAGTTACTTAATATTTTCACAGAAAAGTGAGTGTTTACATATCGCTCCTCTTTTAGTCACATTTAAACAATGCAGGCAAACCTTTAGCAAGCTAGTCATACTAAATCAGGAATGCTGGCCTTCTAGGCAGAGTTCCTCTGTCCAGTGTCTGTGTTCTTTTGCCCATCTTAATCTTTACTTTTTATTGGCCAGTCTGAGATATGGCTTTTTCTTTGCAACTCTGCCTAGAATGCCAGCATCCCAGAGTCGGCTCTTCACTGTAGACGTTGACACTGATGTTTTGCGGGTACTATTTAATGAAGCTGCCAGTTGAGGACTTGTGAGGTGTCTGTTTCTCAAACTAGACACTCTAATGTACTTGTCCTCTTGCTCAGTTGTGCACCGGGGCCTCCCACTCCTCTTTCTATTCTGGTTAAAGCCAGTTTGCGCTGTTCTGTGAAGGGAGTAGTACATAGCGTTGTACTTGATCTTCCGTTTCTTGGCAATTTCTCGCATGGAATAGCCTTCAATTCTTAGAACAAGAATAGACTGAAGAGTTTCAGAAGAAATTCTTTGTTCCTAGCCATTTTGAGCCTGTTATCGAACCCACAAATGCTGATGCTCCAGATACACAACTAGTCTAAAGAAGGCCAGTTTTATTGCTTCTTTAATCAGCAGAACAGTTTTCAGCTGTGCTAACATAATTGCAAAACGGTTTTCTAATGATCAATAAGCCTTTTAAAATGATAAACTTGGAATAGCTAACACGACTTGCCATTGGAAAACAGGAGTGATGGTTGCTGATAATGGGCCTCTATACGCTTATGTAGATTTTCCATAAAAAATCTGGCGTTTCCACCTACAATAGTCATTTACAACATAAAAAATTTCTACACTGTATTTCTGATCAATTTGATGTTATTTTAATGGATAAAAAAATGTGCTTTCCAAAAACAAGGACATTTCTAAGTGACTCCAAACTTTTGAACGGTAGTGTACATACATACACACACACACACACACACACACAGTCAAACGTTTGGACACACCTACTCTTTCAAGGGTTTTTATTTATTTGTACTATTTTCTACATTAACAGTGAAGACATAAAAACTATGAAATAACACATATGGAATCATGTAGTAACCAAACAAGTGTTAAACAATCAAAATATATTTCATATTTGAGATTCTTCAAATAGCCACCCTTTCCCTTGATGACAGCTTTGCACACTCTTGTCATTCTCTCAACCAGCTTCACTTAGAATAATTTTCCAATAGTCTTGAAGGAGTTCACAAATATGCTGAGCACTTGTTGGCTGCTTTTGCTTCATCTGCGGTCCAAATCATCCCAAACCATCTCAATTGGGTTGAGGTCGGGGGATTGTGGAGGCCAGGTCCTCTGATGCAGCACTCCATCACTCTCCTTCTTGGTCAAATAGCCTTTACACAGCCTGGAGGTGTGTTGGGTCATTGTCCTGTTGAAAAACAAATGATAGTCCCACTAAGCGCAAGCCAGATGGAATGAAGTACAGTTGAAGTCAGAGGTTTACATACACCATAGCCAAATACATTTAAAACAGAGTTTTTCACACTTCCTGATATTTAATCATAGTAAAAATTCCCTGTCTTAGGTCAGTTAGGATCACCACTTTATTTTAAGAATGTGAAATTGTCACGACTTCTACCGAAGTCGTTGCCTCTCCTTGTTCGGGCGGTGTTCGGCGGTCGACGTCACCGGTCTTCTAGCCATCATCGATCCATTTTTCATTTTCCATTGGTTTTGTCTTGTCTTCCCACACACCTGTTTTCAATCTCATCCATTACCTCTTGTGTATTTAACCCTCTGTTTCCCCTCATGTCTTTGTCAGAGATTGTTTTATGTCAAGTGTTGTTTCTTGGTGTATAGGTGCGCAACGGGTCCTCGTACCCATGTTTATTTTATGTATGTACATTTTCGTGTTTGGAGCATGTTAAGTGGACATTTATTAAAAGTCTCCATTTAAACTCCGTTTAACTCTCCTGCGACTGACTTCCCTGCCACCTATACACACGACTCTGACAGAATCTCTGACCCAAAACTATGAAGTCAGCAGGACGAGACACTTCGCTCATGGAGGTAGAGGAACGCGTCATGGAACAAGCGGAGGAGATTGACAGTCTGAGCGCTGCCATGGATCGCATTGTCCAGAATATGGACCGCTGGGAGAGACAGGAAGTTTTTCCAGCGCCTCCACCACCACTACCGGTATTTCCGTTGAACGCTTTTTCTCCTCCTGAAAATAACAAGATCCATTTATCCCTACCCACGGGATACAATGGAGATACTGCCAGCTGCCAGGGTTTTCTCCTAAAACTGCACTTGTATCTGGCCACGGTCTCTCCAGTACCATCGGACCGTGAGAAGAGTTCCGCCCTCGTCTCATGCCTCACCGGGAAAGCCCTGGAGTGGGCCAGCGCTGTGTGTAGAGAGGAGGATGCGGCGTTGGACCATTTTGAGGAGTTCATCCGCCATTTCCGAATGGTATTCGACCACCCATCCGAAGGCAGAGCGGCGGGTGAGCTCCTCTATCATCTGAGGCAGGAGACGAGGAGTGCACAGGAGTTTGCTTTGGAGTTTAGGACCTTGGCTGCCGGCGCTGGATGGAGCGACAGGGCCCTGATCGACCATTACCGTTGTAGTCTACGCGAGGACGTCCGTCGGGAGCTGGCCTGTAGAGACACCACCCTCAACTTCGATCAGCTGGTGGACATGTCCATCAGGCTGGACAACATGCTGGCTACTCGTGGACGTCTAGATCGGGGTCTGGTTGTTCCATCCTCCCGCACCCTCTCTCCCGAACCTATGGAATTGGGAGGGATGGTGCGCAGGGAGACCGGAGGGGGTTCCCGCTCGAGCACCATCTATGATCGCAGAGATCCCACTGCTGGTCGGTGCCGGGTTGGTTCCTCTGGGAATAGAGAAGGCAGGCAGGGCACTCTGGCATCACCCCAGGTGAGTAGGCACCATTCTCATCCAGAGCCCTCTGTCGCACTAATGTTTGTCTCTGTCACTTTTCCGGATTTTTCCCTGCATTCCCAGTATAAGGCGCTAGTAGATTCAGGCGCCGCTGGGAATTTCATTAATAAAAATTTAGCTCATAGTTTAGGGATCCCTATTGTTTCTGTGGATATGCCTTTCCCTATTCATGCCTTAGATAGTCGACCAATAGGGTCAGGGTTTATCAGGGAGGTCACCGCACCTTTGTATATGATAACGCAGGAGGGTCACAAGGAGAAGATTAGTCTTTTCCTTATTGATTCCCCTGCGTATTCTGTGGTGCTAGGCCTACCCTGGTTAACCTGTCATAACCCCACTGTTTCTTGGCCAGAGGGCTCTCATGGGGTGGTCGCGAGAGTGCTCAGGTAGGTGTTTAGGGGTTTCCGTTGGTGCTACTACGGTGGAAAGTCCAGACCAGGTCTCCACCGTGCACATTTCCCCAGAATATGCCGATTTGGCTATCGCCTTCTGTAAAAAGAAGGCGACTCAATTACCACCCCATCGACGGGGGGATTGTGCGATAGATCTCCTGGTAGACGCTGAATATCCCAGGAGTCACGTGTATCCCCTGTCGCAAGCGGAGACGGTGGCTATGGATACATATATCTCTGAATCCCTGCGTCAGGGGTTCATTCAGCCATCCTTTTCACCCGCCTCTTCGAGTTTCTTTTTTGTGAAGAAGAAGGATGGTGGTTTACGCCCGTGCATTGATTATCGAGGTCTCAATAAAATCACGGTGAAATATAGTTACCCGTTACCTCTGATAAATACAGTTATTGAGTCAATGCACGGGGCACGCTTCTTCACAAAATTGGATCTCAGGAGTGCGTACAATCTGGTGCGTATTCGGAAGGGTGATGAGTGGAAGACGGCATTTAGCACCACCTCAGGTCATTATGAGTACCTTGTCATGCCATATGGGTTGATGAATGCTCCATCAGTCTTCCAATCATTTGTAGATGAGATCTTCAGGGACCTGCACGGGGCAGGGTGTAGTGGTGTATATCGATGATATTCTGATATACTCCGCTACACGCGCCGAGCATGTGTCCCTGGTGCGCAGGGTGCTTGGTCGCCTGTTGGAGCATGATCTATATGTCAAGGCTGAGAAATGCTTGTTCTTCCAACAATCCATCTCCTTCCTAGGGCATCGGATTTCCACTTCAGGAGTGGAAATGGAGAGCGACCGCATTACAGCCGTGCGTAATTGGCCGACTCCAACCACGGTAAAGGAGGTGCAGCGTTTTTTAGGGTTTGCCAATTACTACCGGAGGTTTATCCGGGGTTTTGGTCAGGTGGCTGCTCCCATTACCTCACTGCTAAAGGGGGGCCTGGCGCACTTGCAGTGGTTGGCTGAGGCGAACAGGGCTTTTGGACACCTGAAGACTCTGTTTACCTCGGTGCCTGTGTTGGCTCATCCGGATCCCTCTTTGCCATTCATAGTGGAGGTGGACGCATCCGAAGCTGGGATAGGAGCAGTGCTCTCTCAGCGTTCGGGTGTGCCACTGAAGCTTCGCCCCTGTGCTTTCTTTTGGAGAAGCTCAGCCCGGCGGAGCGAAACTATGATGTGGGGGACCGGGAGCTGTTAGCTGTCGTAAAAGCCTTGAAGGCGTGGAGGCATTGGCTTGAGGGGGCTAAACACCCTTTTCTCATCTGGACTGACCACCGCAATCTGGAGTACATCCGGCAGGCGAAGAGACTGAATCCTCGCCAGGCAAGGTGGGCCATGTTTTTCACTCGTTTTCTGTTTACTCTTACTTACAGACCAGGCTCCCAGAACGTCAAGGCAGACGCATTGTCTCGGCTGTATGACACAGAGGAGCGGTCCATGGATCCCACTCCCATACTGCCAGCTTCGTGTTTGGTGGCGCCAGTAGTGTGGGAGCTGGACGCAGACATTGAGCGGGCGTCACGTGCAGAGCCCTCTCCTCCTGAGTGTCCAGCTGGTCGTCTGTACGTTCCGTCTGCTGTCCGCGACCGATTGATCTATTGGGCTCACACGTCACCCTCTTCTGGTCATCCTGGGATAGGTCGGACGATGCGCTGTCTTGATGGGAGGTACTGGTGGCCCACTTTAGCTAAGGACGTGAGGATTTATGTTTCCTCCTGCTCGGTGTGCGCCCAGTGCAAGACTCCTAGACACCTGCCCAGAGGTAAGCTTCAACCTTTACCCGTTCCTCAACGGCCGTGGTCGCACCTGTCGGTGGATTTTTTGACTGATCTTCCACCTTCACAGGGTTACACCACAATCCTGGTCGTTGTGGATCGGTTTTCGAAGTCCTGTCGTCTCCTCCCTTTGCCCGGTCTCCCTACGGCCTTACAAACTGCAGAGGCCCTGTTTACACACGTTTCCCGGCACTATGGGGTGCCTGAGGATATAGTGTCTGATCGGGGTCCCCAGTTCACATCAAGGGTCTGGAAGGCGTTCATGGAACGTCTGTGGATCTCGGTTAGTCTTACCTCAGGTTTTCACCCCGAGAGTAATGGGCAGGTGGAGAGAGTTAACCAGGATGTGGGCAGGTTTCTGCGGTCCTATTGCCAGGACCGGCCGGGGGAGTGGGCGAAGTTCGTGCCCTGGGCAGAGATGGCCCAGAACTCGCTACGTCACTCCTCCACTAACCTCACTCCTTTTCAATGTGTATTAGGGTATCAGCCGGTTCTGGCTCCTTGGCATCAGTCAGACCGAGGCTCCTGCGGTGGACAATTGGTTTCGGCGCGCTGAGGAAACCTGGGAGGCAGCCCACGTCCACCTTCAGCGCGCCATAAGGCGCCAGAAAATTGGCGCAGACTGTCGCCGCAGTGAGGCCCCGGTGTTCGCACCAGGGGACAGGGTCTGGCTCTCGACCCGAAACCTGCCCCTCCGCCTGCTCTGCCGGAAGCTGGGTCTGCGGTTTGTGGGGCCGTTTAAAGTCCTGAGGAGAGTGAACAAGGTATGTTATAGGTTACAACTGCCCACTAATTACCGTATTAACCCCTCGTTCCATGTGTCTCTCCTCAGGCCGGTGGTGGCTGGCCCGTTCCAGGAGGCTGAAGTGCGTGAAGTTCCTCCGCCTCCTCTAGACATCGAGGGGGTCCCGGCGTACTCTGTTCGATCCATTTTGGATTCGAGACGTCGGGCGAGGGGCCTTCAGTACCTCGTGGACTGGGAGGGGTACGGGCCGGAGGAGAGATGCTGGGTTCCGGTGGAGGACGTTTTAGATCCTTCCATGTTAAAAGAATTCCACCGCCTCCATCCGGATCGCCCTGCACCTCGCCCTCCGGGTCGTCGCCGGTGTCGACGCGCTGCTGGAGCCGCGCGTCAGGGGGGGGGGGGGTACTGTCACGACTTCTACCGAAGTCGTTGCCTCTCCTTGTTCGGGCGGTGTTCGGCGGTCGACGTCACCGGTCTTCTAGCCATCATCGATCCATTTTTCATTTTCCATTGGTTTTGTCTTGTCTTCCCACACACCTGTTTTCAATCCCATCCATTACCTCTTGTGTATTTAACCCTCTGTTTCCCCTCATGTCTTTGTCAGAGATTGTTTTATGTCAAGTGTTGTTTCTTGGTGTATAGGTGCGCGACGGGTCCTCGTACCCATGTTTATTTTATGTATGTACATTTTCGTGTTTGGAGCATGTTAAGTGGCCATTTATTAAAAGTCTCCATTTACACTCCGTTTAACTCTCCTGCGACTGACTTCCCTGCCACCTATACACACAACTCTGACAGATGTCAGAATAATATTTATTTCAGCTTTTATTTCTTTCATCACATTCCCAGTGGGTCAGAAGTGTACATGTACTCAATTAGTATTTTGTAGCATTGCCTTTAAATTGTTGAACTTGGGTCAAACATGTCGGCTAGCCTTCCACAAGCTTCCCACAATAAGTTGGGTGAATTTTGGACCATTCCTCCTGACAGAGCTGGTGTAACTGAGTCAAGTTTATAGGCCTCCTTGCTCGCAAACGCTTTTTCAGTTCTGCCCACAAATTTTCTATAGGATTGAGGTCAGGGCTTTGTGATGGCCACTCCAATACCTTGACGTTGTTGTCCTTACGTCATTTTGCTACAACTTTGGAAGTATTTGCTTGGGGTCATTGTCCATTTGGAAGACCCATTTGCAACCAAGCTTTAACTTACTGACGGATGTCTTGATGTTGCTTCTATATATCTACATAATTTTCCTGCCTCATGATGCCATCTCTTTTGTGAAGTGCACCAGTCCCTCCTGCAGCAAAGCACCCCCACAACATGATGCTTCATGTTTGGGATGGTGTTCTTTGGCATTCAAGCCTCCCACTTTTTCCTCCAAATATAGCGATGGTCATTACGGCCAAACAGTTTTATTTTTGTTTCATCAGGACAGAGGACAAAAAGTACAATCTTTGTCCCCATGTGCAGTTTCAAACCGTTGTCTGGCTTTTTGTTTATGGCAGTTTTGGAGCAGTGGCTTCTTCCTTGCTCAGCGGCCTTTCAGGTTGTCGATATAGGACTCATTTTACTGTGGATATAGATACTTTTGTACTTTGCTGTTCTGGGATTGATTTGCACTTTTCGCACCAAAGTACGTTCATTTCTAGGAGACAGAACGCGTCTCCTTCCTGAGCGGTATGACGGCTGCGTGGTCCCATGGTGTCAATACTTGCATACTATTGTTTGTACAGATGAACGTGGTACCTTCAGGCGTTTGGAAATTGATCCCAAGGATGAACCAGACATGTGGAGGTCTACAATTCTTTTCTGAGGTCTTGACTGATTTCTTTAGATTTTCCCATGATGTCAAGCAAAGAGGCACTTAGTTTGAAGGTAGGCCTTGAAATATATCCACAGGTACACCTCCAATTGACTCAAATCATGTCAATTTGCCTATTAGAAGCATCTAAAGCCATGACATAATTTTCCAAGCTGTTTTAAAGGCACAGTCAACTTAGTGTATGTTAACTTCTGACCCACTGGAATTGTGATACAGTGAAATAATCTGTTCGTAAACAATTGTTGGAAAAATTACTTGTGTCATGCACAAAGTAGATGTCCTAACTGGCTTGCCAAAACTATAGTTTGTTCACAAGAAATTGTGGAATGGCTGAAAAACGAGTTTTAATGACTCCAACCTAAGTGTATGTAAACTTCCGACTTCAGCTGCATCACTGCAGAATGCTGTGGTAGCCATGCGGTTAAGCTTGCCTTGAATTCTAAATAAGTCACTGACAGTGTTACCAGCAAAGCACACTCACACCTCCTCCTCCATGCAGAGATCATCCGTTCACCAACTCTGCGTCTCACAAAGACACAGCGGAAATTTGGACTCAGACCAAATGGACAGATTTCCACCAGTCAAATATTCATTGCTCATGTTTCTTGGCCCAAGCAAATCTCTTATTATTGGTGTCCTTTAGTAGAGGGTTCTTTGCACCAATTCGACCATGAAGGCCTGATTCACAGTCTCTTCTGAACAGTTAATGTTGAGATGTGTCTGTTACTGGAACTCTGTGAAGCATTTATTTGGGCTGCAAGTTCTGAGGCTGGTAACTCTAATGAACTTATCCTCTGCAGCAGAGGTAACTCTGGGTCTTCCTTTTCCAGTGATGGTCCTCATGAGAGCCAGTTTTATTTTTTATATTTATTTCACCTTTATATAACTAGGTAGGCTAGTTGAGAACAAGTTCTCATTTACAACTGCGACCTGGCCAAAATAAAGCACAGCAGATTGACACATACAACAACACAGAGTTACACATGGAATAAACAAACATACAGTCAATAATACAGTAGATTTTCTTTTATTAGAAATAAATAAATACATTTTAAAAAGTCTATATACAGTGTGTGCAAATTAGGTAAGATAAGGGAGGTAAGGCAATAAATAGGCCATGGTGGCGAAGTAATTACAATATAGCAATTAAACACTGGAATGGTAGATGTGCAAAGGAGCAAGATAAATAAATAAATACAGTATGGGGATGAGGTAGTTGGATGGGCTGTTTACAGATGGGCTATGTACAGGTGCAGTGATCTGTGATCTGCTCTGACAGCTGATGCTTAAAGCTAGTGAGGGAGATATGAGTCTCCAGCTTCAGTGATTTTTGCAGTTCGTTCCAGTCATTGGCAGCAGAGAACTGGAAGGAAAGACGGCCAAAGGAGGAATTGGCTTTGGGGGTGACCAGTGAGATATACCTGCTGGAGCGCGTGCTACGGGTGGGTGCTGCTATGGTGACCAGTGAGCTGAGATAAGGCGGGCTTTACCTAGCAGAGACTTGTAGATGACCTGGAGCCAGTGGGTTGGCGACGGGTATGAAGCGAGGGCCAGCGAACGAGAGCGTACAGGTCGCAGTGGTGGGTAGTATATGGGGCTTTGGTGACAAAACAGGTGGCACTGTGATAGACTGCATCCAATTTGTTGAGTAGAGTGTTGAAGGCTATTTTATAAATGACATCGCCGAAGTCGAGGATCGGTAGGATGGTCAGTTTTACGAGGGTATGTTTGGCAGCATGAGTGAAGGAGGCTTTGTTGCGAAATAGGAAGCCAATTCTAGATTTAATTTTGGATTGGAGATGCTTAATGTGAGTCTGGAAGGAGAGTTCACAGTCTAACCAGACACCTAGGTATTTGTAGTTGTCCACATATTCTAAGTCAGAACCGTCCAGAGTAGTGATGCTGGACGGGCGGGCAGGTGCGGGCAGTGATTGGTTGAAGAGCATGCATTTAGTTTTACTTGCATTTAAGAGCAGTTGGAGGCCACGGAAGGAGAGTTG
Organism: Salvelinus alpinus; assembly: GCF_045679555.1. Taxonomy (NCBI): domain Eukaryota; kingdom Metazoa; phylum Chordata; class Actinopteri; order Salmoniformes; family Salmonidae; genus Salvelinus; species Salvelinus alpinus. The sequence continues at coordinate 38,224,649 of NC_092098.1, forward strand.
TATGGCATTGAAGCTCGTCTGGAGGTTAGTTAACACAGTGTCCAAAGAAAGGCCGGAAGTATGCAGAATGGTGTCGTCTGCGTAGAGGTGGATCAGAGAATCACCAACAGCAAGAGCGACATCATTGATATATACAGAGAAGAGAGTCGGCCCGAGAATTGAAACCTCGGGCCGACTGCCAGAGGTCCGGACAACAGGCCCTCCGATTTGACACACTGGACTCTATCAGAGAAGTAGTTGGTGAACCAGGCGAGGCAATCATTTGAGAAACCAAACCAATGTGGTGATTGACAGAGTCGAAAGCCTTGGCCAGGTCGATGAATACGGCTGCAAAGTAATGTCACTTATCGATGGCGGTTATGATATCGTTTTGGACCTCGAAATGGTCGGTAATCTTTTTGTTAACTTGGCTTTCGAAGACCTTAGAAAGGCAGGGTAGGATAGATATAGGTCTGTAGCAGTTTGGGTCTAGAGTGTCTCCCCCTTTGAAGAGGGGGATGACCGCTGCAGATTTCCAATCTTTGGGAATCTCAGATGATACGAAAGAGAGGTTGAACAGGCTGGTAACCGGGGTTGCAACAATTTCGGGCAGATCATTTTAGAAAGAGAGGGTCCAGATTGTCTAGCCCAGCTGATTTGTAGGGGTCTAGATTTTGCAGCTCTTTCAGAACATCAGCTATCTGGATTTGGGTGAAGGAGAAATGGGGGAGGCTTGGGCGAGTTGCTGTGGGGAGTGCAGGGCTGTTGACCGGGGTAGGGGTAGCCAGGTGGAAAGCATGACCAGCCGTAGAAAAATGCTTATTGAAATTCTCAATTATAGTGGATTTATCGGTGGTGACAGTGTTTCCTTGCCTCAGTGCAGTGGGAAGCTGGGAGGAGGTGCTCTTATTCTCCATGGACTTTACAGTGTCCCAGAACTTTTTTGAGTTTGTGCTACAGGATGCAAATTTCTGCTAGAAAAAGCTAGCCTTAGCTTTCCTAACTCCCTGAGTTTCATCATAGCGCTTGATGGTTTTTGCGACTGCACTTGAAGAAACTTTCAAAGTTCTTGAAATTTTCCGGATTGACTGAATTTCATGTCTTAAAGTAATGATGGACTGTCGTTTCTCTTTGCTTATTTAAGCTGTTCTTACCATAATATGGATGTGATCTTTTACCAAATAGGGCGTTCTTCTGTATACGACACCTATCTTGTCGCAACACAACTGATTGGCTCAAAATGAATTAAGAAGGAAATAAATTCCACAAATTAACTTTTAACAAGACACACCTGTTAATTGAAATGCATTCCAGGTGACTACCTCATGAAGCTGGTTGAGAGAATGCCAAGAGTGTGCAAAGCTGTCAGGGCAAACTGTCTGATTTATTTAGAATTCAAGGCACACTTAACCAGCATGGCTACAACAGCATTCTGTAGCGATACGCCATCCCATCTTGTTTGTGCTTAATGGGACTATCATTTGTTTTTCAACAGGACAATGACCCAACACACCTCCAGGCTGTGTAAGGACTATTTGACCAAGAAGGAGAGTGATGGAGTGCTGTATCAGATGACCTGGCCTCCACAGTCCCCTGACCTCAACCCAATTGAGATGGTTTGGGATGAGTCGGACCGCAGAGTGAAGGAAAAGCAGCCAACAAGTGCTCAGCATATGTGGGAACTCCTTCAAGACTGTTGGAAAAGCATTCCAGGTGAAGCTGGTTGAGAGAATGCCAAGAGTGTGTAAAGCTGTCATCAAGGCAAAGGGTGGCTATTTGTAGAATCTCAAATCTCAAATATATTTTTATTTGTTTATCACTTTTTGGGTTACTACATGATTCCATATGTGTTATTTCATAGTTTTGATGTCTTCACAATTATTCTACAATGTAGAAAATAGTAAAAATAAAGAAAAACCCTGGAATGAGCCGGTGTCCAAACTTTTGACTGGTACTGTATGTGTATATATATATATTTTTGTTTTGTTTAACAGGACAAATATAATGGGGCACGTGCCCTTGTGCCCCCTATGGTCATGATGCCTCTGTATGTCTGTTTGTTTGTATTTGTTTGTTTGTGTGTGTGTGTGTGTGTTATATCTAGTGGGTGTAAGTGTGAGTATAGGATCAAGTGTGTGTATTGTGGTTTTTCTCAGATCTTTGGGTTGGTTTGTGAACCCTTTCCAAATGTCGCTCAGGTCAGCCGTTCCTCTGAGCCCAATCCAGCCCGATAAAAGATGTTGATTGAAATAAGATCCACCCTGAGCCAATCAAAGAGGAATTCACTCTTTGCTCCGTTATTCTATAGGCTTGATTAGCAAATAACTCTCCCTTACACGTCCAACCACTGTGACCTTCACAATACATCAGTCACATTTGAAGGATGAATACGCACTGAAATTAAGACATAATAAGAACACATTTCCCCTGTCACTTTTCAGTTGGATTCTCTGAAAGGCATTGGTAGGATTATTGGCATGTTCCCATTACTTACCACAGGTGTTTCTTACTAATAAAGTCTAGCAAGATTGACTGTGCCTAAGAGTTTTCACACTACTGACTCAAACCAAACCAAGCTTTACTGAGCATTTCACAAAGGACAATGTGATATATCAGAGCCAGTACAGTTTGGTTCAGGATGGAGAGGTAGTGTGAAAAGGGTATAATCCACTCACCGTGATGGTGTGTTTGTAGCTCCGAGACACCTCAATCTCATAGCCGTAGACCTCCAAGACGAACCCTCTCACCCAGATGGCCTGCCCTGTGTCCCTCTCCTCGTTCCGGGCTGACAGCTTGAAGTGAGGGAAGGTGGCGCTGCTGCTCGTCCCAGGCTGGGTGGCGGGGCTCTGATCCCCATCATCCTCCTCCACCACCCCGCCGTTGCACGCCGTCGTAGCCAGCCTCAAGGTACAGCTGCTCTGTAGCTCGAAGGGCACACCACCGAACGGAAGAAAGTGGCTGTAACCGGCGGCAACGCATAGCGCCTCGGTGCGCGGCTGACAGAAGTAGAGGCCCTCAAGGCCCTCCTGGCAGTACTCGCCCTCCCCGCATGGTGCCAGCGTGCAGTAGACGCTGTTGTCCGAGCCGTTGCAGTAGCAGCGCTCTTTGCACTCCCAGTCGGTCCAGAAGGTTTGGTTGGTGGTCAGCTGCCGGCTGCCAAGATCGAGGCAGCCGCAGTCACTGCGTGCCACGCACTGGCCATTGCGCAGCGCAAAGCCCTCCTCGCACTGGCAACCCTCCTGACAAGGCAGTGGGCACGGCTCGTCGGGCTCGTCAAGGCCGGCGCAGGTCAGCTGGCATGCGCTAGTGCACTCATCAAAGTGACTGTTCTCCGGACAGGGCAAGGCTGCAGGAAGGAGAGAGAGAAAGGTGGGGGAGAGAGATGAGAAAGAAAGTGGGATGGTGAAAGAAAGAGAGAAAAGTAGAGAGATAAAGACAGATGTTGAACAGAGACAGAAACAAGAGAAAGGGAAATTCAGAATTAGCAGATTCAATGCGTGGTTCATAAATGAAAAATACATGGTTAGTCAATTACTCAACAACATTCCAAGGTGGTGGTGGTGGGGGGACTAACTCACGGCAATTGGTAGCACTCCTCCAGGCGGCAAGGCCCACCTGGGCGTCCTGACAGGCTGAGGCATACGCCTGCAGCGAAGAGCAGAGCGCCGAGCGGTTTCCCTCACGCACGCACATGTTGTACAGGCAGTTCCGGAAGAACGGCGAGGGGTTGACGGCACCATGGCACGCCAGGAATGAGCTGTTCCCCGGGTCGTTGATGTTGCCACACATCCATGGGCTCTGGTAGAGCCGCAGGTCCGTGCACATGCGGTACAGGTCGTCGCAATCGCCGTTACATGTCAGGTCGTCAGCGATGGCCCGCCAGCCTTCAGTAAAGAGTTCGGGGGATTCGGCCAGACGGCCGTTGGGTAGACGGAGGTCGTCGCTGGCATTTCCGTTGAAGAGGCCGCACAGGCCACAGGTGGCGTTGTAAAAGAGGGTAGAGAGGGAGATGTTGAGGAAGCCCTGGCGGGTGTAGCGGACTAGGACCAATCCGCTGGACTCCACCACAGTGGCGTTGCCCGGGGCGCGGTAGATCATCAGGGTCTCCAGAGGGTGGATATAAGGTAGTAGTACCGGTTCACCGTTCAGCTGGGAATTAGAGACATCATAACATTGTGTCACAGACTGGTAATAGCAGGGTAAATTCATTTGAATTCTATCACTTTTTGACAGCATCCTTTTTGATTTAAACAAGATTTTCCATACATGTTTGCCCATGGAAGAAGTGGTCAGGAAGTTACTTATTGGACCTGAATGCAAAAACATTCAGGAGATAAAGGTGCTCAAAGTTGAACCATTTTGCATATCCCACCATACCCTGAGACAACCATGTCTTTATCACTGGAAAAGATACATTTACATTTTACATTTTAGTCATTTAGCAGACGCTCTTATCCAGAGCGACTTACAGTAGAGTGCATACATTTTATTACATTTTTACATACTGAGACAAGGATATCCCTACCGGCCAAGAGCAGACGCTCTTATCCAGAGCGACTTACAGTAGAGTGCATACATTTTTTTACATTTTTTTTTTTACATACTGAGACAAGGATATCCCTACCGGCCAAACCCTCCCTAACCCGGACGACGCTATGCCAATTGTGCGTCGCCCCACGGATCTCCCGGTTGCGGCCGGCTGCGACAGAGCCTGGGCGCGAACCCAGCCCAGCCTGGGCGTGAACCCAGAGACTCTGGTGGCGCAGCTAGCACAAAAAGTGCCCTAGACCACTGCGCCACCCGGGAGACCCAGATAAATGGTTGAGTTTGATATCATTTAAAAGTAAAAAAAAATGGGTTTGTCAAACTATTATATAATAATTTATTTCAAGTATATATATATGTGTGTGTATATATATATACACACACATATGGCATTATTTTACCTTAAATGTCAATTATCTAAAAATGTGTCAATTCTGATTGTTTTCATATTCGCGTATGTTGTAGCTTAGACTACAACTTTACATCATCTGAGTTTTTTTTTGTGCCTGCCATTTGTTGATACAACATGCTCTTGAATACAGGGTGGGTGTCATTTCGATCATAGAAATGTAATTCATAAATTGGACCTATCCCTTCAGACAACTGCAATTTAGCTAGTACACCATTGAAATTGAATTTACATTTTTACTTCGAATTACTACAACAAAGATGGCCGCCGAATCACCCACCGTTGAATGTCAACTTAAATGGTCATGTCTATTCTATTATCTATATTTCTATGATTTCAATAGGTTTCCTATGGAAGATTGACAGTATTATTTGAAACAAAAGATATTCCCATCCAAGTCAACATTCTCTGATGTGTGGACCTCCAACCATCTTTGTGGTACCATTTGAAAGTTGAAATGTAAATGTTATTAACATTTTTGTAAATGACACCCATCCTGAGCATGACACCCATATTCAAGAGCTTGTTGAGAGCAACCGATGGCGAGCACAACACAAGGTGATGATGTAAAATGAAGTGTAAGCTACAACATATGCGAATATGAAAACTCTAGTTCATGCATTTTTAGATAATTGATGTTAAAGGTTAAAAAAAAGACAAAAAACATGTCCAAGAAAAATGATCAAATAGTTTGACAACCCTGTTTGTAAGCTTTTAAATCAATCTCAACCGTTTATCTTTTCCAGTGATGACGACATGACATTGTGGGGTATAAAAAATAGGTCAACTTTGAGCACCTTTATCTCCAATATGTCCCTTTCTGAGCACTTCTACCATTGGCAAATATGTATGGAAGGTTTCATTCAAATCAAAATGGGTGCTGCCAAAAAGCGATTTAATTCAAATAGATTTACCCAGCAGCAACATTCAATCACTGTAATGTAGTGTTGGGATATACATATTCCAGCTAAATTACTTTGAGCATGAGAAAGGTATCGCATGATGACATTAGACTTTCAGGGCCAGTTTCCCAGACTCATATTTAGCCTACCCCTGGTGTAAAATTATGTTAAATGGAGTTTCTCCACTGGAAGTGATTCTTAGTCCAGAAGTAAAGTTAGCCTAGGTCTGGAAAACCGACCGGCAACGAGGCCCACAATACTGATGCTTTCTGAATACATTTTCAACAGAATCTTTATAGATCTCTTTATCTGTCTGGAGACTCATACGTTTTCTCTCAATCATAAGACTGAGGTAGTACCAAAATAGCCTGGTCCCATACTGTATGTTTTGCATGACAATGAACAAACACAGAGAAAAGTTGGCGATAGCACAAACAGACTGGAGCACCAGGCTAAAATACCGACCTTCACTGTGTCAAAGTCCGATCCACCCATCTGGGCCTCCAGGTTGGCCACCCTGACCACCACGGGCCTCATCCAGGCCGGACCCTTGTTCACCAACCGCCGGCCCATCTTCACCTCCACAGCCGACACGTTGGCCGGCGTCGGCCCACACGACCTCAGCAGGTAGTAGGAGCTGTCGTCCGGAAAGAGCATGGAGGCCCCGTCGAAGGAGGCCGTCACAGCGTTCTGGCCCAGAGAACACACTCCCTCCCTGCGGGGGTAACAACCCAACAGGCCGACCTCCGCCACACACACCTCGCCTTCTCTACACGAGTCGTTGAAGCAGGAGACTTCGCCGTTGGGCCCACAGACACAGCGCAGGGTACACTCTCTGGCCTCGCCAGTGGGGCCCGCCCAGAAAGTGTCGTTGAGGGGGTAGTATAGGCCGTCACGCTCGCAGCCGCAGTCCTGCCGCCGGACACAGCGGCTGCCACTCAGCACGTAGCCCGGGTCGCACTGGCAGCCCTCGGTGCAGGGGTGGGCACAGTACAGGTGAGCGGTGAGGTCTGAGCAGGAGGCCGGGCAGGCACTGGTGCACACCTGGTAGTGGCTGGACTCAGGGCATGTCAGGGCTGGCAGCAAATCAAAGGAGAAAGAGGATGTTATAATACAAATTATATTAATGAAACATTGTTATGCTGTTATGTGTTAAATGATTACTACTGTAAGTTGTATTATGATATTGTGGGGGCAAGACAGCTGTTGGAGTAAGCAATATTAACCACATCTAACAGAAACAGCAAGTTACATCTTTATTTTAGGGATAAGTAGCTATGAGTCCCTTTCATGTCCAAACAAAACCATTCCTACCCCGACATATAGATACATGTGGGACAGAAGAGCACCTACCACAGAAGGTGCGTGATCTCCAGGGTCGTATAGTGACCCCCAGGGCTTGGCAGGCTAAGGCATAGGCCTGGATGGCCTGACACAGGGTGGTAATGTTGTCCCTGTTGCTGCACATGTCGTAGACACAACTATAGACGAAGGCCGTGGGGTCCACCACTGCCCTGCAGTCCCTGAAAGGCCCGTCTGTCTTGTTGATGAGTCCACAGTAGTCCGGGCGGAAGTAGAACGCCTCGGTCAACGGGTCACAGATACTGCAGTTCTGGGCGCAGCCATCCGTGCAGCGCCAGTCAGCGTCCTCTGCTCGCCAGCTGCCACCTAGCTCCACCACGCTCTCGGCCAGCGAGCCGTCGGGCAGCACGGGGTCGTCGGCAGGGTCGTCGTTATAGTTACCACACAGGCCGCATGTGTTGTTGAAGTAGGAGCTGGGCAGGGAGATAGAGGCATAGTGCTGCCCGTCGTAAGACACCAGGAGGCCAAAGTCGGTCTCCAGGGCGACAGCAACACCTGACTGGTACACCCTGACCGCACCCAGCTGGAGTTGGACTGGCAGTGTCTTTACCAGCCCATCCACCTGGAAAAGAAAGAGCTAGTAGATTCAGGGCGGATTATGGAGTTTAGTACCACGTAAACACAATATTCGATAACCAATAGAGCGGTACACAGAATCTGCTGGTCTTACCTGTCAAACTACGTGATCAGAACACTGTTATGTACCTAGCCTCACCTGTACAGTGCCCTGGCTGCCCTTAGGCAGGGTGACGCGGTGGCCGTACACCTCCACAGTAACGTCCCTCAACCAGGATACGGAGGCCACGCCGCGGTTCTCGTTCTTTGCCTCCACGCTGAAGAAGGGCAGGCCGGCCACCTCCCAGCATGGCCGTGCAAGCAAATAGGAGCAGGTGCCCTGGAAGTGGTAGAGGAAGCCGTCAAAGGTATGGTAGTGTGGGTCACCGAAAACCACGCAGGTGCTGGTGCGCGTGGGCTGGCAGTAGAAGGCACCCTCCTGCTGCTCGCATGTTTCCAGCTGGCCGCATGGCGCCTCCTGGCAGAGCACCTCGTTGTCCATGTCTAGGCAGCGGCACCGCTGGGAGCACTGGTCAGACAGCCAGAAGATCTCGCCGCGGCGATAGAACCGCCCTAGGAGAAGATATGGACATTCCTAATAACTATGGGGTCTTCCCGAACCTAGATATTGGTCCATTGTGTCAAGTCTTTGTTATGTTCCACTTCATACTCACCATTGTAACTGCAGCCATTGGCTGGGTCTATCAGGGCAGTGTCTATACGGAAGACCCAGCGGCCAGGCAGGTTAACATTGGTCGTCTGCTCGATTTCAACCACGTCATTGGAGCGGGACCCAGGCAGGTTGAGAAAGTGACCAATGTCTCCTCCATTAAAACCTGACTGGAAATGGGAGAGATGGGGAAAGGCAAGCAAGGAGGTTATCACTTACTTAGAGGTGGGAGGCATCAAGATTGGTCTGCTGTATTTGAGCTATATCTGGGGAGTTGGCCTTCTGTGTTTTAGAGGTCATAGGTGGGACTTCATGATTGGTCTGATATGGTTTTAGGGGAGGTATATGGGACATCATGGTTGGTTGGTTGGTTTGATGTGTTTTAGGGGTGGTACATAGGGAAATGTGATTGGTTTGATGTGTGCCGTTGGTGGTATATGTAGGTTATCATGATTGGACTACCTGTGCTGTGGTTCCACCTAAACCAGTCAGAGGGTCTCCTCCACTTGCAGTGCCTGTGCTCCAGTTGATCTCTCCATAGTTGAACATGGAAAAGCATGACAGACCATCTGATATCAATACAGCCTGAAACGTGTTAACCTATAGAGAGGTGAGAATATGCAGGTATAGTAAGTTCAATATGAGCCCAAAGAGAGAGAAAAGAAAAACACTGAGTGAGACTAAACAAAGATTCACCACCTGGCAGAACTGACCTTTTAACCTAAACAAATAACCACCTATTAGACTAAACAAATACTTACCTAGAGGTTCAATGAGATTTCTATTTGAGGCAACAACATATGAACATTTACCTTCAGTTCTGGCTAAAGATCACAGACACACATGATTTTTTACATTTCTTCTGGGATAAATGGTAATGTCAGTGGCCATCGTCAACTAAGGCCACATACTGTAGAACACCAATTCAGGTACCATCTCTTTTCTTGTGCGTGTGCCTAAAGGTGTTTTGAGTGTGGAGCATAATAATCCCTGTGATTAGTGATTGTGGTTATTTTACCGGGGTGGTCTGACTGCCTCCGTAGAAGGTGACCTGGTGCCAGGTTGTGATGAAGACCCAGGTGGCTGTGAAGGTGGGCATGTTCTTGAAGTACTTGCGGATGTCTCGTGAGGCCCGCTCCAGTAACTCTGGGTCTGCGCTCTCGCGGTAGTACACATCTCCGCGGATGCCGTTGTGCACGTCTGCCCATAGTGGGGCGATGAAGGATCTGCTGTCACTCAGGGGGAAGGCCTCGGGGGTGAACTGGCTCACCTGCACGTTGAAGGAGATCACACCGTTGTTGTTGACCTGCAGAGATTGAGAGGGAGGCACGGTCCCGATTGATGTGTTGATGAACAGATTTATGATAAAAAGAACAATTAATGGTTAGGTGAATGATATGGTGGATTAACATTTCTCTGAGATATTTGCCGTTATTGAAGGAAAGAAGGGTATATAGGAGCTTACATAGATTGAGCGATAGGGGTTATTAAAGAAAATGAATGGCATGAGTATAATTATTTCAGTGGAACTTCCATCATCCATCTTGGGTGTCTCCAGATCTCGGTGGACGGGCCCATAGGGGTACATGATCTCTTGAGAAAGAGCTGAAGGAAGAAGGAGGGAGACAATTGTAACAGATCTAGCAAAGAAGGGAGAACAACTGGTCAAATTTTTAGATAGACTACTCATGTCATCTGAGACATTTAGGAGAATTCAATCAAGATAAGATCAATGTCTTGCTTGTTTAACCAGAAAGAAAGGGAAAATAACTTATGCCTTCTAAACATACTGAACTTTCACTCTTTCATAACGGTCTATAAGACAGTGGTCCTTGAGTAATTTGCTCTGATACCTCTATATAAGATACAGAAAACATGTGAATCAGAATGGGATCCACGTCACTCACCTTCTCTCTGAGTAAAGAAGCTAAAGAGGTGGAACAGAATGACTGGAGTGCCTGGCCTGAGCATCCTAGATGGAGGAAAGAGAAAGAGGGGATTGAAGTAAGTCCACTGGGGACAATGAGAGTGAGAATAGTTAATTCAGGACAAAGCATTTAACGAGAGTTATTCAGGAAGGGCTTGTTGATTGAGTTTTTCAGATTCTTCCATAGCCATATGTAACAGTTTAACTTTAGTCCGTCCCCTCGCCCCGACCCGGGCGCGAACCAGGGACCCTCTGCACACATCAACAACTGACACCCACGAAGCATCGTTACCCATCGCTCCACAAAGGCCGCGGCCCTTGCAGAGCAAGGGGAACCACTACTTCAAGGTCTCAAAGCGAGTGACGTAACCGATTTGAAACGCTATTAGCACGCACCACCGCTAACTAGCTAGCCATTTCACATCCGTTACACATAGACCCCCAAAACCTCATGAACAACAGCGCCAGCAACTAGAACCCTATGTCTTCTAGGAGGCTGATACCAAAGAAGGGTAAAAATTACTCACAGAGACAACTTCTCATAAACAAGAGCATTTAACAAGAGCACTGGGGAGCAAGGGAGTACCGGCCAGCCGGTCGACGACGACGACACGTAACTTCTTTAAAATCAGTCTCCCATGTCTCCCTTGGGAGGTCCCCCCTATCCCCGTTAAAGGAGCCCTGAAAAGGCCCCATTATGCATTCAGGAACAATGTGTCAGGATCACATTCGCCTTGCGGTCCCGTGTGAGTGGACCACGGTGGGGCTGTGCCCTCTCAAAGCCATGGACCCTGCGGCCCAACCCAAGCCTCTCCGCCTCAGAGTCTCCTTGATGGGAGCTGGGCCTGGGAGCTCATTACCACGTCTGTTTGGGAGCCATGTCTTGTTGGCTAAAGAGAGGGGAGCGTAAACAGTGGAGCCCTAATGGCTTTAATTGAGCAGGCTTGAATTGCTAGGGTTCTTACTGTGGCCCTCTGGGGTTGCGTCGGTGCCTGGCTTGGCCGGCTTCCCATTGCCAAACCAGAATGTACAGCCAAGTCCATCCAAGGGAAAATTCCTGATCTAATTCAATTCAACATTTGATTGAATGGTAGCTGCATGTTGATTCAATGGTTGTCGTCAATTGAATGTAAAAACACCATTTAACGTTGTGTCCACTCTGATTTGTGTATGTAAGACGTTTGGAGAAAGTCCCAAAGGGGACTTCATTACTGATTTGAAAAACCAAAACTCAAGGTACTTTTTTTGCATAGGTGTTTTTTTAATTGCCTTTGAAAGTGATCACAGAGAATAGCATGTTTTATTCATAATGGACAATGTTAATTGATATCCATGCCCGTTGTTCTACATAATCCAAATTAAGCGTTTGTAGATATAGTTTAAAAAACATTCATTTATAAAACTAGATCTATGTAAATTTGAATTTAATGTATTAGTTAATGTGGCTCTTGACCTTTTTGCTAAGAATGAGAGATACAGTATCATATGCAACATTCTGGGCACAAACTGGTTGAACCAACATTGTTTCGAAGTAATTTTACAACATATTGTGACGTGGAATCTATGTGGAAAATATATTGGATTTGAAAAAAGTCATCAACGTAAACTGGTGGAATTTCAACCACGGGATTATGTCATCATTGTAACCAATTTTCAACATAGACAAACCTTGTATAAAATATGTTGAATTTGTACCTTTGAAACAATGTCAGATCTTCAATGTAATATTCACTATCAGATAAAAAACAATAGGCTAGGCAGCACATCCTACTGGAGAGTTGATCTATTTACAGCTATTTGTTTGGCGATTCATCCAGGATTTTAACCAAGCCCTGGTTTAGGTTTGTCACTACTAACAATGTGCTATTGTGAGAATGATTATTGAGAGATCTCTTAATAAATGAATATATTTCACTGTTGCTATCGAAGTCATTCCTTTTTTGATATATTGTATTTTATTTTTTTGACGTCACACTTGCGCAGACCCAAGTTCCCATCACATCCACACTCAGTGTTGTTTCTAATACTTGTAAGACTCTACCCCATATGACAAATTGTATTTTATTTCTGTCTTAAATAATGAAGCATTATATTCTTCCATTCTCTTAACGTTGGAGTATCATTTGACTCCCAGTATTTAAGTAAGAGCATCTTCAGTATGTCACAAAAATAATATTGTCAAATATTGTCCACCCCCATTTGCCATGTCTTGAAATATGCAGATGGGTGGATTAAAAGTCAATTTACATTGTCAAACTTCTGACATCCAACTTTCTAACTCTGCCTTTAACTTTTGGACTTGATAGCACTCGCAGAAGTTATTAATTATTGAGTTATTGTTAGTTTTACACTTAAGACATGACTCTGACATTGTTGTTTCTTAATTAAAGCATTTGTATCTTTAAAAATTATAAACTGGTTTGGCGTGTACTCATTTTGTGAGGGCTGTGAGGTGTTTACCAGGTTTATTTGGCATAAAATAGTATGCTTTCTTTGAGTTTAACCTGAAGTTGTTGGCTCTCTTCAAAAGTAAATATCATATTCCTGTTTAAGTTCAGAAACTGTATTATTTTCTTTACCGTGTAAAGATTTGTTATATTTTTTCTAAGATAGAAATTAAATACAAATAAATCACTAACTCAGATTTAACTTTTGCAGAGTATGAGATTATCATTCCCCTAAAGGATACCTTAAAAGCATCCCAAATTATGTCGGGGGTCAGCTTTTCTCTGTCCTCTATGTCTACATCTGTAATGCAAAATGTATTTTTGTTTTCATTTACATATTTAATACCTTTTGGGTCTTGAAGATGCAATCTGTTCATTCTCCATATTCTGTCACTAAGTGTATTTTCTGTGGGTACAATTAAGCATGATACAGGATAATGATCCAATATCACTATACAGTGCATTCAGAAAGTATTCAGACCCCTTGACTTTTTACACATTTTGTTACGTTACAGCCTTATTCTAAAATGTATTAAATTGTTTTTCCACCCTCATCAATCTGCACACAATACCCCATAATGACAAAGCAAAAACAGGTTTTTATAAATGTTTGCACATTGCCTCGATCTTGACTAGTCTCCCAGTCCGGACCAAAAGGCTCCTTAACAGCTTCTACCCCCAAACCATAAGACTGCTGAACAAATGAATCAAATGGCCACCGGACTATTTACACCCCCCCCCCCCCCCCCCCCTTCCATTTGTTTTATGCACTGCTGCTACTCGCTGTTTATTATCTATGCAGTCACTTAACATCTACCTACATGTACAAATTACCTTTAATAACCTGTACCCCTGGACATTGAATCGGTACCGGTACCCCCTGCATATAGCCTCGTTATTGTTATTTTGTGTTACTTTTTATTATTCTTTACTTTAGTTTATTTGGCAAATATTTGGTCAACTCTTCTTTAACTGCACCGTTGGTTAAGGGCTTGTAAGTAAGTATTTCACGGTACGGTCTACACCTGTTGTATTAGGCGCATGTGACAAATAAAGCTTGATTTGATTTGAGTCCCTGCCACTAAAAAACATTCCCACAGCATGATGCTGCCACCACCATGCTTCACCATAAGGATGGTGCCAGGTTTCCTCCAGATGTGACGCTTAGCATTCACGCCAAAGAGTTCAATCTTGGTTTCATCAGACCGGAGAATCTTGTTTCTTAGTCTGAGAGTCGTTAGGTGCCTTTTGGCAAACTCCAAGCGGGCTGTCATGTGCCTTTTACTGAGGAGTGGCTTCCGTCTGGCCACTACCATAAAGGCCTGATTGGTGGAGTGCTCCAGAGATGGTTTTCTAGAGGGTTCTCCCATCTCCACAGAGGAATTCTAGAGCTCTATGAACATCTGAGTGACCATTGGGTTCTTGGTCACCTCCCTGACCAAGGCCCTTCTCCCCCGATTGCGCAGTTTGGCCGGGTGGCCAGCTCTAGGAAGAGTCTTGGTGGTTCCAAACTTGTTCTATTTATGAATGATGGAGGCCACTGTGTTCTTGGGGACCTTCAATGCTGCAGACCTTTTGTGGTACCCTTCCCCAGATCTGTGCCTCTCCTCGACACAAACTTGTCTCGGAGCTCTACGAACAATTCCTTCGACCTCATGGCTTGGTTGTTGCTCTGACATGCACTGTCATCTGTGGGACCTTATAAAAACAGGTGTGTGCCTTTCTAAATCATGTGCGATCAATTGAATTTACCACAGGTGGACTCCTATAAAATTGTAGAAACATCTCAAGGATGATCAACGGAAACAGAATGAACGTGAGCTCACTTTCGAGTCTCATATCAAAGGGTCTGAATACTTACGTAAATAAGGTATTTCTGTTCATTTTTTGTATAGATTAGCAACAATTCTAAAAGCCTGTTTTTGCTTTGTCATTATGGGGTAATGTGTGTAGATTACTGAGAGAGAGAAAATGTGGAAAAAGTCAAGGGGTCTGCAAATTTTCCAAAGGCACCGTATCATGTATTTTAAAACCCAGTATGTTGTTGAGTGCATTTTTGTAAATCAAAATGTAGCCAATTCTTGAATAGCTTTCCTTACTTTGAGACAAAATGGAGTAGTCTTTTGTAGTTGGGAATAATAATCTGCAGGTATCCTGTAAAATATTTGAAGAGATGAAAATGTTCAGCCTCTGGAGGTTCCTTGAATTTCACTTTTTTTATTGCCATATCTGTCTAACTTGCTAAAGGTTTGATCACCTGCTAAAATAATAGTTCCAGTCTGGGGTTGATCTAATATAGCTTGAATTATATCTAAAAACACCAGGTTTGCACCTGGGAGGAAATATTTCCTCCCATTTTCAAATTAGAAAATGTCCTTCTTGGTATGTATGCTGGGATATACAGTAATGGAAAAAGGTGTATTCCTATTTATCAGGATGCCTACACCTCTGCTGTTACTACAGTAGGTAGCAGCATAGGCCTCTCCAACAAGATTCTCTTTAAATATTACATTTATCCTTTTTTGAGGTTTAGCTCTTGCATAAAAATCACATCTACTGACAATCTCTTTAAATATTCAAGAACCTTATGCTTTTTTTGCCATCATGAAGCCTGTGCACATTCTATGTAATCAGTTGGATTTTGTTGGTGTTTACTTGTATAGAATCAAAGTTAACCATGTTTGTTCGGTCTCTCATTGAAGAACCAGATAAAACATTTTAGCAGACAATTCATATGAGGGCGGTGGAAATCCCATAGATATGGAAGACTCATAGTATGAATACATGGTTATAGTATACATCACATACAGTGGGGCAAAAAAGGATTTAGTCAGCCACCAATTGTGCAAGTTCTCCCACTTAAAAAGATGAGAGAGGCCTGTAATTTTCATCATAGGTACACTTCAACTATGACAGACAAAATGAGAAAAAAAAATCCAGAAAATCACATTGTAGGATTTTTTATGAATTTATTTGCAAATTATGGTGGAAAATAAGTATTTGGTCACCTACAAACAAGCAAGATTCCTGGCTCTCACAGACCTGTAACTTCTTCTTTAAGAGGCTCCTCTGTCCTCCACTCGTTACCTATATTAATGGCACCTGTTTGAACTTGTTATCAGTATAAAAGACACCTGTCCACAACCTCAAACAGTCACACTCCAAACTCCACTATGGCCAAGACCAAAGAGCTGTCAAAGGACACCAGAAACAAAATTGTAGACCTGCACCAGGCTGGGAAGACTGAATCTGCAATTGGTAAGCAGCTTGGTTTGAAGAAATCAACTGTGGGAGCAATTATTAGGAAATGGAAGACATACAAGACCACTGATAATCTCCCTCGATCTGGGGCTCCACGCAAGATCTCACCCCGTGGGGTCAAAATGATCACAAGAACGGTGAGCAAAAATCCCAGAACCACACGGGGGGACCTAGTGAATGACCTGCAGAGAGCTGGGACCAAAGTAACAAAGCCTACCATCAGTAACACACTACGCCGCCAGGGACTCAAATCCTGCAGTGCCAGCCGTGTCCCCCTGCTTAAGCCAGTACATGTCCAGGCCCGTCTGAAGTTTGCTAGAGAGCATTTGGATGATCCAGAAGAAGATTGGGAGAATGTCATATGGTCAGATGAAACCAAAATATAACTTTTTGGTAAAAACTCAACTCGTCGTGTTTGGAGGACAAAGAATGCTGAGTTGCATCCAAAGAACACCATACCTACTGTGAAGCATGGGGGTGGAAACATCATGCTTTGGGGCTGTTTTTCTGCAAAGGGACCAGGACGACTGATCCGTGTAAAGGAAAGAATGAATGGGGCCATGTATCGTGACATTTTGAGTGAAAACCTCCTTCCATCAGCAAGGGCATTGAAGATGAAACGTGGCTGGGTCTTTCAGCATGACAATGATCCCAAACACACCGCCCGGGCAACGAAGGAGTGGCTTCGTAAGAAGCATTTCAAGGTCCTGGAGTGGCTTCGTAAGAAGCATTTCAAGGTCCTGGAGTGGCCTAGCCAGTCTCCAGATCTCAACCCCATAGAAAATCTTTGGAGGGAGTTGAAAGTCCGTGTTGCCCAGCAACAGCCCAGAAAACATCACTGCTCTAGAGGAGATCTGCATGGAGGAATGGGCCAAAATACCAGCAACAGTGTGTGAAAACCTTGTGAAGACTTACAGAAAACGTTTGACCTCTGTCATTGCCAACAAAGGGTATATAACAAAGTATTGAAATAAACTTTTGTTATTGACCACCATAATTTGCAAATAAATTCATTACAAATCCTACAATGTGATTTTCTGGATTTTTTTTTCTCATTTTGTCTGTCATAGTTGAAGTGTACCTATGATGAAAATTACAGGCCTCTCTCATCTTTTTAAGTGGGAGAACTTGCACAATTGGTGGCTGACTAAATACTTTTTTGCCCCACTGTATATAAAACGTATGAACATGTAGGCTGAGCAAACATTTAACAAGAACACAAATTACATAAAGCAATACTTACAGTTGAAGTCGGAAGTTTACATACACCTTAGCCAAATACATTTAAACTCAGTTTTTCACAATTCCTGACATTTAATCAGAGTAAAAATTCCCTGTCGTAGGTCAGTTAGGATCACCACTTTATTTTAAGAATGTGAAATGTCAGAATAATAGTAGAGCGAGTGATGTATTTCAGCTTTTATTTATTTAATCACATTCCCAGTGGGTCAAACGTTTACATACACTCAATTAGTATTTGGTAGCATTGCCTTTAAATTGTTTAACTTGGGTCAAACGTTTCGGGTAGCCTTCCACAAGCTTCGCACAATAAGTTGGGGGAATTTTGGCCCGTTCCTCCTGACAGAGCTGGTGTAACTGAGTCAGGTTTGTAGGCCTCCATGCTCGCACACGCTTTTTCAGTTCTGCCCACAAATTTTCTATAGGATTGAGGTCAGGGCTTTGTGATGGCCACTCCAATACCTTGACTTTGTTGTCCTTATGCTATTTTGCCACAACTTTGGAAGTATGCTTGGGGTCATTGTCCATTTGGAAGACCTATTTGAGACCAAGCTTTAACTTCCTGACTGATGTCTTGAGATGTTGCTTCAATATATCCACATCATTTTCCTTCCTCTTGATCCCATCTATTTTGTGAAGTGCACCAGTCCCTCTTGCAACAAAGCACCCCCACAACATGATGCTGCCACCCACGTGCTTCACGGTTGGGATGGTGTTCTTCAGCTTGCAAGCCTCCCCCTTTCCCCCCCCAAACATAATGGTCATTATGGCCAAACAGTTATATTTTTGTTTCATCAGACCAGAGAACATTTCTCCAAAAAGTCGATATTTGTCCCCATGTGCAGTTGCAAACCGTAGTCTGGCTTTTTTTTATGGCGGTTCTTGAGCGGTGGCTTCTGCCTTGCTGAGCGGCCTTTCAGGTTATGTCGATATAGGACTCATTTACTGTGGATATAGATACTTTTGTACCTGTTTACTCCAGCATCTTTACAAGGTCCTTTGCTGTTGTTCTGGGATTGATTCGCACTTTTCACACCAAAGTACGTTCATCTCTAAGAGACAGAACGTGTCTCCTTCCTGAGCGGTATGACGGCTGCGTGGTCTCATGGTGTTTATACTTGCGTACTATTGTTTGTACAGATGAACGTGGTACCTTCAGGTGTTTGGAAATTGCTCCCAAGGATGAACCAGAATTGTGAAGGTATACAATTGTTTTTCTGAGGTCTTGGCTGATTTCTTTTCATTTTCCCCTGATGTCAAGCAACATCAGAAGCTTCTAAAGCCATGAAATACTTTTCTGGAATTTTCCAAGCTGTTTAAAGGCACAGTCAACTTAGTGTATGTAAACTTCTGACCCACTGGAATTGTGATACAGTGAATTATAAGTGAAATAATCTGTCTGTAAACAATTGTTGGAAAAATGACCTGTGTCAAAGTAGCTGAAAAAGCGTGCACAAAGTAGATGTCCTAAACGACTTGCCAAAACTATAGTTGGTAAACAAGAAATTTGTGGAGTGGTTGAAAAACGAGTTTTAATGACTCCAACCTAAGTGTATGTAAACTTCCAACTTCAACTGTATTTGTACTTTGAGGCGTTATGCCTTTTTAGGGCTTTTAAGCTCCTACTCCTCCCCTAACGTACCAAAAATATGTGGATTATGTCATTGTAAATGAATTGGAGAAAGACTGACACTTAAATACTGTGGCCAGTTTGTAATACCTTGTGAATTAAATTAAATTATACCACAGCATTATTGAATGGTTGTTTTTGATTGGTTAGAATGTACATTAAAACAAGATATTGGGACAGTTGGAAAAGACATTGGGACACCTTGCAATCATGACACAATAAGCACCTTCACATGCAGGCCGTACTTGCTACAAGTTACAGAAAGCTAAACCAACAACCACACAAACCAAAATTGGATACATTGTAAACGCAGGTCCAACAAGGAAAAAACGTAGCTAGCTAACTAGCATTAATAAATTTTTGAAGATACTTTTTTTTGGAGCATCTGATGACCTAACATGGTGAGTGATGAACATGAATTTCTCTGGTCCCTCCTGTTGCTTATAAAAAATATAAACTAAAAAAGTATTTATACCGGTAAACTAGTGCTTTCATATTATTTTCTTATGCAAATGTGGAATAAGCGTGATTTATTTAAAAAAAAATGTAAAAGACATTTTTACCTTTATTTAACGATAAACGCCTCTGTTCTGTACATTATCTTGGAAAAATTAACTCTGCAAAGGGACTGGGCTCCACCTCGTCCCGTTGCGTTGTCCATTATTCCAAGGTAATGCACAGAATGTTGCCGTTTATCCCTTATGTATAGCGGCTGGGGGGGGGGGGGCTCTACGTGAGAAGAGTGGGTCCACCGAGAGACTGGGGTGAGATGAGTGGAGGCACCACCAGCTATCGAAGTCATTCCAAAGGGTAGGTTTAACAAAGCAAATTAAATGTTACCATACTTTATAAGTCTCATATCATCAATGATACTATTTATGAGGCCTTTATAGCATTTGCAAAGTCATCAACAGCTTTCATTTCAATTGAAAACAGACAATACATATAGGCCTAAAGTTTCAAGCTTTGGTTGATTTCAAATGTTATCTTCAAGTAAATCATTAATATGTTGGATTCACGTCTCCATCTCAACCAAAAATGTAAGTTTAGTCCTTAAATGTAGTCCAATTCTTTAACTCAGATTTTTGGTTGAGATGGAGACATGAATCTAACATCAATTATTCATTTGTAGACAGACTTGATATTGAATTGTGTTTGGTTGTCAACACAACCAATTACCAACATTTGAAGGAGATTAATCTTCTGCTTGGATAGTTCCATCTGTGCCAGTGACTTAGTCTTGCTTTAATTCCATCTTGTCTACAAATAAATAATTGATATGTTGGATATCCTTTAAAATGTTGATATTTGGTTGCGTTTTCAACCAAACAGAAATCAATATTCAGTTAATCTACAAATTAATAATTGATGTTGGATTCACATAAAAAGTTAAGGCTATCTTACAAACTAATGTAACAGTATTTATTCAACATTAAAATGAGTAACACATCCATGGCCACATTTTGAGTTAAGCCTACAGTAACTTCTTATGTAATCATAATCAAGATAGCATGCAGGTCGCTGGTCTGTGGAGATCTTCACAACTGCTATAATAATATGCGCAGAATCTCAAACAGCTTGGATCACTTGCATTATGTACTTTTAATGCAATCTCAACTGCAATTCAGGTCATTTAGTTGTGCTATGAGATGAAGCACAGTGATAAAATGTATTTCCATTTTAACTTTGTTGTGCTTTTAAATGGTTGAAAGCCCAGTGATAACACAATGGGATTTCAACAAACTTCTGACCTGTCTTTTTGAGTGGGTGAATAAAGGTTGAAATCTCATTGAACAACGTCTCAACCAAATATTACCCAAATGTTCATGTTGAAATGATGTGGTGTGCCCAGTTATCCTCAATGTGATCTCTGGGGAATGTGATGTGAATGAAGTATGTCTCTCCCAAATCTTCACTGTCATCTCTTTAATGCGTGTACAGTATTCAGCCTGATGGTAAATTGTGTTCAGGTGTGCCAAGGTTAGTGGACCCTGGTGAGAGGGGATCATCGTTCAGTCATCGCCCTGTCGTCATGCTTTGTCAACACAGAGATTACCACAACTGCTATTTTCACTCCTTCAGTTCCCCCCACGCTATCTGACAGACATTTACTCCATAATGTTCCAACAGAACAATGGAGATAAAGCCCGGGAATGCACTCAGGGACTGCACTTTCAAAAAAAGAGCTCTTCTAATGGTGTAAACACAACCTCTCTGGGCTCACACTCCAGTGCCCTTAACTTCTGACTGTATCAGGAGGAGTTTACTCTAGCTGCAACTAATAGAACAAAAACAATTGTAGGAGTATCCAAATCATGAAATAATACAGCTAGCAGAACATTCAAATATAGCATAATTGTTGCCATGTATCTGAAGACACAAGTAGATTAGGGACTGTTGGCTAATGTTACTGAAATTCTATTAAAACGACAGACTGGTTAACTTCTAAACACACATCTTCATTAGCACATACTTGTCAAGTCAAACTATATTGCCAGATGCTCAGCAGTAGGCAATGTTATAACATTGAACATATAATCTTAATACAGTATTAACTAATGAAAGAAAGGCATTACATTATTCCAAGACCAAATGCCAAGGATAGCTCCGTCATCTTCCCTGTGAGACATCACCATACACATGCTCATTAAGCAATATGACGTCCTCTATACTCTCATGTCCATATTTCCTAAGAGCTGAAATGGGTGAAATGCCCTGATACCTTAAATGCTGTATACACCATATCTATCAGTAACAGGGATTATCCACCATGTTACACACTCCTGTATTATCTTCAAAAAGCTATGAGATGCCAAGGGTAAACAAGTACAAACACACACCTATCCAGGAGTCAGATTCAGGTGCACCTTACCTGTCCACTAGTCGGTGATGCACCTGCTGGAGTGAAAGAGAGATAGAGGAAGAGGTAGATAGATTGACCACTCACCTGCTTTCAGAAGATGGACATTTAGCTCCTCACCACTCTCACCAGGCTGCCTCCAGTACACAGCTGTGTTCCATCCAGCTGGGAACATCCACAGAGTTTAAAAGAAGTGAGGAGAGGACTGGAGAAAGACTGAGGGGTGGTGGTTGTTGTGGTGATGGTGGGAGGGGAGGAGGGGGGTGGACATCCAAACAGAGGAGCACTTCTCGTCCACTTCCAGCAGGATTAACGGTACTGTAATAATGGGAGTCCCAGAAAACAGCCGAATCCTCGCCTAGGGCATCCAATGGATTTCAAAAGGAGCAGGGAGAAAGAGAATACTTGAATGAGAGAAGCAGAGAAAGTGTAAGCCCCTGCCGAAGCTCTGGAAGGAACTTTACTAAAAGAGGCAGGTGCAAATTTTACCGGGGATAGTGTTCAACTTAATCAGAAATCAGTGTTTGGGGAAAGGGGAAAGTGCGGAGGGGGACTTTGAGAGTGCAGAAAGAGGGAGAGAGAGTGTGTAGAAAGTGAGGGAGAGAGCAAATAAGAGATCCTGTAAATGAGGGAGGAAAGACTACACAAGCAAAGGCAAAATATTGAAACTAGACCTTATTTCCCTCCAAGCATGGAAGGCAAAACGGTTTAAACAAATAGGATTTTGGACATAAATGTCAGCCCCTTGGATTGGGCCCTGATCACCCCCATCAGCCCTGTCGACAGGGTCTGTCTATGTATGGCTAAAGCTTTCTACCGGAGTGACTCAGACCCAGCCAAAGCAGCCCAGTCTCACTCTGGGTTATTTTATGGACACAAAGAGAGAGAGAGAAACACACAGACTAAAACCCTGCTTTTTCAAGACCTTGGGTAGTTTGAGTTACAGAATTAACATGAGTCACTTAGAACACACTGTGTGCTTCTCTTTAATTAGGGACGGCCTCATTTACAGGGACACACAGCGCACCTCATTTCCATAGATCCTGGAGAGATTAGGCATAAGGGAAATCGTAGGTGGATGCGTCCTGATAGGGTCTGGGAAGGAGAGGGGAGTCAGTCAGGTCTTTGTTGTAAGGGGGACAGTGGAGGTAACTGGAGAGGTGGGAGCAGGATGTGTGAAAGGCTGCAGGACTGAGGGTCGACCCGGGGCTCCCATTGACCAGTGTAGGGGCTCTCTGTGGAGGATTCTTTTACACCTCCCATACCTTGTTGTGTAAAATGCACATACTCTTAACCAACCTGTGAAAGAGAGCGACACACAAAAGGGGACAAAAAACAACATGATCCCAGTGGGCCTGCCGGGACCGGGATCCTCCTGTGCTAGCGGTCAGTGTTTTGGGAAATGTCGAGGACAAGGAGAAGTGGGAGAAATTGAGATGGGGACGATAGGCCTGATTTTCACTTGAACCTCTCTCTCTCGCATGGACTCACTCACACTCTCATCTGCCCAAACAAAATTCTTTAGACAACAAGGACATGATAGTGAGAGGATAATGGTCGCTCCCTCTCCATTTAGCTCACTGGGAATGGGGACAGTGTTGTATAATCAAATTGGTTGTTACATACTGAGCTCAGCTGAGGTGACACTGCATATTTGCCCCATGTAAGGTGTGTACACATCTATGCCGAAATGGAGGACAGGAG
This sequence comes from Salvelinus alpinus, assembly GCF_045679555.1. NCBI lineage: Eukaryota > Metazoa > Chordata > Actinopteri > Salmoniformes > Salmonidae > Salvelinus > Salvelinus alpinus. The sequence goes on from NC_092098.1 coordinate 38,248,139, forward strand.
GGCATAGATATTTCCAGGAACATAGTCTTGCTAAGGAGGTTGACCTATGACTAAATGGTCTGATTGTCGTTTCAATTGTAAAAAAGTTGAGAAAATAAAACAGTCATGGTTGAAACGGACTGATCCAGTTACCTCAATAAGTAAAAAAGCATTACATCAACCGTTTATGTGGGACCACAGTGACAGGTGAGAACAAAGTCGGGCGTATCAAACATCAGAAGTTCTGGAGAGCCCATCAAGCTTGACCCCCCCCCCCCCCCATTTTTTTATTTATTTTTTATCCTGGAATGGATTCTGGGTGAGCTCAGCGCAAGTCACCCAATCCCCAGAGGGGGCCACTCCATATCAACACTCTAACCTCCCCCTATGCCCAGCAGTTGGCCTTGCCCTCCTCTCCTCTTCTTTCCTCCACAATGTAGAACCTCCTTGTGGTAACCCAAATCCACCTTCCCTAAAGACTCCTTCTCCTGGGCACACAATGGGCTCCGTTCAGCCCAAACTGCCCTTGGTCCAGCTCCATAATGCAATGGGGGAGATCAGGATACCGCCTGCCCGGCCAGGTCTTAGATACGGGACAAGGGCGTGAAGAGGTAACGCAACAACTCACCCCCCACCACCTCCCAACCTCGGCGTGACCCTGCATTAGCGGGGCAGCCTCGTTTTCACAGCCTGGTAACCCCATCACCAGCCTGTTTGTCTCCAGAAGCCTAGACTTCCCTCTGTGGAGGAACTGGAACTGGTGGGCCTGGTGCTCCAGTCAGAGAAGGCCCAGGCCAAGGAGACCTCAGCCCAAACCCCTGCCTAGTGACAGAGCTTCTGCTGGGGCTGGAAGTTGGGATTTAAAGCCGGCCAGCTGAATTGGCTGAGGGAGGTCGTGATGGCATCAGCCAAATGTGTCTCATGTGGTTCACAGTCACACCATGCCTGGAGGATGGGGAGTGAGGGGAGGAGGAGCTTTCGGCACCTCCAGGCTGGGTGACACCAATTAAGCCTGATTATTTTGCAGCCAAGTTGTTGCAGTGATCCAGGCGGTTGTGGGACTGGCTCCAGTTGGAAGACTTGAGCTCCGTGGTGGTGACTGCATTAGTTGGCTTTTTCAGTACTCCCACAAAACAGCAGGTCAGGAAAGCAATACTTCCGATCAGTCAAAACTATAAATGATGACTTACCTAAAGCCAGTGGATCATAATCAAATGGCCACCCAGACTATTTGCAATGCCCCCCTCCTTTGACACCGCTGCTACTCTCTGTTGTTATTATCTATGCATAGCCACTTTAATAACTCTACCTACATGTACACTTTACCTCAACTAACCAGTGCCCCCGCACATTGACTCTGTACCGGTACCCCTCTGTATATAGTTTTGCAATTGTTATTTTACTGCTGCTCTTTAATTACTTGTTACTTTTATTTCTTATTCGTATTTTTATTTAAACTGCATTGTTGGTTAGGGGCTCGTAAGTAAGCATTTCACTGTAAGGTCTAAACCTGTTGTATTCGGCGCAGGTGACTAATACAATTTGATAGGTCTTGCAGACACGGCTCAACAAGAATAGTTAGAAAGACACCAGCCAACAAGAGTGCATACATCATTTGCATCAGGAACCGACAACTCAATTTACAAAGGTGAGAGGCCAACGAGAATGCACCTGAGGAGGAAGGTTTCCCATTTCGATAGAAGGGAATAAGGTATGACGTGACATGATACATGTCTGTGAATATCCTCAGATGCCACAGAGTTGTCAAGTCACACCCAGACCTGTATAACCTCTATCCCACTAAATGTGGACCCATTTGGGATATGAGAAGCACCTCTGACCCTAATCTGAAGTCCCTAATGGGTCTTGAGTTCCAGTTGACACCCTTCACCGGGATAGTGTTGCACTGGAGTTGCCTTGAGAAGGGGTCTTGTGGTGGTGGACATAGCTATACCACTCATAGGCTCCGGATTAAATACATTTTGGTGGGAAGTGAAGGATGGGAGTAGAGAGGGGAATCCCCAGAAACCCAACACCTGACACCTATGGAATGGAAACATAGCTGCAGCTTAAACATGAATGCAGGAGAGAACCTAGGTTTGTGGAATGGACCTGACGTGTCTACCTTACCGAGCCCACAAGGCTACTGCAGCCTATGAAATGGAGCTGCATTGGCTGGATTTGAAGCAGGCAGCGTTTACAAAATCGTCAGTGGAAGTGCTTACATCGTATCGTCTGAGAATTCTAGATTGAAAAGCAGTCGTGGTCATCCACCTCTTCAAAGGGGGTGACACTCTAGACCCAAACTGTTACAGACCTATATCCATCCTGCCCTGCCTTTATAAAGTCTTCGAAAGCCAAGTTAACAAACAGATCACCGACCATTTTGAATCCCACCGTACCTTATCCGCTATGCAATCCAGTTTCCGAGCTGGTCACGGGTGCACCTCAGCCACGCTCAAGGTCCAAAACGATATCTTAACCGCCATCGATAAAAGACAGTACTGTGCAGCCGTCTTCATCGACCTGACCAAGGCTTTCGACTCTGTCAATCACCACATTCTTATCGGCAGACTCAACAGCCTTGGTTTCTCTAATGACTGCATCGCCTGGTTCACCAACTACTTCTCAGATAGAGTTCAGTATGTCAAATCGGAGGGCCTGTTGTCCGGACCTCTGGCAGTCTCTATGGGGGTGCCACAGGTTTCAATTCTCGGGCCGACTCTCTTCTCTGTATATATCAATGATATCGCTCTTGCTGCGAGTGACTCTTTGATCAATCTCTATGCAGACGACACCATTCTGTAAACATCTGGCCCTTCTTTGGACACTGTGTTAACTAACCTCCAAACGAGCTTCAATGCCATACAACATTCCTTCCATGGCCTCCAACTGCTCTTAAACGCTAGTAAAACTAAATGCATGCTCTTCAACCAATCGCTGCCCGCACCTGCCCGCCCGACTAGCATCACTACTCTGGACAGTTCTGACTTAGAATAGGTGGACAACTATAAATACCTAGGTGTCTGGCTAGACTGTAAACTCTCCTTCCAGACTCCTATTAAAGCATCTCCAATCCAAAATTAAATCTAGAATCGGCTTCCTATTTCGCAACAAAACATCCTTCACTCATGCTGCCAAACAAACCCTCGTAAAACTGACCATCCTACCGATCCTCGACTTCGGCGATGTCATTTATAAAATAGCCTCCAACACTCTACTCAACAAATTGGATGCAGTCTATCACAGTGCCCTCCGTTTTGTCACCAAAGCCCCATATACTACCCACCACTGCAACCTGTACGCTCTCTTTGGCTGGTCCTCGCTACATATTCGTCGCCAAACCCACTGGCTCCAGGTCATCTATATGTCTTTGCTAGGTAAAGCTCTGCCTTATCTCAGCTCACTGGTCACCATAGCAACACCCACCCATAGCACACGCTCCCGCAGGTATATTTCACTGGTCATCCCCAAAGCAAACACCTACTTTGGCCGCCATTCCTTCCAGTTCTCTGCTGCCAATGACTGGAACGAATTGCAAAAATCACTGAAGTTGGAGACATATCTCCCTCACTAACTTTAAGCATCAGCTGTCAGAGCAGCTTACCGATCGCTGCAGCTATACACAGGCCATCTGGAAATAGCCCACCTACCTCATCCCCATATTTGTTTTTCTGCTCTTTTGCACACCAGTATTTCTACTTGCACATCCTCATCTGCACATCTATCACTCCAGTGTTAATTGTTAACTTGTAATTACTTTGCCACTATGGCCTTTATTGCCTTACTTCATTTTCTCACACTGTATACAGATTTTCTATTGTGTTATTGACTGTAGTTTGTTTATCCCATGTGTAACTCTGTGTTGTTGTTTTTGTCGCACTGCTTTGCTTTATCTTGGCCAGGTCGCAGCTGTAAATGAGAACTTGTTCTCAACTGGCCTACATGTTTAAATAAAGGTGAAATAAAAAATAAACATTAAAAACAACCATGTGACGATATGGTCCTTAGCCTCTTTATGTTAGCATACAGTTCATTTAAAAAGTCAAAGAAACACGCAATACTTTATTCCTTAGTCCAATATTTACTTGTAAATAATATAAAACAAACCTAATTATATAACAATTTCCTCCTGGTTTCTTTGGCATTCATTGATACAAAGAACACTTCTACCATTTGGTGGAAGTTACCAACTATATTGAATTCCTTGAAGTACATACAGTAAGTAGCAGAAAATATCCATTGTTATCACGTAATACAAGAAGTTCTAGGTAAATAGGATGTGAAATAGGGCTGTAAAATAAAGCATTGCCAAAATAAAAGAGAAAACCATAAAACATCACCATAATAAAGCAAAACGTCCTCATAAAACCAAAGTATCTAAAACATTTATTTCCAGATATCAAGGCGATGGTAAAAGGTTGTAGACAGAAGTGAATTACAGTGCTACGAAGTCAGATTTAACAGTCTGCAGGAAAACATTGGTACATAAATGATCTATTTGTGTGTATTTAATTTGATTTTAGCCAAAGACAAAATAACATTTTTTTTTTTTACTGGAGGCATTGATGCTTTCAGAAAAAATCTTAATCACTAAACAATAGTTATCGATCTGATCATCCTCCAATAACTTAATGTAACATCAGATAAACACATATGTACTATAGTATACACTTTTAGCGTAGGTCCCTCTAATTTGTTAAAAGTCCATGCAATCCCAAATATTAAATGGCCCACTAAAAAAAATCCATGATCCCAGCCCACATACAGTATTACACACTTTACCATTACCAATCATGCAAACACAACATATTAAAGGATCAAGAAGCACCTGAGATTCACCTAAAATAATTCCCAAAGGACAAAAGTCCTCCAGTTATTTAAACAAAGCCTAGCTGTGACAGATAGTCACGTTTATTCAGCTTTTGCAAACGTTATTTTCTTAAGTTTTTCCACATAATATGTAACGTAAAAACATCAGAGGAATTTAGATTAAAAAGGGAAATGTAATTGGTAGAGTAATTGGTAAATAAACCCAGTATGTGGTTCACCTTGGTTTACTGATTTCTCCAATCTATAAGAGTAGATAACCTCTCCCTGATGCAAACGTTGAGTGAAATGAACCATAGGACTGGGCAACAACAAGATGTGATTTCCCATTGGTCATTTCTCACATCTATCTGCCAATTGGAGAATGTCTCTGAATCAGAAGACACCTATTGGACAAAATGCACCAATGGGAGAGCACAAATTCTGGGGGTGCATCATTGACCCAGGGTCGACTAAAACAATGGACACTGGTTCCAGTGCAGGTGTGAGACGGGGCGAGAGGACGAGAGAGGGAGCGATAGAGAGAGGTGAGGAAGGCCACAGCCTGTTGGGCGAACCAATTGAAATCCAAGCACAGAGGAAGTGACCGTGACACAGTGGCCGGTGTGTGGTTACCCAGTGAGGTTGGCCTGGGGTTCTCCTTCCAACACCCACTCCCCCTCACATCCCATCCCCACTCCCCTCAGCAAGGGGGTAGAGAGCTGCTCCATTCATGAGGAAACAGACAGCAAGACGACCTGAAGCAACCTGAGCGCAGTGCACCTCCCCTCCTCCTCTTTCCGCCAGGTCACCTGTGTGAGTTGAGGTCAGTGATGTTCCGTGTGGTCTCTGTGTCACAAGCTCTATTATCCTCAAAGCTCAATGGAGCAAGTCTCTCAGTGCACCACCCTCCAATTCTGACTCAGAGGTTATCTCAGGACATCTGAAGCACGTGGTTCAAGACTGAGTGGGAGAGAGGGGGACTATGCTATTGTGTTAACATTAACTTAAAAACCATAAATATTTCTGATAAAACACTCTTCTGTGCTCTCTTTTGACAGACCAAACGCAATGGAAAATCACAGTGGTGACAATAGCGGTGCTTCGCACCTAGCCATAACTTGACCCCTCAGTGTGATAGTGTGCGTGTAGCATACATGTGTGAGTCGTGTGTGTATACAGTAAGAGGCTTTGCTAATAAACATCTTTACAATCAATGTACTTTAGGAAACAGAATAAAACCATTAAAAAAAAAGAGACTGCATAGAAAGTTGGTGGCCAGAAGCTGGTCAGTCTGTAATTAAGTTCTGAGTCCTCCACACACACCACTTCTTAGGAGTCTGAGGAGGTGGATGAGATGGTGCGGCTCTTGGTTTTGGGCACCACCAGGATCTCATCCCCGTCTTGGATCATGTACGAGTGGAGTGCCCGGCTGCCGTACTTCATCTCCTCAGGTCCCAGTGCAGAGCCCAGCTCGCGGGCAATGTAGTACAGTCGCATGCCGTTGGCTGGAAGCCCCACCAGCGCCCTGAGCTCCTTCTTGAGCTCCCCAACCGTCTGCTCCAGCCGCAGGCTCAGCTCCTCCGTCCGCTCGCCCCAGCGCACCTCCAGGGTGGCCGTGCAGGGCGGACGCAGGTCCACCTCTGCCAACGGGGCAAGCTGCCCGTACTTGGACACCAGGACGTGGTACCTTTTGAGATAGGACAGGATGGATGGGAGGTTGGGATTGGTCATTCGTTCGAGAATAGTGGTGATTGGTCATTTGACAGGCACTCTTGTATATACAGTGCCTTCGGAAAGTATTCAGACCCCTTGACTTTTTCCACATTTTGGTACGTTACAACTTTATACTAAAATGGATAAAATAAATAAAAGAATCCTCAGCAATCTACATGCAATACTCCATAATGACAAAGTGAAAAATAGATTTTTTGAAATGTTTGCACATGAATAAAAAAAATTAAACAGAAATACCTTATTTACATAAGTATTCAGACCCTTTGCTATGAGACTCGAAATTGAGCTCAGGTTCATCTTGTTTCCATTAATCATCCTTGAGATGTTTCTACAACTTCAGCGGAGTCCACCTGTGGTAAATTCAATTGATTGGACATGATTTGGAAAGATACACACCTGTCTATATAAAAAGTTCCCGAGCTGGCCGCCCAGTGAAACTGAGCAATCGGGGAAAAGGGCCTTGGTCAGGGAGGTGACCAAGAACCCGATGGTCACTCTGACAGATTCTAGATTTCCTCTGTGGAGATGGTTTCCTTCCCAAAGGTTCTCCCATCTCTGCACACCAATCAGGCCATTATGGTACAGTGGCCAGACGGAAGCCACTCCTCAGTAAAAGGCACATGACGGCCCGCTTGAAGTTCGCCAACAGGCACCTAAAGACTCTCAGACCATGAGAAACAAGATTCCCTGGTCTGATGAAACCAAGATTGAACTCTTTGGCGTGAATGCCAAGCATCACATCTGGTGGAAACCTGGCACCATCTTTACAGTGAAGCACGGTGGTGGCAGCATCATGCTGCTGGGATGTTTTTTAGCGGCAGGGACTGGGAGACTAGTCAGGACTAAGGCAAAGATGAACCGAGCAAAGTATAGAGAGATACTTGATGAAAACCTGCTCCAGAGACTCTCAGGACCTCAGACTGGGGCGAAGGTTCGCCTGTCAAAAGGACAACGACCCTAAGCACACAGCCAAGACAATGCAAGAGTGGCTTCGGGACAAGTCTCTGAATGTCCTTGAGTGGCCCAGCCAGAACCCGGACTTGAACCAGATCGAACATCTCTGGAGAGACATGAAAATAGCTGTGCAGCGACGCTCCCCATCCAACTGACAAAGCTTGAAAGGATCTGCAGAGAAGAATGGGAGAAACTCCCCAAGTACAGGTGTGCCAAGCTTGTAGCGTCATACCCAAGAGGACTCAAGGCTGTAATCGCTGCCAAAGGTGCTTCATCAAAGTACTGAGTAAAGGGTCTGAATACTTATGTAAATGTGATATCCGTTTATTATTTTTAATAGATTTGCAAACATTTCAAAAAATCTGTTTTTGCTTTGTCCTTATGGGGTATTGTTTGTAGATTGATGAGGGGGAAAAAAGACAATTTAATCCATTTTAAATTCAGGTTGTAACAACAAAATATGGAGAAGGTCCAGGGGTGTGAATACTTTCCAAATGCCTTCAGAACGTATTCACACCCCTGGACCTTCTCCACATTTTGTTGTGTTACAGCCTGAATTTAAAATTGATTAAATTGAGATTGAAGTATTATGTGTAGGCCAGTGACACAATGTCAAAGTGGAATTATGTTTTTAGAAATTTGTATAAATTAATTAAAAAAGAAAAGCTGAAATGTCTTGAGTCAATAAGTATTCAACCCCTTTGTTATGGCAAACCTAAATAAAGTTCAAGAGTAAAAATGTGCTTAACAAGTCACATAATAAGTTGCATTGCATTGACTCACTCTGTTGCAATAAGTGTTTAAGATTATCTTTTAATGACCATCTCTAGCTGCTTGCTACTTTCAGTCTGCTACTCTGTGGCAATATACACCGCTGTCCTGGTCCAAACAAGCTAAAAAACGATGCCCAAACTGTGGTAAGACCGAAGAACTCAAAAGCGGTGGCCTGTGACATTTGTGATTTGTTTGTTCACATAAAGTGTGGAGATATCCAACCCTTGTCATATAATGAACCTGTAAAGTCTCAAAGTAACATTTAACTTGTTTGCAATGTATGCTGCTTAAATGCGGTGCCAAACATTGGGTTGCTGGACACAAGCAGGGATGATGAGTGCAATCTAGATGAGATAGTCGACTTGTCAGTAGTGGGGACAGAAAATGACATGTTTGACTGGTTTAATCGGAGAGGACTTCACTGTATCCATGTGAACGCATGGAGCCTGCAACCGAAATGAGAGGAATTAAAACTCCTCGCTTCTAACACCTGGGCTGCAATAGTTGCTGTGACAGACATGTCTTGATGGGTCAATTGAGGACAATGAGGTTGAGCTAACGGGTTATAGCATTCATAGAATTCACCGAAACGGTGGCGGTGTGTTTTTACTAGGTATTAAGTGTTTTTTAACCCTTGTTTATAACTGAAAATAGGTATTGAAGTTGCATGGGTAGATATACTTCTTCCTAAATGTCGTCCTGTCACTGTTGGTGTCTGCTATTGGCCTCCTGAGCAGAATAATGTCTAGAATTTACTTGAATCGATGTGATCACAATGTATTTGCTGATAAGGAATGTATTCTGCTTGGTGATTTTAATACAAATATGCAGTTATCACCTAAGAACAGTACACAAGTAAATGCCCTATATAACTTTAATCAGTTATTTGGACTGAAACAACTGATTGTTGAGCCAAACTGGGTGAGTATTGACAGTAAATCAACTTTGGACTTGATTATTGTATCAGACCAAGAGAACATATGTCAGTCAGGACTTTTAAATATTGGTTTTAGTGATCATATGGTAACCTACTGTACCTGTAAGCAATCCAAAATGCTGCTTGAGCCAGGTAATAACTACATGAAGGTACAGTCTATGAAACAATACTTAAAGGAACGTTTTGTAGAAGTACTTGGGAATTTGGATTGGTCTCATGTACTAACCTGTGATGTTGATCAAGCTTGGTATCTATTTAAAGATCTGTTTGTCTGCACTCGACTCTCTGGCTCCGATGAAACAAATTTGAATCAAACAGTGGTCAGAGAAATCGATCACCTCCGAGATCTTAGACCTCATAAGGAAAAGGGATCGCTACCTGGCCAAATTCAAAAGGACAAATCTACAAAACGATTATGATGGTTATATTAACTATAGGCAAGATACAAAACGGATAAGGCCAAATCCCAACATTATATAGACATTGTTAATGACAACTTACACCAGCCTCGTAAACTGTGGTAAATTTAAGAACATTGGCTCAAACTCCCCATAAGGTAAAATCCTGTAATATTGGCCTGGATATTGATTATGTTTTATGCTATGACTGCTCTGGACACTATGGCCAGTCTTTCATTAACAACTTTTACCATAGCAAAGGTATGTTTGAGCCATGCATGGTAACAGAGGACAAAGTTTCCAATCTACTATGCTTAATGAGCACAAACAAAGCAAATGGGCTGAATAACCTTCCTGCAAGATTCATAAAGGATAGCGCTTGTGTCACTGCTAAAATGATAACACATATTGTAAACCTTTCTATTAGTGCTGGTACATTTCCCAATGATCTCAAAATAGTCAGGGTGGTTACACTCCACAAGAAGAGCAGTAAGACAAATTTAGGAAAATACAGGCCTGTGTCGATCCTCAGCACCTTATCCAAAGTTGTTGAGAGATTTGTTTTTAAAATCAACTTGAGGGATACCTTCAAGCACAAACTTCTTTATGAACTCCAATCTGGCTTTAGAACAGCTCATTCCACTGATACTTGCCTTATCCACCTTTTTGACCGCATCAAGCAGGAAAGTGAGAAGGGGAACTATGCAGGTATGGTCATGTTAGACTTGCAGAAAGCATTTGACACTGGACCATGATATTCTCCTGATGAAAGTGAAAATGCATGGGTCTAAATGATGGAGCAGTGAATTGGTATAGGTCTTATCTGAACAACAGAACACAAGTATGTAATGTTGGTGATGTTCTGTCAGAGGCCAAAGAAATATCCTGTGGAATACCGCAGGGATCAATTTTAGGGCCCCTCTTATATACGTTAATGGTATGCCAGAAACAGTAAAGTGTAAACTACTATTTTATGCTGATGACTCAGCCATACTGGTATCAGGGAAGGATACAGTTTACATAGAGGAGACCCTGAGTAAGGATTTGCATTTTGTTAGAGATTGGCTGACTGACACCAAATTGTCGCTACATTTAGGAAAAACTGAATCGATTTTGTTTGGAACAAAACTTAGATTGCTTAGGGCTGACAAGATAAAAGGTAAACTGTGCAGGCAAGGAGAGTGAATCTAAAACAAGTGTACCTTATCATGGTCTGTCCCTACATCAATCCCTGGTAAAATTATTTCTAAAATGGTGTACAAATTTACATTTTTTAAATCATAACACTAGATATTTTAACATTAAAGTTAAGAAACTGCTGGTCTCAACCTTGATTCATTTTGATTATGCCTGCTCTGCTTGGTATAGTGGGCTATGAACAAAGTTGAAAAAGAGAATGCTGGTCATGCAAAATAATGTTATCAGTTATATGCTTAATGTCCCCTCTAGGACACATATAGGGGTACAGGAGTTCTGAGAGGTGGGCTTGTTACCTTTGAAGTGCAGAGTGGACCAACTTAAATTTAATCATATGTTTGACATCTTAAATTATCGTGCTTCAGGCTATATGAAAAACCACATTGATATGGGTCTTTAACCAACACAGTCACAATACCAGAGCTAGTGTTATGTCTTGTAAAATCGCAAGAGTAAACAGTACTGCGAGGAGCACGTTTTTTCATACAGGCATTTGTCTATGGAATAGCCTTCCCTTGGAGATCAAGCAAAGAAAAAGTATAAGCTTTAAAAAGCAGGCAAAGGTTTTTCATTTGGACAAGGTTGTCTAACATGCTGACCAGACCGTACACGTCGCGTGCGCGAGCGTCGCAAAATAAATTTAGAAATCCATGTTATTCAATTATTGCGCACGCCAACGAGCGTCTGCGATGCCAAGGGCTAAAATAGAACTCATTCCTATTTCTGACGCAGATCGCGCTGCAAGTCCTGCCTCTCCCATCTCCTCATTGGTTTATAGAAGCATGTACCCACGTGCCATCTCCTCATTGGTTTATAGAAGCAGGTACCCACGTGCCATCTCCTCATTGGTTATACCCACGTGGGTGATAGAAAGACGAACTGTTTTGCAGGTAGTCGTGGTAATACAATGAAAGTTTAGATGCGATCCCCATATAATTTAAACGATGAAAAAGCCTGGAAGGAGGAGAGATGACTAGAAACGATTCGGTTGGCCGTTTTATGTGTGGATTAATTGTCGGAGTAGAGATCCTTGTGCATTTCAGGTAAAATAACAACTCAATGTTTATATCCCAGGACAAATTAGCTAGCAACAGCAAGCTAGCTAAATAGGACAAATTAACGTTAGCTAGCAAGTGCAAGCTAACTAGCTAAATTACCATACATGTTTAATGCTTTTCGACCTGTCCCCAAATTAATGTCATTGGTTCAGAGTTTGTTTTGATATTTTAACCTGCGTGTCGTGATCCTGCGTTTGGTGTGGGGGTGCAAAATAAATTTATGCACGGTGGCGCACGCGCGCAGCCGGTTTGGGCAAGGTGTAAGTAAGAGAAACCACTCCACTGCCCCTTGCGCCCCCTACTGCTGGTCAGGTGTATTTATTTGAATGATAGGTATGATGTGCAATGAAGATTGTTTTTTAAGGTTGAAATGTGAAATGAATATGGTTGATTTTTAAGGCTAGGGAAAAGTGCAGTGAATAGTGCCACTTTTTAGGATGTCAATATAAATGAATGTATTTATGGTCGTTTGTAATTTTGTCTATCCTTTTATTCATTTTTTGTGTTATTGTATTTGCCAATCGAGGACCACGTTGGAAACAAGCGTTTTAATTAATAATTTTAAGTGATATCCTCTGGGTCCACATTGTACATTTTGTTGTATGTCTGTTAGCCAAAATAAATTCAATTCAATCTCATCTCTGTACCCCACACATAGACTTGTCTGTAAGGTACCCGAGTCGAGTAGTTAATTTCAAACACAGATTCAATCACAAAGAACAGTGAGGTTTTCCATTGCCTCGCAAAGAAGGGCACCTATTGGTAGATGGGTTAAAAAAAGCAGACATTGAATATCTCTTTGAGCATGGTGAAGTTATTAATTACACTTTGGATGGTGTATCAATACACCCAGTCACTACAAAGATACAGGCGTCCTTTAATGGCTGTGATAAGCGATAACCGAGGATGGATCAACAACATTGTAGTTACTCCACAGTACTAACCTAAATGACAGAGTGAAAAGAAGGAAGCCTGTATAGAATAAAAATATTCCAAAACATGCATTCTGTTTGCAATAAGGCATTAAAGTAAGCTTTTAAAAAATGTGGCAAAGAAATTAGCTTTAGGTCCTGAATACAAAGCTTTATGTTTGGGGCAACAACACATCACTGAGTACCACTTCATATTTCAAGCAGGGTGGTGGCTGCATCATGTTATGGGAATGCTTGTCATCACCAAAGACTAGGGAGTTTATTAAGATAAAAGGAACCGAATAGAGTCAAGCACATGCAAAATCCTAGAGGAAAAGTCTGCTTTCTAACAAACACTGGGAGACATCAGCTTTTCATCAGGACAATAACCTAAAACACAAGGCCAAATATATACTGAAGTTGCTTACGACACTGAATGTTCCTGAGGTGCCTAGCTACAGTTTTGACTTAAATCGGCTTGAAAATGTATGGCAAGACTTGAAAATGTCTGTCTAGCACTGATCAACAACCTACTTCACAGAGCTTGAAGAATTTTTTAAATAATAAATGTTCAAATATTGTACAATCCAGGTGTGCAAAGCTCTCCAGAAAGACATAGAGCTGTAATTGCTGCCAATGGTGATTCTAACATGTATTCGCTCAGGGTTGTGAATACTTATGTAAATTATATAATTCCGTATTTAATTATCAATACATTTGCAAAAGTTCATACTAACAAATTTTCACTTTGCATTATGGGGTAATTGTGTATAGAATGGTGAAGAATTTTTATTTATTTAAATCAATTCTGAATTCGTGGCTGTAACAAAATGTGGAATAAGTCAAGGGGTATGAATACTTTCTGAAAGCACTCTACATTATGGGAAACAGACCATTTTAATCCCACATGTTTTGCAGACGTTGTGATGTACTCTCAAACAAGCATATTCTTTTTCAGTTTAATACACAATGAATATATCTGCAAGATAACACCAGCAAAAACAGTGAAAAGGTTTGCAGTTTTTAATAGTCTAATCGCCATCTAAGAAAAATGCTTTATCTAACACTGTGGGGGTAAGTTGGGACAAATGTGTTAGTGAATGAGTGTGTGCTCGCTAAGAGTGGTGTGCTCGTTCGGAAAACACAGTGAACCCTCTACCCCTCTCTCAGCCGTGAGAAAGCCCCCCCCAACCCTCAAGGGAACACTGAGGTAGAGATAAGGAACGATTAAATAAAATCCCAGAGAAAAAGCCTTTCTCTTTTCAAAGCTAATATACCATCTGGGCCAATCAAAGCAATTTCCCCTTCCCACCCTCAAAACCCCGCCTGGCCAGGGTTTCAGTGCGTGTGTGTGCCACCGCCATGGGAATTCTACTCCAAGGCCCCAGTCAGTGCACAAAGTGCCATTCTGTGAGAAGCCCATTTCTACTCTCACTTAAAGGTCTCATTTAATGTGGTAACTAACCACTCGTACACCTCTGTATAAAATTGCGAGAGATAATGGAGGTATGGTAACGCTAAATGCCATTTTTAATGGTCCTAGCTTAGTGTGGTGCCTGAAAAAAAGCTGTGGCATTCATTTAATACCCGTGTTTCTATACACGGCCAAAAGTATTGGGGCTAATACCTTACCTTGTATCTACCCTAGATCTCTTAGGGACTTATCGTCTGGCATTTCATGCCTCTCTCACTCCCTGTTCTTTAATCCTCCTCAGCTGCCTGGTTGAGAGATGACATGCTAAAAGGTTTGTGTTACGTTGCATTTCCTCACTTCCCCCGGTATGCCCTCAATCCCCTTCCTCTGTCTCTTAATAATGACCCCATGCCCCATCTCTACATATCACAAGCCCCTTCCTCTGTCTCTTAATAATGACCCCAGCCCCATTTCTACATATCACAAGCCCCTTCCTCTATATAACCCCCCCTTCTTTACCCAGACCCCTCTGTAGCCCCTTCTTTCTCTCCTTACCTCAAGTGCACTCCTCTCTCCACACCACACCCCTCTTGTAAACCCCTCCCCTCTCTCTCCTTACCCCAAGCCTCCCCAGTCTCTCCACTCTCCAGCCTCGCATCGTTTCAATCTTCCCAAGCTGTTTCAGAAAGCCGCTTACGACCACCAAAGAGCTCTATTTTCATGTCACCTGACCATAGCACTGGTTCAAATCCAAGTGCCAATTCCGTTTATCAAACTCCAAACTATGATCAGTTGACATGAAAATATTTATCTTTGGCCACGCACAACAGCAGTGGTTTTGGTGTTGAAAAACAGAAGCATATGCAGAAAAGTAGCTCATACAAAAATATGGTGGTGGATCTTTGATGTTATGGGGATTTTTATAAATTTTTGTTTTACTTCCACTGGCCCTGGGGCCCTTAAGGTCAACGCCATCATGAACTTTACTAAGTACTAGAACATTTTAGCCAAAAACCTGGTTGCCTCTGCCATGAGACTGACACTTGGCCACACGTTTGTCTTGCAGCAAGACAAAATCCACAAAAAAAGTGTTTAATTGACCACAAAACCCACATTTTGCAATGGCCATCTCAGTCTCCGGTCTTGAACCCCATTGAAAACCTGTGGTTTGAATTGAAGAGGGCAGTCTTTAAGAGCAGACGAAGGCTATCAAGGATCTGGAAATATTCTGTTTGGAGGAATGGTCTAAGAACCCTCCCAACGTGTTCTCCAATCTCATAAAACATTGTAGAAAAAGGCTGTGTCGTTATCCTCGCAAGGAGAGGGTGCTACAGTATTGCAAACAGAATCTCTTTCTCTGAGCAATTGTATTAGTATAATAATAAATTATTTTTAGGTGATCTGTATATCTATAGCTATGACTAAGACTGAGAGACTAAGCCAAGGCTACGGTTATTCAAAGGCAGCTGTCTGTCAAATCTGTGCAGGCTGCCGTGTTCACCAGTGTTCACCTGGAAGGCTGTGACCCGCTCCCCAGGCTCTGATCTCTGAGGGGAGCCGGGGGCAGGCATGGGTTACTCTGGACCCGAAAGGGGATAGCCCGGCCGCCTAAGTCCTGTCCACATCCAACACACACTCGTGCACACGCAGCAGCCTTGGTCAGCTCAAAACCATACACCCCACACACACACACACACACACACACACACACACATCCCCCCCGCTCAAAGAAACAGGCTAACCACGCTGTTCGCGGGCGTCAGCGTGGCCAGGCGCTAAAATACAAATTGGTTCTATTTGTGACGCTCAACACGCCTCTCCCATCTCCTCATTGTTTTTTATGAGCATATACCCACATGCCATCTCCTCATTGGATTTAGGAGCATATACCCACGTGGGTGAATGAAAGATGAACTTAGGTCCACACTCCGGTAGGTTGTAGTAATGCTGTAAAGTTGGTTGCCAACCGCCATATAAAGTACAAAGAAGAAAAATAAGCATTAAAAGGAGATGACGAGAGATTAATTAGGTTTACCATTTTATCTGTGGATTAATTGTCGGGAATAGAGGACCTTGTGCATTTCAGGTAAAATAAAACAACCCAATTTTTATATACCATGACAAATTAGCTAGCAACACCAAGCTAGCTAGCTAAATTGCCATAAATGTTTAATGCTTTTTGACCTGTCCCCAAATTAATATAATTGGTTCAGAGTTTTGATATTTTGTTCTGATATTTCAACTTGCGTGTCGTGATCTCTTCTGGTGTGGGTGAACAAAATCAACGTGCGTGCGTCCGGTTTGGTCAGCATGTAAGACCCAAAAGCAAGTAAATGCTGTTTAAAAGCAAGGAGAGAGAGAGAGAGAGAGAGAGAGAGAGAGAGAGAGAGAGAGAAATATAATTAAACAGAGGAAAAGTGAGCAAAAGAAAACCAAGAAAGCGGTTTGCGGCTTTGAAACACTTCCATTGCAGTACCCTGATTAATCTGAGACACTGTGGGGGACGCTGTGTTGGTTTGGAGTCATTGTTCCACTGGCAGAAACACACCTGCAGAGAAAAAGAAAACCCAAGCACCCCCCCACCAAAAAAGGCACTTTCCCCACATAATTAGGAGGACAATATTCACACAGAGCCGAGCTACAACAGGTCTGGTTACACAGGGAAATGATTCAAGCTCTCAATCTCCCCCCTTAAGGGAAAAGAAAAGAGAGAGCGAATGAACGAGTGAAGGAGGAGGAGGTCAAAAAAATAATCTACCTGCCACCTTGTGTATCGGTTTTCCGATCTGAGTATTCAGAGGCACAAAGAAGTCATTGAGTAGGCAGTGACTGGTGCCATTGTCTCGCAAAGGTTACTTTCCCCCAGTCAGGGAGCGCGCTTTCCCCCCCGAAAACCCTTCCCTCGCATTCTCCTAAGGTTAAGTGGAATGTGGCTGGCAAAAAGCGTGGGCCAATTCATTTTTATGCATGCCCCCCCCCCAATAAAATTCCCATCATGGGAAGTCCTGAGATGACAATATGTTACGGGATGTCAGGTGCGTTAGAACACTGAGGGGAGTGTTAACATAAGCAGAGAGAGGTAGGCGGTATCTGAGAGGTACTGACTCAAAGTGATTCCTGTCCGCTGTTGAGGTTGTTGTCTCAGAGGAATGCTAGTGCTATTATGAACCAGATGGAGGTTGTTCTTATCAGAAGAAAAATGTGTGCGTGTGTTTACAGTTCCTCTGACATACAGTAGCTCTACCTCAACAGACTGGAGTGTGTATGTGTGTCAACAGTACCTCTGAGGCAGCGTCTCTTCAGAACAGTCCAGGTAATGTCTGATGAAGAACCTCTCAGCGTCTTCCCTCTCTCCTTCCGTCACCACACTCCCATTCAACACAGTCACAGATGGCAACCTGCAAAAGGACAAAGATTATGAGTGTGTGTGACACATTTACACAAATCAAACAGGTGTGTATTCAATTGTGTTTGTGTGAACCTTGAATACCCCCCCCCCCCCCCCAACTCAAACAAATAAATTATTAACACCCTACCATTGTACTTGCACTAACACCTGTACTTGCCTTTTCTCACTAGTAGTGACTTTGCCGATAGCTGATTTATTGAAGAATTTTTTTTACTTGCTATTGTGACTGTGATATGTGGTTGTCTTTCCTAGCTACCTTAAGATGAAGCACTAACTCAATCACTCTGGATAAGACTAAAATGTAAATGTGTGTGTGTGTGTGTACTCACTGTGCCACAGTGAGGCTGCGTCTCTCTTTGTTGGTGTAAGGCTGCAGTAAGGGAATCCCCATCAGCCTCACCTCCTCCAGCTTAGGGAAGAAATTCAGCCTCTCTATGTCCTCCCATCGGTTAAGCCCTTTAGGACACACATGTGCAAACACACGCATGCATGCACACACCCACGGATACGGAAATGATCAGCACTCATTCTCTATGGAAGACCAGGATACAGTATTGAGTATGGCGTACAGAAGTAGTACAATACAATACATAGTCCTAATCTATTTTCACATCAGACAGATCATAGAGGGCTCTTTCAGTGATTGAATGAGTGTGTATATTAGTTTCATTTATTTAGCCTATATAAGGGGGTAAAATGCCTTTAAAACGTAGTGTTAAAATACATTGGAATGTAACAGAACTTGAGCTCTTCTCAGTAGGGTTCCCTGTCCTGCATGAAAAAGGTACAGAAGCAGAGGAGTAAGAACAGGAGAAAAGGGAAGGAAAACAGGAATAGTGGATGGAGAGTTATTAGGTAGAGGAAAGAGGGATATTTGTGTTTATACAACGGGTGGGTCTAATCCTGAATGTAGATTGAAACCGCATTCCAGAAGGTGTCTATTCCACAAGTTAACACCAGCTAAATTTATGACGTTAAAATGCCTATTTTCTCTGTTCCATCTGACTGAGCAATCCACTGTCTCATCAGCCCAGCCAGGCTGTCTAATCACCACTATAAAAAAGTATCTAGACATTATCTCACATTGTTGTTTTCAACAGCGGAGATTTGTATAAACCTTGCCGTCTGTCTCTCCGACATTTGCAACATTGTTCAAATATTCAAATTCAATCACCAGATGTCCCTCCATAGTAATGAACATTTCGGGAGTTGGGACGAGACACAGGCATGCAACTTTTCTCAGCCAGTCGAACTCATGAATCAGCATCATTTTTATGGATATATACAGTCGTAGCCAAAAGTTTTGAGAATGACAAATATGAATTTTCACAAAGTCTGCTGCCTCAGTGTGTATGATGGCAATTTGCATATACTCCAGAATGTTATGAAGAGTGATCAGATGAATTGCAATTAATTGCAAAGTCTCTCTTTGCCATGCAAATGAACTGAATCCCCCAAAAAACATTTCCACTGCATTTGAGCCCTGCCACAAAAGGACCAGCTGACATCATGTCAGTGATTCTCTCGTTAACACAGGTGTGAGTGTTGACGAGGACAAGGCTGGAGATCACTCTGTCATGCTGATTGAGTTGGAATAATAGACTGGAAGCTTCAAAAGGAGGGTGGTGCTTGGAATCATTGTTCTTCCTCTGTCAACCATGGTTACCTGCAAGGAAACACGTGCCGTCATCATTGCTTTGCACAAAAAGGGCTTCACAGGAAAGGATATTGCTGCCAGTAAGACTGCACCTAAATCAACCATTTATCGGATCATGAAGAACTTCAAGGAGAGCGGTTCAATTGTTGTGAAGAAGGCTTCAGGGCGCCCAAGAAAGTCCAGCAAGCACCAGGACCGTCTCCTAAAGTTGATTCAGCTGCGGGATCAGGGCACCACCAGTACAGAGCTTGCTCAGGAATGGCAGCAGGCAGGTGTGAGTGCATCTGCACGCACAGTGAGGCGAAGACGTTTGGAGGATGGCCTGGTGTCAAGAAGGGCAGCAAAGAAGGCACTTCTCTCCAGGAAATACATCAGGGACAGACTGATATTCTGCAAAAGGTACAGGGATTGGACTGCTGAGGACTGGGGTAAAGTGAATCCCCTTTCCAATTGTTGTTTGGGGCATCCGGAAAAAAGCTTGTCCGGAGAAGACAAGGTGAGCGCTACCATCAGTCCTGTGTCATGCCAACGGTAAAGCATCCTGAGACCATTCATGTGTGGGGTTGCTTCTCAGCCAAGGGAGTGGGCTCACTCACAGTTTTGCCTAAGAACACAGCCATGAATAAAGAATGGTACCAACACATCCTCCGAGAGCAACTTCTCCCAACCATCCAGGAACAGTTTGGTGATGAACAATGCCTTTCCAGCATGATGGAGCACCTTGCCATAAGGCAAAAGTGATAACTAAGTGGCTCAGGGAACAAAACATCAATATTTTGGGTCTATAGCCAGGAAACTCCCCAGACCTTCATCCCATTGAGAACGGTGGTCAATCCTCAAGAGGCGGGTAGACAAACAAAAACCTACAAATTCTGACAAACTCCAAGCATTGATTATGCAAGAATGGGCTGCCATCAGTCAGGGTGTGGCCCAGAAGTTAATTGACAGCATGCCAGGGCGGATTGCAGAGGTCTTGAAAAAGAAGGGTCAACATTGCAAATATTGACTCCTTGCATCAACATCAATGTAATTGTCAATAAAAGCCTTTGACACTTATGAAATACTTGTAATTACACTTCAGTATTCGATAGTAACATCTGAAAAAAATATCTAAAGACACTGAAGCAGCAAACTTTGTGGAAATTAATATTTGTGTCATTCTTAAAACGTTTGGCCATGACTGTACAAAGAACTATCAATAGAAAAGAGGTAAAACAAAAAAGTGCAGCTAGTTTGCTGTCTTTCCATCTTCAGTTTAAGTGGTTGTGTTGTTGGCTAACTCCTCTGAATAAGTGTCCGGACGAGAGAGCAAATTTTTTACGCCGGGCGAAATCGCGCATCTTTATCTCATTGTTACGGATGTATCCAAATAAATGTCACAAGAAAACAGCTTAAACCAACGCAAATGCAGCTACTTTGCTGTTATTCTGGCTGCACTGTTTTACGTCACTGTAAGTTAGCCGTAGTTGGCTGACTAGCAAGCAAGGGATAAGAACGTTGGCAGCCAGTATGGCAATAGAACATTTAAAATGAACGACTGGGTCGCATCTCTGGCAAACGAACCAATAGAATGTTAGACCAGCCGGCTTGAGTAGCAACCCTAGATTTGTGTTGGGACTATATCTTGTGGAAGGATGAAATACTATGAATAAATTTATCAAATATATTTTAAAATATGAACATATTTTAAATCTTTATTTGAATATGTTGGTAACCCATTGTAAAAAAGTGGTAATGCCCTCGAAGCCGGTGTTTGGAGGATATATTGGCCCGGTTTTCCAGCCTAACAACACCCATGCCAATATATCCTCCAAACACCGGCTTCTCGAGCATTATCACTTAGGTATGCTCCTGCTTTGTGTGTGTGCGCACCTGTGTGTGTGTGTGTGTTTGCATGTGTATGAGACTCCCTTCGCAAACCTGAGTTGTTGAGGTTGATGCTGCGCAGGTTAGGAAACAGGCGCTGCAGTGTGTCCTGAGGTGTGTCCTCCTCCACAGAGCTGAGTCTGTTGTTGGACAACACCAGGGTGTCCAGGCACGGGTACATCGGCCCAAACTTACGGACCTCACTCCACTCCTGTAGCTGGTTGTCTGTGATCTGGAGCAGGCGCAGGGAAGGGCAGGGGACTGGGGACTCAGCAACCTGGTCATAATCATTCAGACAAAGGAAGAGCTCCTCCAATCTGCAGGGGGAGATAGTATGAGAATCAGAGGTAGCTGGGTCGTTCCACAAAGAGTGACTTTTGCATCCCTTTGATATTTTAAGTAAAACTTGTACACCAATATTGAATTTTAAAAACCTGTTATGTTAAATGAAGTGCCCTTTAATATAGACCACACAGAGAATTCAATAAACAGATATAATTTTTTATATATAAAGTTCTGCATTTTGACATGTCAACCCTGTGCCACTTCTAGGAAGTTTCAACCCACTTAATCCCAAAATGTATCCGGGTTTTTACCATCATTGTAAAGCCATAGTTATTGTGTTGCTTTGACAAAGTAATTTCTGAAAATGATTATTTATTTAATGCGATTAGTGATTCATTTGTTCCTCGTTTTATGGTCATCGCTGTTACGTGAACTGATCTCTCATTTTAATACTGTATAACTATACCTTTTAAATATTTTTTTTTCAGAACAAACATTGAACATGTAATAGTCAAATCATAGTGTAAAAACAGGTGAGGTCAACCCTGGTACTTTATTTGGCACTTAACAGGCACGTACTAGTGCTTTTTTTGTACCTCTTGAGATTGAAAACCGTGTTTATGAAGTTGAACATGTCCTCTTTATGACAATGTTAAAATTAGGTGAAATTAAAAATATATTTTGGACCAAGTTACACTTCTTAAAAGGCAGCAAATTGTATTCACGTGTGCCATGTGTCTGGTTTGTGATTCACAGTCCACTATCTGTCATGACTTACTCAGGGGTCTGGCGTGTGAGTGTGTGTACCGTGTCCCAGGTGACACGCGTGTTGATGAGGACCAGGCGGCGGACTCGGGAGAACACCTCAGCCAGGCCTGGCTCCAGTTCAATCCCACTCAGAGGGTTCATACTCAGGTTAAGGAAGTCCAGGTTGGGGATGTTAGACACAATCGTGCAGATCTGGCAACCCAAAAGACAGATTGGAGATATTATACACAAATCACACTGTATTTGTCACATGCACCAAATACAACAGGTGTAGACTTTCGCTATAACTTAGAGTTAAAAAAGAAGGATGAGCAAAAAAATAAAAAATTAAATAGTAACACAAAATAACATTGGTTTTGGTTTGTTTCATTTAAAAGGGGCTGATATAACATTGATTCGACCACAGAAAAAACGTTGATAATATAGTGCAAACTAATGGGGCGAACTCAGTGAAGTTCAATCTCGTGCGTCTCTGTGCCGCATCGCATTTCTTCTGCGTGGCAGTCCTGGAGGAGGTGCGCGGCCAGTTCTGGTCAAAGGTGCGCGTGCAGCTTTGAGGGAACATTGCATGTGTGTAGGGGTAAAAGTGACTAGGCAATCAGGATAGATAATAAATATGTAGAATAGCAGCAACATATGTGGAATGTGAAAGTGTGTCTGTGGCATCAATATGCACTTGTGTGTGTGTGTGAGAACGTATGTAGTGTGTGCTGGAGTGTCAAAGTAGCATGTGTGAATGTGAGGGTAGAGTCCAGTGAGTGTGCATAGAGCCAGAGCAAGAAAAAAAAGGGGTCAATGCAAATAGTCCAGGTGGCCATTTGATGAACTGTTCAGCAGTATTATGGCTTTGGGGTAGAAGCTGTATACACTGTAGTGTACTGTGTTAAGAACGATATACTGATGAACATTCCCGATTGGAAGGCCTGGGCCCTTGAACCATAAACTAGGTCATGGTGTCCTTAAGCAATTAAGAAATTTGAAATGTATAGTCTATTCAAACCCTAGGTCTCAGCCTTGATTTAATGTTTTGGCCCCAGGCATGGAAGGCTGAAAGCGCAAAAAGATAATACAAGAGCGTATAGGTCTGCCCTGCGAACCCCTTAGAGGAAGGTATCTGTTTTCTCATTTGCATATACCTGTCTATGTCGCTCTATTAAACCTTTGAAACAGCAATATGTAACTTTTTGGGTGACCCACATATAAATGTGAGTTATAGATCTGTCATGCTCATAGAACGCAAGTCTAAGAAACAGTAGATTTTTTCTACGTGCGCTAGTTATATGCTTCCCATTATTACATTCAGTTTTATAGTCTTTTACTTTTGTACACCATAGCTGAAAATACAATATTTTTGGTTATGGAAAATATATTTCACAGCGGTTTAGATGGTACAATGATTCTCTACACTATAATTGCTTGTTTTGTCACAAACTGAAATGGTGGAGTGCACCTTTAAATACACTGCTCAAAAAAATAAAGGGAACACTTAAACAACACAATGTAACTCCAAGTCAATCACACTTCTGTGAAATCAAACTGTCCACTTAGGAAGCAACACTGATTGACAATAAATTTCACATGCTGTTGTGCAAATGGAATAGACAAAAGGTGGAAATTATAGGCAATTAGCAAGACACCCCCAAAAAAGGAGTGATTCTGCAGGTGGTGACCACAGACCACTTCTCAGTTCCTATGCTTCCTGGCTGATGTTTTGGTCACTTTTGAATGTTGGCGGTGCTCTCACTCTAGTGGTAGCATGAGACGGAGTCTACAACCCACACAAGTGGCTCAGGTAGTGCAGTTCATCCAGGATGGCACATCAATGTGAGCTGTGGCAAAAAGGTTTGCTGTGTCTGTCAGCGTAGTGTCCAGAGCATGGAGGCGCTACCAGGAGACAGGCCAGTACATCAGGAGACGTGGAGGAGGTCGTAGGAGGGCAACAACCCAGCAGCAGGACCGCTACCTCCGCCTTTGTGCAAGGAGGTGCACTGCCAGCGCCCTGCAAAATGACCTCCAGCAGGCCACAAATGTGCATGTGTCTGCTCAAACGGTCAGAAACAGACTCCATGAGGGTGGTATGAGGGCCCGACGTCCACAGGTGGGGGTTGTGCTTACAGCCCAACACCGTGCAGGACATTTGGCATTTGCCAGAGAACACCAAGATTGGCAAATTCGCCACTGGCGCCCTGTGCTCTTCACAGATGAAAGCAGGTTCACACTGAGCACATGAGCACATGTGACAGAGTCTGGAGACGCCGTGGAGAACGTTCTGCTGCCTGCAACATCCTCCAGCATGACCGGTTTGGCGATGGGTCAGTCATGGTGTGGGGTGGCATTTCTTTGTGGGGCCGCACAGCCTTCCATGTGCTCGCCAGAGGTAGCCTGACTGCAATTAGGTACCGAGATGAGATCCTCAGACCCCTTGTGAGACCATATGCTGACACATGCACATTTGTGGCCTGCTGGAGGTCATTTTGCAGGGCTCTGGCAGTGCACCTCCTTGCACAAAGGCGGAGGTAGCGGTCCTGCTGCTGGGTTGTTGGCCTCCTCCACGTCTCCTGATGTACTGGCCTGTCTCCTGGTAGCGCCTCCATGCTCTGGACAATACGCTGACAGACACAGCAAACCTTTTTGCCACAGCTCGCATTGATGTGCCATCCTGGATGAACTGCACTACCTGAGCCACTTGTGTGGGTTGTAGACTCCGTCTCATGCTACCACTAGAGTGAGAGCACCGCCAGCATTCAAAAGTGACCAAAACATCAGCCAGGAAGCATAGGAACTGAGAAGTGGTCTGTGGTCACCACCTGCAGAATCACTCCTTTTTTGGGGGCGTCTTGCTAATTGCCTATAATTTCCACCTTTTGTCTATTCCATTTGCACAACAGCATGTGAAATTTATTGTCAATCAGTGTTGCTTCCTAAGTGGACAGTTTGATTTCACAGAAGTGTGATTGACTTGGAGTTACATTGTGTTGTTTAAGTGTTCCCTTAATTTTTTTGAGCAGTGTATATAGCCTTATACTTTACATCGAACATTTCTACACACCTTGACCGGTTTTGAATTCCTGTAGTATTTACTATAGTTTTATTTTTTGTTATCTTTTTGGGTCTTTCTTCAAGGAAACCTCCTGAACAAATACTAAAAGAGCAAAAAGTAGGTCGGACTGGGGTCTGAACGGCTAGGTTCAGCACTACTGCTCTTTTTCTATAACTTGTATGGAGCACAATATATTAGTCTACACTTGGCATGTACAGTTGAAGTCGGAAGTTTACATACAACTTAGCCAAATACATTTAAACTCAGTTTCAGAATTCCTGACATTTAATCCTAGTAAAAATTCCCTGTCTTAGGTCAGTTAGGATCACCACTTTATTTTAAGAATGTGAAATATCAGAATAATAGTAGAGAGAATGATTTATTTCAGCTTTTATTTATTTCATCACATTCCCAGTGGGTCAGAAGTTTACATACACTCAATTAGTATTTGGTAGCATTGCCTTGAAATTGTTTAACTTGGGTCAAACATTTAAGGTAGCATTCCACAATAAGTTTGGTGAATTTTGACCCATTCCTCCTAACAGAGCTGGTGTAACTGGTTTGTAGGCCTCCATGCTCGCACACGCTTTTTCAGTTCTGCCCACACAATTTCTATAGGATTGAGGTCAGGGCTTTGGCCACTCCAATACCTTGCCTTTATTGTCCTTAAGCCATTTTGCCACAACTTTGGAAGTATGCTTGGGGTCATTGTCCATTTGGAAGACCCATTTGCGACCAAGCTTTAACTTCCTGACTGATGTCTTGATGTTGCTTCAATATATCCACATAATTTTCCTTCCTCGTGATGCCATCTCTTTTGTGAAGTGCACCAGTCCCTCTTGCAGCAAAGCACCCCCACAACATGATGCTGTCACCCCCGTGCTTCATGTTTGGGATGGTGTTCTTCGGCTTGCAAGCCTCCCCCTTTTTCCTCCAAACATAACAATGGTCATTATGGCCAAACAGTTCTATTTTTGTTTCATCAGACCAGAGGACATTTCTCCAAAAAGTACGATCTTTGTCCCCATGTGCAGTTGCAAACCGTAGTCTGGCTTTTCTATGGCGGTTTTGGAGCAGTGGCTTCTTCCTTGCTGAGCGGCCTTTCAGGTTATGTCGATATAGGACTCATTTTACTGTGGATATAGATACGTTTGCACCCGTTTCCTCCAGCATCTTCACAAGGTCCTTTGCTGTTGTTCTGGGATTGATTTGCTCTTTTCGCACCAAAGTACGTTCATCTCTTGGAGACAGAACGCGTCTCCTTCCTGAGCGGTATGACGGGTGCGTGGTCCCATGGTGTTAATACTTGCGTACTATTGTTTGTACAGATGAACGTGGTACCTTCAGGCGTTTAGAAATTGCTCCCAAGGATGAACCAGACTTGTGGAGGTCTACAATTTTTTTCTGAGGTCTTGGCTGATTTCTTTTGGTTTTCCCATGATGTCAAGCAAAGAGGCACTGAGTTTGAAGGTAGGCCTTGAAATACATCCACAGGTACACCTCCAATTTACTCAAATGATGTCAATTATCCTATCAGAAGCTTCTAAAGCCATGACACCATTTTCTGGAATTTTCCAAGCTGTTTAAAGGCACAGTCAACTTAGTGTATGTAAACTTCTGACCCACTGGAATTGTTATACAGTGAATTATAAGTGAAATAATCTGTCTGTTAACAATTGTTGGAAAAAGTACTTGTGTCATGCACAAAGTAGATGTCCTAACCGACTTGCCAAAACTATAGTTTGTTATCAAGAAATTTGTGGATCGGTTGAAAAACGAGTTTTAATGACTACATTTTACTATAGAATTATATAGTATTCAGTAGTATACATGACTCATGATGTATAGTATTCTACAGTATTCTACAGAATACTATATAATTCTATAGTAAACTGTACTACTATAGTAAACGGTACTATTTTTTATGTGGGCATTGGCACTGATTGACAGATGAAAGTCTTGTTTGTTGGATTTGTTTGTTCAATGACACTAATTGTTTTTGGTGCCGTTTTGTTTTGCGTGCTATGGTAGTGGACACTGTCCATTTGCTACATGCTTCTTTAATGCTAGCCAAGAGGTGCTGGACATGACAAATAACCAACTATTGGACTTTTAAAAAACTGTCCAGATAAAACAACACCTTAGATGTGTAGAAAATAAGGCAAACTTTTATCAAAAAAGTTAACAATCTCTGAAAATTATGAAAACAATGAAAAATGTGTAATATTGGCCGTGTACTGCCAGCCTTCGTGCTAATAACTAGCTGCTAATAAATAGATGGTGCATAACATGGTAGCAAGGGTGAGGAGGATAAGAAGAACTACAGTACCCACCTCCCCCCAGTCCTGCAGCTGGTTGTGGGACAGGTCCAGCTCCACCACGTGGGCACAGAAGGTGGCCACCTCAGCCTTGTCCCCAGCTTTACTGATGCCACAACCGTCCAGGACCAGCACACTGGGCAGGTTCAGACGATCTGGAGCGAGACAACAATCTTTCTAGTGAATAATTGTTCTTTATTGAATCAAACTGTACCATCAATAAGAATCACATTCACATTACAGGGGACAACAACCTGGTATCACTTATTGTCATTACTTATTTTGGCATCACTACATAGGCAGTATCCTTGGGGCGCTAAGGCATTAGAGAATGACCCATGATGTGTAGATACCCTATATAAGGGATATAGTGTAAGTAGGCCTACATGGAGTTTACAGTATTCCTGGGTAACTAGAAGATGATAACTTGTGTGATTTCCCTGTATAACACATGCAAGTAAGCCTACATGGAGTTATTACTGCTTAATTCAGGTGTTTTTGTAAAACAGAAAGTAGGCTGTAAAGTATGGCCCTTGACTCTTCTACCTTTAGAAATAACAACTTTTTCAGTTCATTAGACTATAAATCACATCGCACCCACCAACTCAGTTTAGCAGGTAACATAACAAATGCTACAGAGAAAAGATGCATAGGCCACCATATCCCTGAGTTATTACTCAAAGTCAGCGCACTAAGTCGGCCTTCAAATGCTTGTCGGAACTGGGAAACTTCACAGTTATGAAGTCATAAGTCCGACATGACTGTGTTCAAGTGGTTTTGAAGTCAGAATAATTCCTCAAACAATGAGATTTTATCTAGCTAGAGGAGCTAGCTAACATTGGTAATGATAAAGTTAGCTAACTTGTTTAACGTTGCCAATATGGTCAAACTAGCTACACTATCTACATTGATAAGTTTGACAATGTCAAAAATGTATTTGCTTTATAATCGTCACAACTAGTGTAAAATTATCTCCAACATTACCACTCGGAAGTGGTTGTTGTCCAGTCGGAACCTCGTATTTCCTACTTGCGAGGAGAATTTGAAGGCAGCATAAGCTACGGATCTATAACACCTTAATCTCTGACCTTTGATGGGCGACCCCTGTGAACTAGACAGTACCACGACACCCATGCCGTTCCCACGACAGTATGGGAAATTCTCTGGGTTGTACTTCTCACTGACCACCTGGACGAAGGTGCGCCCCTCCTCTTCATCAGAGGACTCCATGGCCCCAACTGTCTGATCAGAGAGAGTGAGAGGCTTACACCCAGGGGTATGGTTACAAAGTACAGTAGGACTTGTTGGGTACACCACATGTCTATGCCAATCAGACTTGGAAACACTTGGTATAGCATATAGAGGCTACTATAGGACTTTACAGATAAAGCACATGGCTTTAGTTACATGCCCTTTCAACTGACTTGTCTACTGCTAGCATACATGCTAACAAGTCAAATCTTGTTCACTTACCAAAACATTGACTTAAGGTTAGCAGAGAATGTTTGAAATATTGACTCACAAATATGACTCCTCTAGGGGTAGTTGGTGTGGACCACAGGCCACAAGTTGGCCACAAGTTGGTGTGGACCACAGGCAGACACCTCTGGGCTGTAGTGTTGTGAGGAGGTGCTGTCTCTCTCCCCCTCTGGCACCGGCCAGGCCTGGTGGATGAGGAGCAGCCTGGTGGATGAGGAGGCAGTGCCAGGGGCTCACGCAGCACAGGCCTGGTACACTGCGGCTTAGGGAGAGAGAGAGGGCCCAAGAGGGGGGGAGAAAAAGAAAGAGAGCGCGTGTCACATGAGCTAAAAGAGTGACCCCATTATCCTTCCACATTGTGACATCATCTCAATGAAGTAACCATAGATATATAATGACCTTTTCAATAGAAGTAACAATGATTCACTCTACTCTAATGTTCTTTAACCTATCCTGTTGAACTCTCGTTTGATTTAATACTAGTCTGACAGAAATCACTGATCTCTAACATTTGTGGTTCACTTAGCCTGCATAAGGTTTACGCAACAGTCTATTTGTTGAGTCAAAAGAAAAGTCCATACACTCTCTCCAACTCCAATGGTCATGGAGTGCTACTGGGTACACAGGCTTTAGTGAAAGCTTACAAAAAAAGATTTCATTTTTTAAACTGCAGTAAAAAGGGCAGTAACTGCAGTCGACTGTGGTATTTTGGATGCAGTAATTGCAGTTACACATTTTGGATGCAGTATTTGCTGCAATATTTTTTTTCAATTTCAAATAATCAACTAATGATGGTCTTCAGTCTGACTCTGAACCACAATTAGTTGAATCAAGGCCTGGTCTGTTTCTGCTGGGCTGGAACAAAAGCCTACACTCTCAGTGGCTCTCCAGGTATGAAGTTAGAGATCTGTCATCCCTTTCGTAAGGACACAGGTGTCTGAGCAGGTGTCGGATTCTTACAGTGCTTCCTAAATGATCAGACTTATCGGTTTCGCTATCTGGTTGGGTTAAGCTCTGTCTGTCTGCAAACTGATTCTCTGGCCTGGACCCATCTGAACTAACAACCTACCCTTTTCACACCATCATGCTGACTCGAACCATACAGAACTAGCCTAACTCAATTATTTTATTTTCACTTTGCCCTTTCCAGCACTATGGTGGATACGTAACCAGGCCAGCGCAGTTAAGCTTGGCTCAGTAGTGTAAAACAGCCAATAAACCAGTAGGCATATCTCAAGTGGTTTGTTCCCAGCCCTGAGCCGTCTGAGACAACATGATGACACCATACAGACAGGGTTCTGTCAAGAACCTGTGTGAAGTCCAGTTAGAGAAGGTTTCCCATATCAGAGACCCTCTGGTTTCAATCTCCGATACACCTGGGATCAAAGAAGTGTCTCCTAATAGCCCAGATCAGGTGCTTCTGATGGCAAACTGGGATTACACTGAGATAACTTTGTGTTTGAGTATGAATCCAGGAAGATTAGCCCTGATAGTCATGGGTATTTTAGCTCATTGTAAGGGCCAAAAGAGTGACAGTGGTACTACAGGTGCAACATTAGTTTATAGGTACATTACCAAGCGATCTTGGCTGGTATTTTCAAGTTTGTCCGATAAAATAGACTATAGCAATGTGATTTTTGGGGTTCTAAACCACAACCATAGCCTGCTTGCCTTGACAAGTCAGCCAAACTTGAGATAACTCCAGTTATTATTGAAGAGCATAACTCAAATTCTTTAACACACTTGTTGACAAAGTGAACATTATTCTGTAACCACTAGGCTTACTGTATGCTCAAACATAGGCTACTACCTCAAAACATGAGCATATGCCATATCATAAGGACACAACAGAAACAGGTTTTGGATGTCAAGGTTACATGTGACAAAACTGAACGATAATCTCCTATAGCCTGTGAGCACGACTTCCATTACAAAAGACTACCGGTAGGGTATATGTATGCATGTATATTTATTATTATTTTGTATTTTAATTTTTTTCGGTAGGGTATATTAATGAAGAGCGGAGTACATGGTTGGCCTATGGGAGAAGAAGGGGGTAGGGGTCATGCGCACAGCTGCCATGACAACACCTTTGTGCCCAAACGCGTAATATAGGGGGGGGGGGGGGTCGGGGGCATTAGAACAAGATATAACAATTAGTTAATCATTCTTGAACGTGGCCAATGTGACTGTGACGTAATTGCAGGGGATTTCCTACATTGTTAGAAAACTTGCTATTCTACTTGAATAAACTATTCAAGTAAAGTTATTGGGGATTTAAAAATATATATGTATAGAAAACTTGCACAGTTCTATACGTTTCTGTATTCTGAACCGGTTTTCATGCTGTGCCGTAGCAAATTTTTTGAATTGAGAAAAACATTCCCCGAAATCAGAATGACTCCAAAAAAGAAAAATCGACAGTGAATAAAAACACCCAAAATGCATCAAACTACATTGCTTTGAAACCAAGCTGTATAAATCGATATGATCAATGGATTATTCTTTGATTGCGACAATGATATGTGCTTGAAGTAACAGGTTGTAGGCTACTTGTACAATACTACGGGGACATACATGCTCATTTACTGTAGCTATGATTTAGGGAATATATTGTAACCTAAAACAATGGTCCTTAACAATAATCATCGGGAAATATACCTGCGCCGTCAGACCATTGACATATATATAATTCGATTCCACTTACCGTTCTCTGTCGTTCACTTCGAATGTTTGTTATTTTCGTTCGGTTAGGTAAGGGTCGTCACTAGTTACAACAGCCACAAAGTCATAAACCCCGCCTATTTCTACAATTTCTCTTGTTAAAATATGATTTTAAGCCTAACCGTAACCTTAACCACACTGCTAACTTTATATTAAGACCAATAAGATATTTTACGATATAGTTTACAGCTATGGCTGTAATATCTACTATAGTGGAAATATTAGGTGACACTCAAAGACCCACCCCCTTCGTTGAGGAAGTGACGCAATTTAAAAGAACAGTCAATCAACTCTCAAAAGAAAACACTTTTTAAAAGTCGATTTTACAGATGATGACAAAAAAATGTTGTGGAGAAATACTGTGCAAATGACTAAATACAATTCCCAAACGCATTGATGAAAAAAATCCCCAGTGTTACACAAATGGGCATATAGGACCTATGAACACACTGGAATAATGGAATAACTGTGATTCATCACACATCATGCTTATCAGGAACAGAAGAAACTAACATTTTATGACGCAATGTTTTTATATATTTAATATAATCCAGAGCCATATATAGCTTTGTATGGCTCTGAAATAAACAGTGAAAAGTATCTCCATGTCTCGCTGTATCAGCCATAAACCTGACCTGAGTAATGTCAAAGTGTAGATATTCTCAAAAAAATAAGACTAATGTTCAGAGTTCACAGACACACAAATAGGTCAATGTATTGAATCTGAAGAGACACCTTTAGTTCCCTCTACTGGAGAAAGAGGTAATTGTTCTGCTTGTGTGTCTTCAGTCAATATAAATAAATAGTAATGGCGTCTTTTTGTAGGCCTAACTCTACCATGGTTGTCCAATCTCGTCTCTTTTATTTATTTTAGCCACAGATTTACTAGCCGTATTTCTTAACAAATCTGAGAATTTAAAAGGGATACGTATTTTTGGTAAAGATATAAATATCAGTCAATTTGCAGATGATACTGCCCTTTTCCTAAAGTATAGAGCGGCTATTCCCTTGGCTATTGACAGAATCAAGACATTTTCAATGGCCTCTGTATTGACTCTCAAACTTAACAAATGTGATCTCATGCCAATTCATTGCTGTGACTCCGTCAACATTGCCTCCATACCTGTTAAAAATGGGGGAAAAAAATGTTTTGACCCGCTTTTTCTCCCCAATTTCATGGTATCCAATTGTTAGTAGTTACTGTCTTGTCTTATCGCTACAACTCCCGTACGGGCTCAGGAGAGACGAAGGTCGAGAGCCATGCGTCCTCCGAAACACAACCCAACCCAACCAAGCCGCACTGCTTCTTGACACACTGCTCGCTTAACCCGGAAGCCAGCCGCACCAATGTGTCGGAGGAAACACCGTGCAGTTGTCAACCGAAGCCGGCGTGCATGCACCCAGCCGCCACAAGGAGTCGCTAGAGCACAATGGGACAAGGACATCCCATCTGGCCAAACCATTCCCTAACCCGAACGACGCTGGCCAATTGTGCGCCGCTTCATGGGTCTCCCGGTCGCGGCCGGGATCGAACCCGGATCTGTAGTGACACCTCTAGGACTGATCAGTGCCTTAAAACGCTGCGCCACTCGGGAGGCTTCATTGATATCCTCGCATCAACTTTGGATTTGATTAATAATGAAGGTTAGATTTGTTTTCTATTTTGTGACTACAACATAAACTTATTTAAAAGTAAGAACCACTCACTGACATCTGATGTTTTAATACTTTATACTCCAGCTATCTGTATCCCCTCATCTATAAGCCCACAAGAGTGACCAGTTCATCTGCCACCCTTATTGATAATATAGAGTCTGCTTACCATACTTTCCTCACATCTTTCAATTCTGTATTTTACCACAGCTTTCCTTTAGTTAAATCACGTAAGAGAACAGCAGATGGGTTCTGGAAACCTTGGTTTACAACCGGTTTTAAAAAATCCTCAGTTAAAATCCTGTATAAATTATGCAAATTCCAAAAAGTATAAGAACAAATTTACTCATCTACTTTGGATATCCCCCCAAAATTATTTTACAAACAAATTCCAAAAATCCTTAAATAATAAAGTCAACTTGGAAAATCCTCAATCAACTCTTGAATAAAAAGACATCTACAACTATTCCATCTCAATTTATTGTTGAAAAGAGGACCTACAGTGATCCTGATGTTATTTCATGTTAATTGTGTAACATTTTTGTGAATGTAGGTTCCTCTCTGTCAAACAAAAAACTGATGGAAATCCTTTGTATTACATTAAGGGACATTTCCCTTCTCTTCAGTTTGATCCTCCTGATGTAATGGAGGTGATGGAGATAATTGTTAACTTTAAGATATCAGCAGCAGGTCATGACGAGATTGGTTCCTCTGGGGAAATCAGTGTCTTCCTCGATTACTGAGCCTCTAAAATATATCTCCACCAAATCAATGCAAACTGTTATTGTTCCTAAAGATTTGAAAATTGCCAAAGTTATTCACCTCTATAAATCTTGCGATCCCAGATCTTTTACAAATTATTGCTCAATATCTGTACTGGCATGTTTTTCTAAAATCCTTGAAAAATTGGTGATTAAGAGAATGTTGAAACATTTAAATCGACACTGTATTCTATATGAGCACCAATATGGTTTTCGTAAAAACTACTCCACAGATATGGCTCTTTTGCAACTTGTGGATCAAATCTTTACAGCCCTGAACAACAATCTTTTTTTTTTACATTTATCCAAAGCGTTGGACACGGTTGATCATGAAATATTACTTTCTAAATTGCATTATTACTGTTTTCATGATTTTATATAAAATTGGCTATATATTTATGTTTATGTTAGAGAATAATATGTTTATGCAAATGTTTAAATAATTTGTTTTATTTAGTATAGTAAAAGCTTCTGTCTTAAGCATCCTAAATAATGCCATAGATTCAGTTTTTGAAAAATAGTCAACTTCAAGGCAAAAAAAGGGGAAGCATGATGTAAACCTAGTATTCCAACTGATTATAAACTACTAACATGCTGACCAGACCGGACACGTTGCAAAATAAATTTAGAAATCCATGTTATTCAATTATTGCCCGCCAACGAGCGTCTGCGATGCTAAAATAGAACTCCTTTCTATTTCTGACGCAGATCGCGCTGAAAGTCCTGCCTCTCCCATCTCCTCACTGGTTTATAGAAGCAGTTACCCACGTGCCATCTCCTCATTGGTTATACCCACATGAGTGATTGAAAGACTAACTGTTTTGCCGGTCGCAAGTGCAAGCTAACTAGCCAAATTGCCATACATGTTTAATGCTTTTCGACCCGTCCCAAAATTAATGTCATTGGTTCAGAGTTTGTTTTGATATTTTAACCTGCGTGTCGTGATCGCGTTTGGTGTAGGGAGACAAAATAAATGTATGCACGATGGCGCACGCGCGCAGCCAGTTTGGGTTCTGTGTAAGGCCAACGACTTATCGCTGCGCCACGGAGTATGTATGAAAACAGCGGAGGAAAAAAACGTATATCTGAACATCACACGCTGCTATTTATTGCTGACCAGCAGATGTCACTAATGAATATTATGAACAGATAATGATGCTCTGAGTAATGAACCGTTTTTTCAGCAACAATTTGGTGAAAGGACACGTAGCTTTAAGAAAGCTTCGGTTTCCCATCAATACTAAGGGTCCGTTCGTAAATGCACTCTGGCTATCTACTCCGATTTCAGAGCACTCTCGTCAGAGCGTGCCAGAGCGCAGAATAACTGATGAATTTACCAACGCTCAACACACATTGAATATGGCAGGTGTCAGTAAACGTGGCAACGGTTACAGTCACCAACACTCTAGATAACCAACACTCTAGATAACATGAAAACAGCCATGGTTTTTTTTTGGTAATGGATCAATAAAGATGCATGTATTATTGTGTTGGTTAAATGAAATGTGTTGTCTCTTCTTGGCCATTTGTAGTGTGGAGATCCCAGATGGATGCCTGGTATTCTATTGTTGATGTGCTTGCTTCTCAAAAATCGACAGTGAGTGAACTAAAAAGTGTTGGTGGGGTCTCCACTCTCCAGGCTGTTCAATCTTGGTTTCATCAGACCAGAGAATCTTGTTTCTCATGGTCTGAGATTCCTTTAGGTGCCTTTTGGCAAACTCCAAGCTGGCTGTCATGTGCCTTTTACTGAGGAGTGGATTCCGTCTGTCCACTCTACCACAAAGGCTTGATTGGTGGAGTGCTGCAGAGAAGTTTGTCCTTCTGGAAGGTTTTCCCATCTCCACAGAGGAACTCTGGAGCTCTGTCAGAGTGACCATCGGGTTCTTGGTCACCTCCCTGACCAAGGCCCTTCACCCCAATTGCTCAGTTTGGTCGGGCGTCCAGATCTAGGAAGAGTCTTGGTGGTTTCAAACTTCTTCTATTTATGAATGATGGAGGCCACTGTGTTCTTGGGGACCTTCAATGCTGCAGACCTTTTTTGGTACCCTTCGCCAGATCTGTGCCTCCACACAATCCTGTCTCGGAGCTCTACGGACAATTCCTTCGACCTCATGGCATGGTTGTTACTCTGACATGCACTGTCAACTGTGGGACCTTGTATAGACAGGTGTTTGCCTTTCCAAATAATGTCCAATCAATTGAATTTACCACAGGTGGACTTCAATCAAGTTGTAGAAACAGCTCAAGGATGACCAATGGAAACAGGACGCACCTGAGCTCAATTGCAAATCTCATAGCAAAGGGTCTGAATACTTTTAATACATTTGCAAAATTTTTGAAAAATAACTGTTTTTCGCTTTGTCATTATGGGGTATTGTGTGTCGATTGATGAGTAAAAAAATATTTGATCTATTTTAGTAACAAAATGTGGAAAAAGGGAAAGGTCTGAATACTTTCCGAATGCACTGTACATGATGTCATGATAACCAGTCTGTGCATTATTAGTCCATTGCCAAGATGTCTGGAGTGGACCTTTACAGCACTGAGGAATGTACGCTTACCCTGCAGGATTGTTAGTTCAAGCTCCACTCCAGTGGTTCCCTCTCAGTCCTTACAATGCTGTTAGAAGTAGGCCTAAAGTCTGCCTCTGGTTGCATTGAGGTTTGAACATGGGTCACTTTTCAAGTGAGGGGGAATAGTAGCCTAGCTGGACATTCATGGCAATTGGTAGTGGATGGTTGGTTGCCCCATAATTCTGTTACTTTCAACATCTTGATGGGATGTAATGGACTTCAAAAATAAACACTGTGTCCAGCATAGGTTACCTAAATGGGCTTTACATTTTTCTAATAACAAAAGTAGACTACTTCCTATTTCATAATGAATGTCTCTGTATGAGTTCAATTAGGCCTATATAGTTTCATAAGAGTTTCTATTGTAAACGAATTGAGTTACAATTGTATCAGTTTATTTCAAATTGCAATTTTCTCATGTAAACAAATGGCACAACAGCCCATTTACAAATAACTATTTTGTATCTTTGAAACAAATTTTCAAAACTAGAATTACCTTCACACTGTCTTGCCTGCACCGGTAGAAAATATTGACAATTTGTTTTGTAATCAATCGTAAAGAGTTTCAAACCCCTTGTACAACACTACGAAATGCATGCTAATTCTGGCCAATAAGGTAAATGAGACAGACCACGTTTTGTGGCTCACTGCCAAGCTGTGTGGTTGCTACTTTTCCGTTAGATGGCGCCGTTGCAGCTGTATAGCAGCGAGCCATTTCACTACAAGGTTGACAACACATAAGGGGGAGTGAACGAGTGCACACTTCTGGAGAAGGGTAGAGAATCGGTAGCAGCCATAATAAATTGACTCAGTGATAAGACCCTAACTCAAGTGTCTACTGCTAAACATCCCGTGGCCCCTAAAGAGCCTTCCTCTGTATAGTTATGGGCCTGTCCATGCATAACTGCCAGGACCGGCCCGCTCATTACGTAGGGTTTCCACCACTTCCGAATTTGCCAAACGAAGTCCCGCCCCATTTAATTTCAACGGGAGCACTCGAAGAAATGGGCAGGGGATTGTGGGAAGGTGAGCTGGCGAACCCTTCTTATTGAGCAGATGTTTGCTTGAAAGTCTTCCATTCATGAAACATAGTTCTAGGCAATCACAACCAAAAGAGATGGAGGAAAGCCAATCCACGCTGTGTCTGGTTTTCCAATTCTATATGGTTTTACTTTGCTAGAATACAGAGTCAAAATCATAAGGTCAAAAGCATGATTGCAGAGATTGTTGGTGTTGATGCTGAGTGAAGAGAGATTTGCACAACAATGTTTGCTTGTGCTGCTAGCTAGCTATGAACATCGAGCAACCTAAACCTCAACACTGAAATTGTGAAATGTCCCACCAAAGGATAGAAATCACCAGTAACATAAATTAAAAACATTGTAAATGATACACTAAGCATGAATTGTCCATGTAATATGCCACCAATGGTATTATGGTATCTTGATTCTCATATTATAGCTCTTTCATTATACTGGTGTCATGACATTGACGATTATAGCCAACTTCCTGTAAAACACATAGGCCTACATACATGAATGGGTTTTGGGTAAAGGATAGTGGCTTTGACTTGCAAACATTGTTGTGCAAATCTCTCTTTACCCACTATCAACATCTCTGCAATCCTCCATGCCATTGACCTTCTGATTTTGTATCTGTATTCTACAATCATTCGCAGCAAATAAACAAGATAGAATTACAACGCTCCCCATGCCACATTTCCTTTTGACATTTTTCATTAGCCTACAAATTGCCAGCTCCTTATTTTCATATACAGTTCTGTACCTAGAATACAAGGGTTTCATTTGCACTATACAAGTGTTGCATTTGCAGTAAACAATTTAATGTCAATATGCAAATGTTGTGTGAGTCTAGCTATTCTCTGCTTCAGATGTACAATGACAAGGGGCACATTGATTGCACATGCCCATTAGGCCAGTTATGCCATCATACTGAAGGCCTTTGGCTGCATTGGTGATGCATGTCACTATGATAAGCTGCTAAATGTGTTCACATGGCTGATATCCTGAGACAGTGACAATCAAATAAAACCAATTGGAGAGCTCACAACTGGACAAAAAGGTAATGTAATTTGAGAAAGTAACAAACAGACAAATTAGAGACTGATCCCCTTCACACCTTTTTATTGCAGAATTGTGATCTGTGATGAATGAACATTGACACTCGTTCATTTTGAATAATGATTTTAAGTTAAGAATCAAAACAAGTTAAACACTTCAATGAATCAACATTGAATGAATAAAAACCTAATAAAAAAAATGTACAAATAATCTAACTTGTTTGTAAATATTAGACATCTTAGTGAACATAATTTCAGATGAATAAAAAAGTCCATACCAGAGGTGATCAACCTTGCTCCATTCCCTGATCTACTGGGTAAGCAGACTTCTATTCCAGCCCAGCAATAATACACATTATCATAAACTCATTAGGTTTGATAAGTTGAATCAGGTGTGCTAGTGCTGGGCTGGAACAGAAGCCTGCACACCTCCAGGAGGAGGATCGTCTTGCTACAGTTGTAATACGTTTGTAGCCTAAGTTGTGTATGACTTGTAAATGTATTGTTGAATAAAACATTTGCTACCATAAGTGCACATACAACCCAAGGCATACAACGATGTGCCAGAAGTCTCTTGTGACATGCACTGTACAATGACAAGGGGCACACTTCATCTGCAGACATGCTTTCACAGCTCTCCATATGTGAGGACAGACATCACAAAGAAACAGGCTTCACTTTATTACAATTAGACAGCCCTGACTATTATCTCTTTGTCTGTCTTCAGTTTTCCTCTCTAGGGACTAAAACTGGAGAATATTTTCATATTGTCATCCCACCCTATATTAACTAGTCTACCTACACCCTTTTAAGACAGCTGAAGCAGGAAATCCTTTCACCCTCTTCCATTGCTGTTATCTATACTGAACAAAAATATAAACACAACATGCAACAATTCCAACAATTTTACTTAATCAGTTAATTTAAATAAATAAATTAGGCCCTAATCTATGGCTTTCACGACTGGGCAGGGGAGGGCATAGTCCCACCCACTTGGGAGCCATGCCCAGCCATGGTTTTCCCCCACAAAAGGGCTTTATTTCAGACAGAAACGCTCCTCAGTTTCATCAGCTGTCCGGGTGGTTGGTCTCAGACGATCCCGCAGGTGAAGAAGCCGGATGTGGAGGTTCTGGGCTGGCGTGGTTACACAGGATCTGTGGTTGTGAGGCCGGTTGGACGTACTGCCAAATTCTCTAAAACAACAGAGGCGGCTTATAGTAGAGAAATTAACATTAAATTACTTGGCAACATCTCTGGTGGACATTCCTGCAGTCAGCAAGCCAATTGCACGCTCCCTCAAAACTGGAGACATCTGTGGCAGTGTTGTGTGACAAAACTGCACATTTTAGAGAGGCCTTTTATTGTCCCCAGCACAAGGTGCACCTGTGTAATGATCGGCTATTTAAATTGCCTTTTTTAAATAAAAAATGCCACACCTGTCAGGTGGATGGATGATCTTGACAAAGGAGAAAAACTTACTAACAGGGATGTGAACAATTTGTGCACATTTTAGAGAAATAATATTTTTGTGCATATGGAATATTTCTGGAACGTTTTAATTCAGCTCATGAAACATGGTACCAACACTGCATTTATATTTTTGTTCAGTACAAATGCATTTGGAGCATGAATATTTAATTTACAATGATAAATAGGCAAACGTCAAGATAACAAGCTAATATGAAGTTAACGTTAGTTGGTGATATTTCAGTTAGTTCTGTAAAGTTGGCTAGCTAGCTAACAAGCAGCTCAATAGCATACACAGCTAGCTAAAAATACTTAAATTTTTTTGTATTTACTTACTTGAATAGGTTCACGCCTACGTCCATGAAGCGGCCAATCTTTTAGAGCGAGGTTGTCGAGCTCATCCCTTCTCGTCGAAGCGAAGATTGACGAGGGCGGACATTTCTGAACTGACCAAGACGCAACTCCAACAACATAAAACCTCACATTATTTTGGCAAAAAACAAAGACGATTTAGCTCAACCGGTGGCATGTGGGCTTGTTAGGTGAGCGCTGATGCCGTCCTGTGATAAGCAGTGGTCACTGTCAATAGCGCAAAATATTTCGCTTGTCCTTTCCGAGCACGCCTCTCCAGGGTGCTATTGGAGACGCGAGGCTTCACCAACTTGTCATCCCCCCAAAATATTTTAACATAAATCATGTAGCAGATATAGATTACATCATGCAGGTTTCTCCGATCAAATAGCCTAACCTAAATGGCACCCAATCAAAAAAAATATTAACAAACATCCCCCAAAAACAGGACATGTCAAAGTAAAATGGACAATCAGGCTACTCACAACTGCGGTCCAGGAGTTTCCCTTACGAAAAAAGATTGCAGTCAGAGTGCAGTATGACTAACTGTAGTATGCTGCAAATACTGCGTCCAAAATAATGTTTTACTGCAGTAATTTTGCAGTGTAACTGCAGGTATTCTGCAATCACTGCGTCCAAAATACCAGTCGACTGCAGTTTCATAACAATTTTTTTGTGAGGGTTCACCCCGTGGGCTAAGTAGTCATGATGGTTTCAAGTTTGTATCCATCCATTTTTTATGAACATAGCGAAAAATAAAATACATCTGCATTTCCCACTGTGTACACACATTGATTCTCATTGCAAATAGGCCCAGGATAACTCCTGATAACGTTGAGTAGCTGCTGATATTGATCTTATAAATAGCCAGATTCATTCGTCACAGGAATCGGGACTAAAGCCAATGCAACGGCCTGTTTAACAAACGGTGGGCCTACCGCAGATGGGCATTCATAAAATTCCACTGCAACCAGACATGCAGCCTAAACCCTAGTGTAAGCAAGGACCGACGCAGACGTCTTTTAGGCGTATTTTTTGCAGCTTTTGGTGTTTTACAAACATTACGCCTACCACATTGATGGGCATTCATAAAATTAAATTGCAGGCAGACACTGTAGGCTACACCCCAGTACACACAGACCGATGCCTTTGACATATTTTTGGGGTCCTGTCCATACCGGCCTAGATTTCCACATTGGTTTTTAGTCCTGACCAAATCTGAACCAATCATAGACGTCTACATTTTGTCCAGTCTGGACAAGCCTTGATTTGGGCTATATACTTCTTTGTTTGGTTCAGGTTTCAACTTTCATTCAGAACCTAAATTGAAACTAACTTCAACTTCTGGAAAATAAATATTTTCAAACTTGCTTACTGGGACTATTCTATTTTTTTGGGAAGGGGGAAATGTTTTTTGTCATGCATGGGTGGCAGAAAGGCCAGGTCTGATAACTGCTGCTCTCCTCAGAACACATATCATCCAGCCTAAGTTCACAGATCTCTTCAACTACAGTGTACCTGTGGAACCAAGAAAGTCTGTTTGCATACAGCCACTTTGCATTGGAAGCTCTGGGGGTGTTAAGAGCCTGTGAGCACTCAGATCGAGCAAACCACATCCCTGTGTCTACTCCCCCGCTTTGCCCAAGCAATGTTGATGTATTTGATGCGTTTCCAGTCGATAGTGTGTTAACTGTAAATGTAATATTGTGTTTCAGATCTGGAAACAGACACACACACACACACCACACACACGCATACCACACACACACACACACGTTTAAACGAGATGAAGTAAACCGTAGAATAAAGGACTCTTGATTTATTGTGTGACCAAATGGAAAGCAGTGGTTGTTGGTGTCAGAGTATTGCTGTTGGGGTATTAGCACACCTCCAGCAGGCCCTCCGACCAGAGCACCAGGGCCATCTGGACTTTGTCATTGTCCAATTGCCTTTTTAGCTGAGACACAGGGATGGGCTGTCCCGCCTGCAGCTGCCTGATGGCCGGGAGGTCTTCGAAGGGGAAGGTCATGCCGGGGGTCTAGGAGATAGGCGGAGAGATACGACGACAGACAGAACTTTACAAACAGCTTCAGACATGACAATGCATTTTGCCTGTGTAATCAAAATATCAGGAATTGGGCCTTATCTACAGACATATAGCTTCTGATTCAATACTTTGATGAGGGTCAATATGAATTACAGTAACAAAAACATCTTCATTCATAAACCATTCAAATCCTGGCTGACTGGCAGTGTATAATCTACTTTAAGAATCCTATATAATATCCAAATGGTAGAGGTACTTTAACTAAAATCCTATATCCATACATAATATTGTATTGTCAACTAAATACATTGTCTATGCAAAATGTGCCAGGTTACCTCAGAGGGTGCATCTTCCTCCTCTTCACCACTATCATCATCACCACCACTATCATCATCATCATCATCACCACTCTGTCCCATCATGTGTTTCTCCCTTCTGTTCCTCAGAGAGTGCATCACATCAACCACCAACGATACCGACCCATCCTAAACACACACAAACACACACTTTAGTCCAAGAGCAGCTAGGTAAAATACACTGCTCAAAAAAATAAAGGGAACACTTAAACAACACAATGTAACTCCAAGTCAATCACACTTCTGTGAAATCAAACTGTCCACTTAGGAAGCAACACTGATTGACAATTTTCACATGCTGTTGTGCAAATGGAATAGACAAAAGGTGGAAATTATAGGCAATTAGCAAGACACCCCCAAAAAAGGAGTGATTCTGCAGGTGGTGACCACAGACAACTTCTCAGTTCCTATGCTTCCTGGCTGATGTTTTGGTCACTTTTGAATGCTGGCGGTGCTCTCACTCTAGTGGTAGCATGAGACGGAGTCTACAACCCACACAAGTGGCTCAGGTAGTGCAGTTCATCCAGGATGGCACATCAATGCGAGCTGTGGCAAAAAG
Source organism: Salvelinus alpinus (assembly GCF_045679555.1). Taxonomy (NCBI): domain Eukaryota; kingdom Metazoa; phylum Chordata; class Actinopteri; order Salmoniformes; family Salmonidae; genus Salvelinus; species Salvelinus alpinus. Next base: position 38,291,700 of record NC_092098.1, read on the forward strand.
GTTTGCTGTGTCTGTCAGCGTAGTGTCCAGAGCATGGAGGCGCTACCAGGAGACAGGCCAGTACATCAGGAGACGTGGAGGAGGCCGTAGGAGGGCAACAACCCAGCAGCAGGACCGCTACCTCTGCCTTTGTGCAAGGAGGTGCACTGCCAGAGCCCTGCAAAATGACCTCCAGCAGGCCACAAATGTGACTACTTCTGGCGCCGAAAAGAGATGGCCGCCTCGCTTCGCGTTCCTTGGAAAATATGCAGTTTTTTGTTTTTTTATGTGTTATTTCTTACATCGGTACCCCAGGTAATCTTAGGTTTCATTACATACAGTCGGGAGGAACTACTGAATATACGATTAACGTCAACTCATCATCGTTCCTACCAGGAATATGACTTTCCCGAAACGGATCCAGTGTTTTGCCTTCCACCCAATACAATGGATCTGATCCCAGCCGGCGACCCTGTGCGACGCCGAAAAAGGGGCAAACGAGGCGGTCTCGTGGTCAGGCTTCGGAGACGGGCACATCGCGCTCCACTCCCTAGCATACTACTCGCCAATGTCCAGTCTCTTGACAATAAGGTTGATGAAATCCGAGCACGGGTAGCATTCCAGAGAGACATCAGGGATTGCAACGTGCTCTGCTTCACGGAAACATGGCTAACTCAAGGGACGCTAACGGAGTCGGTGCAGCCAGCTGGTTTCTTCATGCATCGCGCCGACAGAAACAAACATCTTTCCGGTAAGAAGAGGGGCGGGGGGGTATGCCTTATGATTAACGAGAAGTGGTGTGATCCTCATAACAACACACAGGAACTCAAGTCATTCTGTTCACCTGATCTAGAACTCCTCACAATCAAATGTCGACCGCATTATCTACCAAGGGAATTCTCTTCAATCATAATCACAGCCGTATATATTCCCCCCCAAGCAGACACATCGATGGCCCTGAACGAACTTTATCTGACTCTTTGTAAACTGGAAACCACACACCCTGAGGCTGCATTCATCGTAGCTGGGGATTTTAACAAGGCTAATCTAAAAACAAAACTCCCTAAATTCTATCAGCATATCGATTGTGCTACCAGGGCTGGAAAAACCCTAGATCATTGTTATACTAATTTCCGCGATGCATATAAGGCCCTCCCCCGCCCCCCTTTCGGAAAAGCTGACCACGACTCCATTTTGTTGATTCCAGCCTACAAACAGAAACTCAAACAACAAGCTCCCGCGCTCAGGTCTGTTCAACGCTGGTCCGACCAATCTGAATCCACGCTTCAAGACTGCTTCGATCACGCGGATTGGAATATGTTCCGCATCGCGTCCAACAACAATATTGACGAATATGCTGATTCGGTGAGCGAGTTCATTAGGAAGTGCATTGACGATGTCGTACCCACAGCAACGATTAAAACATTCCCAAACCAGAAACCGTGGATTGACGGCAGCATTCGCGTGAAACTGAAAGCGCGAACCACTGCTTTTAACCAGGGCAAGGTGACCGGAAGCATGACCGAATACAAACAGTGTAGCTATTCTCTCCGCAAGGCAATCAAACAGGCTAAGTCCCAGTACAGAGACAAAATCGAGTCGCAATTCAACAGCTCAGACACAAGAGGTATGTGGCAGGGTCTACAGTCAATCACGGATTACAAAAAGAAAACCAGCCCCGTCGCGGACCAGGATGTCTTGCTCCCAGACAGGCTAAACAACTTTTTTGCCCGCTTTGAGGACAATACAGTGCCACTGACACGGCCCCCTACCAAAACCTGCGGGCTCTCCTTCACTGCAGCCGAGGTGAGTAAAACATTTAAACGTGTTAACCCTCGCAAGGCTGCAGGCCCAGACGGCATTCCCAGCCGCGTCCTCAGAGCATGCGCAGACCAGCTGGCTGGTGTGTTTACGGACATATTCAATCAATCCTTATCCCAGTCTGCTGTTCCCACATGCTTCAAGAGGGCCACCATTGTTCCTGTTCCCAAGAAAGCTAAGGTAACTGAGCTAAACGACTACCGCCCCGTAGCACTCACTTCCGTCATCATGAAGTGCTTTGAGAGACTAGTCAAGGACCATATCACCTCCACCCTACCGGACACCCTAGACCCACTCCAATTTGCTTACCGACCCAATAGGTCCACAGACGACGCAATCGCAACCACACTGCACACTGCCCTAACCCATCTGGACAAGAGGAATACCCATGTGAGAATGCTGTTCATCGATTACAGCTCAGCATTTAACACCATAGTACCCTCCAAACTCGTCATCAAGCTCGAGACCCTGGGTCTCGACCCCGCCCTGTGCAACTGGGTCCTGGACTTCCTGACGGGCCGCCCCCAGGTGGTGAGGGTAGGTAACAACATCTCCACCCCGCTGATCCTCAACACTGGGGCCCCACAAGGGTGCGTTCTGAGCCCTCTCCTGTACTCCCTGTTCACCCACGACTGCGTGGCCATGCACGCCTCCAACTCAATCATCAAGTTTGCGGATGACACTACAGTGGTAGGCTTGATTACCAACAACGACGAGACGGCCTACAGGGAGGAGGTGAGGGCCCTCGGAGTGTGGTGTCAGGAAAATAACCTCACACTCAACGTCAACAAAACAAAGGAGATGATTGTGGACTTCAGGAAACAGCAGAGGGAGCACCCCCCTATCCACATCGACGGGTCAGTAGTGGAGAAGGTGGAAAGTTTTAAGTTCCTCGGTGTACACATCACAGACAAACTGAATTGGTCCACCCACACAGACAGCGTTGTGAAGAAGGCGCAGCAGCGCCTCTTCAACCTCAGGAGGCTGAAGAAATTCGGCTTGTCACCAAAAGCACTCACAAACTTCTACAGATGCACAATCGAGAGCATCCTGTCGGGCTGTATCACCGCCTGGTACGGCAACTGCTCCGCCCACAACCGTAAGGCTCTCCAGAGGGTAGTGAGGTCTGCAGAACGCATCACCGGGGGCAAACTACCTGCCCTCCAGGACACCTACACCACCCGATGTCACAGGAAGGCCATAAAGATCATCAAGGACAACAACCACCCAAGCCACTGCCTGTTCACCCCGCTATCATCCAGAAGGCGAGGTCAGTACAGGTGCATCAAAGCAGGGACCGAGAGACTGAAAAACAGCTTCTATCTCAAGGCCATCAGACTGTTAAACAGCCACCACTAACATTTAGCGGCCGCTGCCAACATACTGACTCAACTCCAGCCACTTTAAAAATGGGAATTGATGGAAATTATGTAAAAATGTACCACTAGCCACTTTAAACAATGCCACTTAATATAATGTTTACATACCCTACATTACCCATCTCATATGTATATACTGTACTCTATATCATCTACTGCATCTTGCCATCTTTATGTAATACATGTACCACTAGCCACTTTAAACTATGCCACTTTATGTTTACATACCCTACAGTACTCATCTCATATGTATATACCGTACTCTATACCATCTACTGCATCTGCCATGCCGTTCTGTACCACCACTCATTCATATATCTTTATGTACATATTCTTTATCCCTTTACACTTGTGTGTGTGTGTAAGGTAGTAGTTGTGGAATTGTTAGGTTAGATTACTTGTTGGTTATTACTGCATTGTCGGAACTAGAAGCACAAGCATTTCGCTACACTCGCATTAACATCTGCTAACCATGTGTATGTGACTAATACAATTTGATTTGATTTGAAATGTGCATGTGTCAGCATATGGTCTCACAAAGGGTCTGAGGATCTCATCTCGGTACCTAATGGCAGTCAGGCTACCTCTGGCGAGCACATGGAGGCCTGTGCGGCCCCACAAAGAAATGCCACCCCACACCAGACTGACCCACCGCCAAACCGGTCATGCTGGAGGATGTTGCAGGCAGCAGAACGTTCTCCACGGCGTCTCCAGACTCTGTCACGTCTGTCACATGTGCTCAGTGTGAACCTGCTTTCATCTGTGAAGAGCACAGGGCGCCAGTGGCGAATTTGCCTATCTTGGTGTTCTCTGGCAAATGCCAAACGTCCTGCACGGTGCTGGGCTGTAAGCACAACCCCCACCTGTGGACGTCGGGCCCTCATACCACCCTCATGGAGTCTGTTTCTGACCGTTTGAGCAGACACATGCACATTTGTGGCCTGCTGGAGGTCATTTTGCAGGGCTCTGGCAGTGCACCTCCTTGCACAAAGGCGGAGGTAGCGGTCCTGCTGCTGGGTTGTTGCCCTCCTACGGCCTCCTCCACGTCTCCTGATGTACTGGCCTGTCTCCTGGTAGCGCCTCCATGCTCTGGACACTACGCTGACAGACACAGCAAACCTTTTTGCCACAGCTCGCATTGATGTGCCATCCTGGATGAACTGCACTACCTGAGCCACTTGTGTGGGTTGTAGACTCCGTCTCATGCTACCACTAGAGTGAGAGCACCGCCAGCATTCAAAAGTGACCAAAACATCAGCCAGGAAGCATAGGAACTGAGAAGTTGTCTGTGGTCACCACCTGCAGAATCACTCCTTTTTTGGGGGTGTCTTGCTAATTGCCTATAATTTCCACCTTTTGTCTATTCCATTTGCACAACAGCATGTGAAATTTATTGTCAATCAGTGTTGCTTCCTAAGTGGACAGTTTGATTTCACAGAAGTGTGATTGACTTGGAGTTACATTGTGTTGTTTAAGTGTTCCCTTTATTTTTTTGAGCAGTGTATGTAAACTGTTACAACTGAAGGCACTTACTGATGAGCTTTGACACGTCTCTAAAGACACCAGGATGTGGTCTTTAAACCTCAGACACACCGTATCTTCTAAAGCAGGCATCTTTCCAGCTGTGAAGAACACACACACAGACACACACAGATTTGAACTAGAGAGAAGGACCTAGGCTAATACATGTACACTCATGCCCAATTGCACATTAAACTCCTCCTGGGAACTTCTTGTAGCTCTGAAAGGATTGGATAGCTATAAGTTGTACCATATTAGTTACTTAATACTCTTGTTACTTATTATATATATTTTTTTTAACCTTTAATTTAACTAGGCAAGTCAGTTAAGAACAAATTCTTATTTTACAATGGCGGCCTACCCCGGCCAAACCCGTAACCCGGACGAAGCTGTGCCAATTGTGCGCCGCCCTATGGGACTCCCGATCACGGCTGGTTGTGATACAGCCCGGGATTGAACCAGGGTCTGTAGTGACGCCTCTAGCACTGAGATGCAGTGCCTTAGACCGCTGCGCAACTCGGGAGTTGAAACTTAATACTCTTGGTTCTGAAGGAAGGTACTAAAGTTTTGTGCTGCTTTCTTCGCCTTTGGCCATGACAGGTACCATATTACTGAGTTAAATCTTTCAGATCTACAAGAGCAGGCTTTGACCATGGAATAAGTCTCCTTCCTTTATTATTTACAGCGCAAGCATTGGTTCCAAAAGGCTTGGTTTCAGCAAGATGGTGACTGGTCTTTCTATAAACTAGGATACCAGTGAGGATTTCCTACGCTGGACAACTTATTACAGCTGTTGAAAACCTCTGGAATGTGATCAAGAGGAAGATGGATGGTCACAAGCCATCAAACAAAGCCGAGCTGCTTGAATTTTTGCACCAGGAATGGCATAGTCACCCAACATCAATGTGAAAGACTGGTGGAGAGCATGCCAATATGCATGAAAGCTGTGATTGGAATAACCCAGATTTTCACCAAATATTGATTTCTGAACTCTTCCTAAATTAAAACATTAGTATTGTGTTGTCTTGCATTATTCGAGGTCAGACAACACTGCATCCTTCTTGTTATTTTGACCAGTTGTCATTTACTGCAAATAAATGCTCTAAACGACAATATTTTTATTTGTAATTTGGGAGAAATGTTGTCAGAAGTTAATAACAAAAATGTTCATTTCACCCAAACAAAACCAGAGGAACTGATAATTTTGCAGTGGTCTTAATTTTTTCCCAGAGCCACATGTACAGTTGAAGTCGGAAGTTTACATACACCTTAGCCAAATACATTTCAACTCAGTTTTTCACAATTCCTGACATTTAATCCTAGTAAAAAATCCCTGTCATAGGTCAGTTAGGATCACCACTTTATTTTAAGAATGTGAAATATCAGAATAATAGTAGAGAGAACAATTTATTTCAGCATTTATTTCTTTCATCACATTCCCAGTGGGTCAGAAGTTTACATACACTCAATTAGTATTTGGTAGCATTGCCTTTAAATTGTTTAACTTGGGACAAATGTTTTGGGTAGCCTTCCACAAGCTTCTCACAATAAGTTGGGTGAATTTTGTCCCATTCCTCCTGACAGAGCTGGTTGCAAACCATAGTCTGGCTTTTTTATGGCGGATTTGGAGCAGTGGCTTCTTCCTTGCTGAGCAGCCTTTCAGGTTATGTCGATATAGGACTCATCTTTACTGTGGATATAGATACTTTTGTACCCGTTTCCTCCAGCATCTTCACAAGGTCCTTTGCTGTTGTTCTGTAATTTATTCATACTTTTCGCACCAAAGTACGTCATCTCTAGGAGACAGAACGCGTCTCCTTCCTGAGCAGTATGAAGGCTACGTGGTCCCATGGTGTTTATACTTGCGTACTATTGTTTGTACAAATGAACGTGGTACCTTCAGGCGTTTGGAAATTGCTCCCAAGGATGGACCAGACTTTTGGAGGTCTACAATTTTTCCCCCTGAGGTCTTGGCTGATTTCTTTTCATTTTCCCATGATGTCAAGTAAAGTGGCACTGAGTTTGAAGGTAGGCCTTGAAATAGATCCACAGGTACACCTCCAATTGACTCAAATTATGTCAATTAGCCTATCAGAAGCTTCTAAAGCCATGACATTGGCCACTTATTGGCCATTTTCTGGAATTTTCCAAGCTGTTTAAAAGGCATCGTCAACTTTGTGTATGTAAACTTCTGACCCACTGGAATTGTGATACAGGGAATTATAAGTGAAATAATCTGTCTGTAAACAATTGTTGGAAAAATTACTTGTGTCATGCACAAAGTAGATGTCCTAACCGACTTGCAAAAACTATAGTTTGTTAACAAGAAATTTGTGGAGTGGTTGAAAAACAAGTTTTATTGACTCCAACCTAAGTGTATGTAAACTTTCGACTACAACTGTACATAAATCTAAATTATTACATCTTAGTCATTTAGCAGACACTCTTATCCAGAGCGACTGACAGGAGCAATTAGGGTTAAGTGTCTTGCTCAACGGCACAGACATATTTTTCAGTCTGCCCGGGGATTCAAACCGGCAACCTTTCGGTTATTGGCCCAATGCCAATGCTCTTAACCGCTAGGCTACCTGCCGCACAATTGTATAACATTGATGTCCTTACAATTAAGTGCTTGATAAAGTCCATGAATTTGACTTGCCAATGTCTGTATGAACCCTGCTTAAAGGATGTATAGTCCTAGGCCTATGTTGTATAGGTGGAGTTATGGATCAATTTGCATATATTCCTCTAAGTACACATGAGCTGCATGGAAAATCATTTGTTTCAAACCAGTTTAAAATTTTGATCCCAATGTCACACATTGGCCCCATTATTTATAGAAAGACCCAGATCCCGAACAAAGTGGCTAGCGATACTGTACCTATCCATATTCAATGCCTATTTTCCAGACCTTACTATAAATGTTACTCTCCCTGCTTAGCTCAGATTCAGCAAGCGTCCGGACAGATGTTAACAAATATGTTAAGTCTGTCAGAAAAACTTAAGAGGTGTATTCTAAAGTATCAATGCACATCACTATTTAAATGCATATCTGTAGTCTGTACAGAAACATCACTTCTTAGTAGAAAAACACCACTGTCCATTTTTCATTCAAATTCATTTATATCTCAGAATATGGCTGTGCCAGTTACTGTTTCACATTCTATGGGCAACACACTGTCTGTAATAAACATTCTACTCATTGGACTTTTAAATATTATTCAGCAAGACACACCTGACGATGTGATGTCATCTTGCTCTGGTGTGTAAGGTGGCAGTCTGTGGAGGGCAAAGTCCCTCTTCATGTCCCCGGCACGGAGTTCGTGTTCACCCCTCTCCATCTGATCTGCCACGCTCCTCAATAATGAGGCCAACTGCCTGCTTGTGTCTGGGGCTGCGTTGGCTCCCTGGTACAGACACAATGTTATAGTGCTTAATAGATAGCAGTAGATAAGACTGAACTACACAGATAGGCCACTATTTCAATAGGCATACATTGTAATTTCTATGATGAAACGAAATTGCAGAATTTAGCAGAACATGCAACCATAGTGACAACTAAAGTTTAGACATTAAACATTCAACTCATCGTTCAGTGCAAATTCCTTATTCCTCCTTTAGGTAAATCACTGAACTGTAAGTTATCACTCACATTCACCAATCTGACCATGGCAGATGAGTGTTTCCCTCAAGGAAGGACAGAAGGAAGGATGAAATGTTTAAGTGTTGGAACAGAGTACGGAGGTGGATCTCACCATCAAGATTCTCCTGGGCATGCCTACCCTCCTGGTGATGTCACTGGTCTTTAGGGAGTCATACAAGAAATTGGGAAACACGTTGGCCAGATAGTCTCCCCATGACCTGAGGTGAAAAAAGTTGAAGTAACTTTACACATCAAGATTATGAATTTCCATTGTTTCAAATTAGAGAATGAAGAAGTGGTGGGGCTGAGATAGCGTTGAGGTTAGAGAGGTATAGCCAGTTCGAAACCCAGGGGAAGATCTGTCAGGCTACGAGTTGGCAAATTCTGACTAAGGCCATTGATGGCTGAAACATCATGATACTAATAGCTGTATAAATAAAATATCAGGTTTTTAATAGTGAGCATTGCGCGTATTACTTTTCAAGGAATGAGTTCGCAACCAGAGGGTCGCTGGCATCAATTTCTTAGGTGCCACAGTGAGTCTCACGTACGTGTTCTGGTAGGTACTGAGGGTCAGGTGGGTAGAATGATCCACTCCCACGGGGGTGTCCGCCTGATGGATGGTTCCTCTGGGAAAGTAGAGCAGATCACCTGCCTATGGAAAGAAAGAACAAACACCCCCCTCACTTAACCTCAAATAGCTCAAGCCACACTATGTTGCAAAAATACTCCAATGAAGCATTTTCCAAATGTGGATCAAGACTCATAAGTGCACTACTGCGGATTACTTTCGGGTTGTGGCCTTTGACTGGTCTTGCCTAGAGAGACATTGGTTTTGTTTAGTCGACAGGAAACCCCTAAAGCTCTAGCCTGGTCACAGCACAAAAAGGTTTGTGATTCAGAACCAATAGTTGGTGAATTAATGGTGCCGGTTGGTTGTACTTGTTATCAGACAAGTGTGTCTTCTCATGCATTTTCTCTCACTAAAGCTCAGTAGTGCTTGACCCTTGTCCCTGGGACCCATGTTGCTGACCCTGTGCTGTGTGTAAAGTACGTGCTCTGGGGTGAAGTTTCTCCTAGGTACAGATCTAGGATCAGCTTCCTTTCTCTCAAGCTTAACCTTTAAGTGGCAATCTGCAGTTCAAACAATATCAATGCATGGCCACCCTGCCAGTTTTGGTCAAATTCATAGACAAAGCTATGGATGCAAGGACTGACCGTCCATGGTATTAAAATGGTTAAAACTTGTTTTGAAGCTACACAGTGTTTGTTTACAATTACATTGTTTGCAAACAATGAAGTAAAACAGGCTTACATGTTGGGTTCTGATAGTGTATGACAGTTAATCTAAGCTCATGAGGCATTTATAGTTGGGCCGGGACAACATCAGTAGCGCGATACTCAGTATCGTGGCAAGGAAACAAAACACGAAGCGGGTAAAACTTCTTTAGGAAAACAGCCCTACTATTAGAAATAAACATCATCATGTTGTCATCCAGAGTCACATTTCTTTATTTTCCAAGCACACAATATTTGACATATAGCAAGTTTTTACAGGACCAAAGAGTCTAGTCTGTGATACTGGTAAAGAAAATAAAAACAAATGCAATATCACATTTACATAAGTATTCAGACCCTTTACTCAGTACTTTGTTGAAGCACCTTTGGTAGCGATTACAGCCTCGAGTCTTCTTGGGTATGACGCTACAAGCTTGGCACACCTGTATTTGGGGAGTTTCTCCCATTCTTCTCTGCAGATCCTCTCAAGCTCTGTCAGGTTGAATGGGGAGTGTCGCTGCACAGCTATTTTCAGGTCTCTCCAGAGATGTTCGATTGGGTTCAAGTCCAGGCTCTGGTTGGGCCACTCAAGAACATTGACTTGTCCCGAAGCCACTCCTGCATTGTCTTGGCTGTGTGCTTAGGGGAGTTATCCTGTTGGAAGGTGTACCTTCGCCCCAGTCTGAGGTCCTGAGAGCTCTGGAGCAGGTTTTCATCAAGGATCTCGCTGTACTTTGCGCCGTTCATCTTTGCCTCGATCCTGACTAGTTTCCCAGTCCCTGCCGCTGAAAAACATCCCCACAGCATGATGCTGCCACCACCATGCTCAACCGTAGGGATGGTGCCAGGTTTCCTCCAGACGTGATGCTTGGCATTCAGGCCAAAGAGTTAAATCTTGGTTTCATCAGACCAGAGAATATTTAGGTGCCTTTTGGCAAACTCCAAGTGGGCTGTAATGTGCCTTTTACTGAGGAGTAGCTTTCGCCTGGCCACTCTACCACAAAGGCGGAACACAATGCAAATAGTCCGGGTAGCCATTTGATTACCTGTTCAAGAGTCTTATGGCTTGGGGGTAAAAGCTGTTGAGAAGCCTTTTGGTCCTAGACTTGGTGCTCCAGTACCGCTTGCCATGCGGTAACAGAGAACAGTCTATGACTAGGGTGGCGGAAGTCTTTGACAATTTTTAGGGCCTTCCTCTGACACTGCCTGGTGTAGAGGTCCTGGATGGCAGGCAGCTTGGCCCCAGTGATGTACTGGGCCGTACGCACTACCCTCTGTAGTGCCTTGCGGTCGGAGGCCGAGCAGTTGCCATACCAGGCAATGATCCAACCTGTCAGGATGCTTTCGATGTTGCAGCTGTAGAACCTTTTAAGGATCTGAGGACCCATGCCAAATCTTTTCAGTCTCCTGAGGGAAATAGGTTTTGTCGTGCCCTCTTCACAAATGTCTTGGTGTGCTTGGACCATTCTAGTTTGTTGGTGATGTGGAACTTGAAGCTCTCAACCTGCTCCACTACAGCCCCGTTGATGAGAATGGGGGCGTGCTCGGTCCTCCATTTTCCTGTAGTCCACAATCATCTCCTATGTCTTGATTACGTTGAGGGATAGGTTGTTATTCTGGCAACACCCGGCCAGGTCTCTGACCACCTCCCTATAGGCTGTCTCGTTGTTGATCAGGCCTACCACTGTTGTGTTGTCTGCAAACTTAATGATGGTGTTGGAGTCGTGCCTGGCCATGTAGATCTGTGCCTCGACACAATCCTGTCTCTGAGCTCTACGGACCATTCCTTCGACCTCAAGGCCTGGTTTTTGCTCTGACATGCACTGTCAACCGTGGGACCTTTATATAGACAGTTGTGTACCTTTCCAAATCATGCCCAATCAATTGAATTTACCACAGGTGGACTCCAATCAAGTTGTAGAAACATCTAGGATGATCAATGGAAGTAGGATGCACCCGGGCTTAATTTCAAGTCTCATAGCAAAGGGTCTTAATACTTATGTAAATAACATTTTCTAAAAATCTGTTTTAACTCTGTCATTCTGGGGTACTGTGTGAAGATTGATGAGGAAAACACTTCATTTAATCCATTTTAGAATAAGGCTGTAACGTAACACAATGTGGAAAAGGTCATAGGGTCTGAATACTTTCTGAAGGCACTGTACAGTCGTGGCCAAAAGTTGAGAATTACACAAATATCAATTTTCACAAAGTCTGCTGCCTCAGTTTGTATGATGGAAATTTGCATATACTCCAGAATGTTATGAAGAGTGATCAGATGAATTGCAATTAATTGCAATGTCCCTCTTTGCTATGCAAATGAACTGAATCTCCAAAAAACATTTCCACTGCATTTCAGCCCTGCCACAAAAGGACCAGCTGACATCATGTCAGTGATTCCCTCGTTAACACAGGTGTGAGTGTTGACGAGGACAAGGCTGGAGATCACTCTGTCATGCTGATTGAGTTGGAATAATAGACTGGAAGCTTCAAAAGGAGGGTGGTGCTTGGAATCATTGTTCTTCCTCTGTCAACCATGGTTACCTGCAAGGAAACACGTGCCGTCATCATTGCTTTGCACAAAAAGGGCTTCACAGGAAAGGATATTGCTGCCAGTAAGACTGCACCTAAATCAACCATTTATTGGATCATCAAGAACTTCAAGGAGAGCGGTTCAATTGTTGTGAAGGCGGCTTCAGGGCGCCCAAGAAAGTCCAGCAAGTGCCAGGACCGTCTCCTAAAGTTGATTCAGCTGCGTGATCGGGGCACCACCAGTACAGAGCTTGCTCAGGAATGGCAGCAGGCAGGTGTGAGTGCATCTGCACGCACAGTGAGGCGAAGACTTTTGGAGGATGGCCTGGTGTCAAGAAGGGCAGCAAAGAAGCCACTTCTCTCCAGGAAAAACATCAGGGACAGACTGATATTCTGCAAAAGGTACAGGGATTGGACTGCTGAGGACTGGGGTAATGTCATTTTCTCTGATGAATCCCCTTTCCAATTGTTTGGGGCATCCGGAAAAAAGCTTGTCCGGAGAAGACAAGGTGAGCGCTACCATCAGTCCTGTGTCATGCCAACGGTAAAGCATCCTGAGACCATTCATGTGTGGGGTTGCTTCTCAGCCAAGGGAGTGGGCTCACTCACAATTTTGCCTAAGAACACAGGCATGAATAAAGAACGGTACCAACACATCCTCTGAGAGCAACTTCTCCCAACCATCCAGGAACAGTTTGGTGACAAACAATACCTTTTCCAGCATGATGGAGCACCTTGCCATAAGGCAAAAGTGACAACTAAGTGGCTCGGGGAACAAAACATTGATATTTTGGGTCCATGGCCAGGAAACTCCCCAGACCTTAATCCAATTGAGAACGTGTGGTCAATCCTCAAGAGGCGGGTGGACAAACAAAACCCCACAAATTCTGACAAACCCCAAGCATTGATTATGCAAGAATGGGCTGTCATCAGTCAGGATGTGGTCCAGAAGTTAATTGACAGCATGCAAGGGCAGATTGCAGAGGTCTTGAAAAAGAAGGGTCAACACTGCAAATATTGACTCTTTGCATCAACTTCATGTAATTGTCAATAAAAGCCTGACACTTATGAAATGCTTGTAATTATACTTCAGTATTCCATAGTAACATCTGACAAAAATATCTAAAGACACTGAGGCAGCAGACTTTGTGAAAATTTATATTTGTGCCATTCTCAAAACTTTTGGCCAAGACTATATATCATTAATTTAAAAGTCCCAAAATGTATGTCGCAATTTCCCCCAATAAATGCAAACCGACCCCAGATTACGGGCAGCTTCACCCTGCTCCTAACGTACCTTCAGTATGATGTCGTGTGTGGGGCTGCCGATGCGCTCCTCAAGCTCCACGCAGTACTCTCTGGCCAGGGGCACCGTGGGGCTGTACAGACGCCAATGTTTCTCGCCCTCCAACTGGAGGATAAACACCTGGGGATAAATACACATATTTAGCAGATGTTATCGCAAGTGCAGCAAAATACTTGTTTCTAGCTCAAACAGTAATAACGAACATTACAAAACAATACACACAAATCCCCAAAATTCTAAGAAAGAAATGAAGAAATAGCATAATGAGCCATGTCTGTGTCCAGAATATAAATATATACACTGAACAAAAATAAAAGCAACATGTAACAATTTCAAAGATTTACAGTTAAGGAAATCAGTCAATTGAAATACATTCTTTAGGCCATAATCTATGGATTTCACATGACTGGGAATACAGATATGCATCTGTTGGTCACAGATACCAAAAATAAAAAAAAGTAGGGGTATGGATCAGAAAACCAGTCAGTATCTGCTGTGACCAGCATTTGCCTCATGCAGAGTGACACATCTCCTTTGCATAGAGATAATCAGACTGTTGATTGAGGGCAGTGGAATGTTGTCCCACTCCTCTTCAATGGCTGTGTGAAGTTTCAGAGTTCCAGAGCATGATGAGCACCCATATGAGCTTCCCTGAGATGGTCTGTGTGTTTGTGCAGAAATTCTTCGGTTGTGCAAACCCACAGCTTTATCAGTTGTCCGGGTGGCTCATCTCAGACCATACCGCAGGTGTAGAAGCTGGATGAGCTCCTGGGCTGGCGTGGATACACATGACTGCCGTTGTGAGGTTTGTTGGACCTACTGCCAAATTGTCTAAAACGACACTTCTGGTAGAGAAATTAACATTCAATTCTCTGGCAACAGCTCTGGTGGACATTCCTGCAGTCAGCATGCCAATTGCATGCTCCCTCAAAACTTGAGACATCTGTGGCATTTTGTTGTGTGACAAAACTGTACATTTTAAAGTGGACTTTTATTGTCCCCAGCACAAGGTGCACCTGTGTAATGATCATACTGTTTAATCAGCTTGCCAGATCTGTCAAGTGGATGGATTATATTGGCAAAGGAGAAATGCTCACTAACAGGGATGTAAACACATATGTACAACACAAACTTCGGAGATCCATTATTTCAGCTCATGAAACCAAAACTTTACATGATGCGTTTATATTTTTGTTCAGTATATATATATATATGATGGTGTGTAGACAGTATGGACAGTATATGAATAGGAAAGCTATGTACAGCAGTAGTTATATAGGATTACTAGAATACAGCATATATATATGAAGTGGGTAAAACATTATTAAATATTGTCTAACCCTCAAACTATACTACAAACGTTGCAGCCAGGATTATGTTCAGTAGGGAACACCGTAGCAAAATTATTTGAAACGTAAAGTACAAATTTTAGTTTCTTATGGGTAGCTATGATATGTTTTGGTTCCCACTGAACACTACCCTGATGTGGACCATTTTGGGGCCAGTTCAGTGTTGTACCTCCACGTCGTCGTAGTGTGGGGGTAGCCCTTGGGAATCCTGTGGGGTGATGTAGACGTTGGAGCCCACAAGAGCGCCGAAGAAACACTCCAGCTTCTCCTGAATCCGCCACAACTCGTCCTGGAGACACACAGTTAGTTAGAGAGCTGGCATCTTAGAATCTCCAAATAGAATAGTATTGGGTTCAGCTCTGCACAAATATGGAATGATCAAGATCTTCAGATATTTCTGTGCAATAGATTTTAATTCCTGTTGTGTTCACCAACATATCCTAGTTCAAGGCTTTCAAATTTAAAATAGGCAAATCTGAATCTGAGCTAAACAACATCTTAGCTAAAGGATATCTGTCACTACCAGTCCCTTTCTGTTACCACAGAGCCACTGCCACAGTGCTGCATTAACTAGGACCGTCACTCCTTTTTCTACAGGGATGCAGTTTTGGCAGGCCAAGATCTAATAATACCTTATTCAACTGATCAACAGTCATAATTAATACAATCAAGCTGAATCAGGTGTGAAGGTAATAATGCTAGACTGGGACAAAACCCTTCCCCACATACTGTGGCCCTACAGGAGCAGAGTCAAGTTCAGTAGGCACAAAACATGTTCTCGTGTTTCATACTATCACAGACCAGAACCCACGATTCAGGAGTACAAAACACTGTGGATAAACACATGTCCACTACTCTCACCTTAAACCTCTGAGGCTGGTGGAACTGGATGGTGGCCTTCTGGTTGAAGTCCTTCTTGAGCTGGTTGTAGTTGACACGGCCTTCCTTGTTCAACACAGTCTTGTTGCCCTGGACGCAGCGGCACACATTGAGGTCTCTGGCATACATCAGGCCCTGGGCGCACAGCCCCTTCAGGTCTGAGAGCTGGAACAGAGACTTGTAGTAGGAGGCCAGGCCTGGGTCAGACCTCTGGAGGTGGAGGGGCTTCTTCTCCCAGTAGTCAGTGAAAAATTCCTCCTGTCCCACTGGGGAAATTATGCTCTGGAAGACAGTGTCTGGGGTGTCGAAGCAGAAAGGAGAGGGGACGCCATTGGAGTCTGTTTTCCTATGTTTGGGAGCGACCTCTTCATCTCCGGCTGCTGCTTTTCTTCCGTTCCTGGGCATCTTTAGCTGATAGAGAACGTTAACGTTACATCAGTGGCATTAGATTAGAAGATAACTAGTTAGCAGTTTCAATTTTGCATTGATATCAAATTAAGCTTAACAGTGCCCTTGGTGAAGTTATGCAGTTGGAATAGCCCGTTCGATAGCAAATACTTGGTGTTATGTAGTTACTGTAGCAAGCTTTAGATACATGTTAGCTAGCTAATAGCATAGCTTATGGGCTAACGTTGATTAACGTTAGCTAGCTTGCAAACTGTAGCTAACGTTATATAATGCTAAAACATAGCTAACATTACCTGTTTTGCTTATGTTCCCACATTCGGATTTAACACATATTAGCTATAAACTTTCCCTTTGCCCAAATCAGCTTGGTTTGATAGCTACACATGTGAGAATGGTGTTCTGTCCTGCAGCATAAAATGTCCGAAGGTAAACAAGTACTTTCCATTCCGCTCTGGTGATTCATGTCTCTAGTGTGGATTATTTCGAAATTGTATTCAATACAGAAATGATACGCAACAACTACAATAAAATGTATTACAACATTTAATGTTGGCATGTTAAGGCTAAAGACTTTTATTAGTTGACATTTATCTTGAATACAATAAAACAAGCAGAGCTGAGCAGGTTCTGTAAGGAGACCGTTCTATTACAACAGCTAGCTAGATCAAAATCTTAGTTTGAAAAAGGGGAAAGGTAGTGAGATGTCATTAAAGTGAGATGCACAACAGAGGGGCTCCTCGACTTCAGCAGTGAGCTCTCCTCTAATCAAGATCCAATGTCCAGTAAAAGATTAAACACATACAAAAAGTTAATTTATTTACACTGGCTCTTTCAACATTTTGATAACATGAGGAATGGATCTCTATAATAGCTATTTCTGTGATAGCCAAACCAAGTCTGGGTGTATTTAACATAGCACAACATTCAAATATCAGACTACGTTATGTGGAATTCAACAAACCCATTATGTGGAGTTCTAATATAAAAGACGCAATTATCACAATTTTCCGACCAAAATATTTGCGTTGACGAAATGTGAAATAAAGCAAAAAATAAGAGGCCACTTGAAAATGCCAAAATTAAGTTCCATTAACTGTTGTTTTTCCTGTGTAGGGAGGCAGGTGCAGTGTTTTTCGGGTTTTAAAAAAACAATGTATTTCTTTGTAGAGCGGAGGGAGGATGAACTCTGCCCTGGTTGGCCGACGCTCATCTTAAGTCCAGACAGGAGAATTTGATGTCCAATCACAGGACCCAGCCTGCTCTCCATCACTGGGGGGCCTCTGTGTCCCCTGGATGGGGGCCTGTCTCAGGGAACTCCAACTTCTCGCACTCGGTCAGCTTCAGAGTTAAGTGCTGGGCGATCTCGTTGGGGTCAGTATACAGAGCAGCAGGGACGTTCTGGAAGGCAAAGAGAGAGAAACTAAATGCCGTTGTCTTTTCTAGATATTGCCATTGACTAATTGTTCTCCATTTACAATAGTGGTATGATTGCATCAGCTGCACAGTGACATATACACATGTAGCATGAATGTTTTGGACAATATTTTAGTGATGTCACTGCACGATGCTGAGCTTGCTCTGACTTGCCAGCGGACTTCCGCTACACATGTACTTTTCAAACAGAGAAGAAAAATCTCACCTTCAATTCTGAAATTTTGCTTTCCCGAGTGCTAAACTCTCTGATCATGTAATTCTTTCCAGTCTGTAAAGAAAACCTTTGTAAGCGATGAGTAATTTCATAAGTAGGCATAGCCATTATGTAGTTGAAGTTACATAGTGATGTCCATTTCCTTCTAAAGTTATCCACAGAATTTGACTCCAATGCACATCCATTCTGGTGGTTACCGTTAATCGATTGCCATTTCCCAGGAAAGCCCAGTCACACTTGCCTCGTGATAGAGCCGCGTGTCATTTATCCGGATCAGAACTCCATCCACTCGCAGGAAGAACCGCAGAAGCAGGAAGAAACTGGTGGGCATCACTCTCTGTATCACACATAAGTGGGTAACAAGAGAGTAAGTCATTCTTCAAAATCTCCTCAGAACAAATGATGCAAGCGTTTAAGAAAATCCATTAAACATAAGTACTATAGGTGAATATAAAAAGGCTTTTTTTATTCCTAGTCTTACAGCCCCCGCAAGAAAATGTCCTTTGGTGCTTGTCACACAGCCACAGACATCATATGAGGCGAATGTGCATCATCATAAAGTGTCAGTTCCTGTCTGAAAGTGGCACTCACTATTTTGACGCTGATCATGGACACGCCGTGGTCGTGAAGCTCGTCCTCAAACAGCAGCACGTCATCGAAGAACATGATTTGTTCTCGAGCCTTCAGCTTCTCCATGTCGATGCGCTCCAACGTTTCTGTCGCCTGATGGAAGAAAGAGGTGTATTTATTAGTGCAAACCGTAGCAAAAAACAAAACGTTTTGCAACAGAATTTTTTTTTTTTTTAATTATTGGACACATTCAGGTAGGTAGGTCTCTCGTTGTTTCGGCATGTTTGCCTCAATTTGATTCCTAATGAATAAGGCAATAGTCAGCTTGAGATAAGATAATGAATATTATGCCTATGCGAAAGAAAAATTGCTTTCCAGGCGTACTATATTGCAGTTGTTGCATTGCATCAGCCGATGGTTGTGTTCCACATCATTGACGGTGCAGTCGGGCGTCAGAGACTGACACACCATATGGTGTGGTTAGTTGATATGTTAATCACCGAGAGATCTGGCAGGCGTTTGCAATATAGACGACCTGAAACGCAGCCAATGACTTGGGGGTGAATCCTGTCTTCCACTTACAGTACCAGTCAACAGTTTGGACAGTTTTTTAAATTTATTTTTTTACAATTTTCTACATTGTCGATTAATAGTGAAGACATCAAAACTACGAAATAACATATGGAATCATATATTTATATTTGAGATTCTTCAAAGTAGCCACTCTTTGCCTTGATGACAGCTTTGCACACACTTGGTATTGTCTCAACCAGCTTCACCTGGAATACTTTTCCAACAGTCTTGAAGGAGTTCCCACATATGCAGAGCACTTGTTGGCTGCTTTTCCTTCACTCTGCGGTCCAACTCATCCCAAACCATCTCAATTGGGTTGAGGTCAGGTGATTGTGGACACCAGATCATCTGATGCAGTACTCCATCACTCTCCTTCTTGGTCAAATACCCCTTACACAGCCTGGAGGTGTGTTGGGTCATCGTCCTGTTAAAAAACAAATTATAGTCCCACTAAGCACAAACCAGATGGGATGGCGTATTGCTGAAGAATGCTGTGGTAGCCATGCTGGTTAAGTGTGCCTTGAATTCTAAATAAATCACAGTGTCACCAGCAAAGCAAAGCACCCCCACACCTCCTCCTCCATGCTTCACGGTGGGAACCACACAGAGATCATCCGTTCACCTACTCCACATCTCACAAAGACATGGCGGTTGGAACCAAAAATCTCAAATTTGGATTCACCAGACCAAAGGACAGATTTCCACCAGACGAATGTCCATTGCACACATTTCTTGGCCCAAGCAAGTCTCTTCTTCTTATTGGTGTCCTTAAGTAGTGGTTTCTTTGCAGCATTTCAACCATGAAGGCCTGATTCACGCAGTCTCCTCTGAGATGTGTCTGTTACTTGAGCTCTGTGAAGCATTTATTTGGGCTGCAATTTCTGAGGCTGGTAACTCATTGTTATGAATTTTATGAATAAATGACTAAACGATGTATACATTTAAGTAGAACTAATTGAATTCTACCCTGTTTTTCTATATTGATAAATAATGTTAGTTCATAAGAAAGAGGTTATGTAGCATGTACATGGGAAGAGAGGAATGTATGTGTGTGCCTAAAGAAAACTAAGTGGATCATTAACCTATGTTTGAACCGACCCAGCTATAACTATGTGGAGATAAGACAAGACAGCGAGAGCCCCTCCAGGTTTTCCGTATCTGGGGGGGACTGGAACTGTCAGCTAAGTGGTAATAAAGTGTGGTGAGACTTCAGGAGATAATCCAGATATAGTGTGTAATGTATGTGGGTTAGTGTGTTGGAATGGACTTTGGAATCAGCTTTGTTTTGTCGGAGAGGAGGGACATTTTAGGACGCTATGTGTGATATATAAACTAATGTACATGGTATTTTGAGTAGAGCTCTCTCGAGAATAAAGCTATTGATTAATTTGGTGGCTGGTCTTTGTCTATTTTATGCAAATAAGAATCTTACAAATTCTTAGAAATGGACAGAGTGTTTGCTTTGTTATAATTAAATTGGTTAACGAACACATAGGAATCGAATTCCTTTCTCACTCATCCTCTGCAGCAGAGGTAACTCTGGGTCTTCCTTTCCTGTGGCTGTCCTCATGAGAGACAATTTCATCATAGCGCTTTATGGTTTTTGCGACTGCACTTGAAGAAACGTTCAAAGTTCTTGACATTTTCACATTGACTGACCTTCATGTCTTAAAGTAATGATGGACTGTCCTTTCTCTTTGCTTATTTGAGGTGTTCTTGCCATAAGATGGACTTGGTCTTTTACCAAATAAGGCTATCTTCTGTATACCACCCCTACCTTGTAACAACACAACTGATTGGCTCAAACGCATTAAGGAAAGAAATTCTACAAACTTTTAACAAGGCACACCTGTTAATTGAAATGCATTCCAGCTGACTACCTCATAAAGCAAAGGGTGGCTACTTTGAAGCATCTCAAATAAAATATTTTGATTTGTTTAACTTTTTTGGTTACTACATGATACCATATGTGTTATTTCATAGTTTTGATGTCGTCACTATTACTCTACAATGTAGAAAATTGTACAAATAAAGAAAAACCCTGTAATGAGTAGGTGTGTCCAAACCTTTGACCGGTACTGTATGTCAAATATACATTTAATCATGTATCAATGTGAGACTAAATTAAATTTTGACTTAAATTCAAATTAAGATTTGCCCCTTATTTTGTAATGTGTTTGTTTGTGATATTGTATTGTATCCACAGTGTGAACTGAAAGGCCTTTCACCCTCATCTGCTGGTCCTCTCCTAACAAAGTGCCTCTGTAGTCTGTGGTATATGTCCAGTCGTAGTGTTTCACAGCCTCTTTGGAGTGTTCAGAATCGGCCCTGGGAATACAACCACATGACAACAGTCTCAGATCCATTCTCCATAACGGGACTGGTAATTGACTGATTATTCAACACTTTTTATCGAAACAATTTAAAAATGCAAATTTTTATTTCACAAGCATATAGACAATGAAGGTGGATAGTGTTATCACAGTGGTATTATGATAGTGGTTGTACCTGCTCTCTTGCCATTCCTGTGCACAGGCCACTTTCACAGAGTCCTGCATGTTGTTGACCCTCTTAAGGGCATCGATGGCATTAAACTCAATGCCATAGCCGTCTGTGTGCTGAATGCGTAGAACGTTGTCCCCAAACAGCATCTCTGGGAGTGAGGGCATGTGCATCTCCTCCCCTAACCTGGGACAAAACTGTCAAGATTGAAACCTGAACAACTAACCTCAATGACAAGATTTGAATGATTAATGTTGGTGTGCAAATATTTAAAGTAAGACCAAGTCGATAAACAAGCTCCCCAATGTAGACTAAACCTTAAGAATACTAAACAGACAACATTAAAGAAAAAGTTTAGTCTGACACAAAAATCGGCAAAATACTTGGAACAGTTTACCGTTCAATGTCCTTAGACTTCATAATGTGGGTTTTTGCTGCAGTCACTTTCCATGGTCCAAATATGAAGTCTTGCTTACTGCTCTTAAACCCATGGGTCATCATGGCTGACAAATTGGCCAACATCAACTGTAAATACAGTCAAACACCAAACCCATCAGAGACATAAGTAAATAAACAGTACATGCAAGTACAGAGTACATTGCATATCGACCATTGCAGAACTGTAGATAGTTGAGTACGTTCAGCCCTCAGAAATTACCTAGCAATCCAATGTCTTTATTGGCGAGTTGTAAAAGTAGTTATCTAGCTTGCTAGGATATAATTATATGGTTAGCTATTACACGATAATTACACCCCCTGTACAGGCTTGCTAGTTAGCTTGCTAGGTAGTAACTTTGCTAGCCTACCTAACTAGCTATTGCAAAATTCAACCTTATATAAAATACGAAGCAGGTAGCTGACAAAACAGACAAACGTGTTTATGGAAAAGGTGTCGACAACGACAATGCAATAACTAGAATATGCATTACACAACCTTATTTACCTAGCTAACGTAGCTAACTGAGCCTCCGGATGTTAGTGACAAGCTGGCTGTTTCATCATCACTTCAATCATCATCACACTAACTTGTCATCTTCACTTCATTACTAATGGATATACATCCAACATCAATACCCTACTGACAAGACACTTCATGGAAATAGAAATCAAAGATTCAATACAAAAGAAATTTAAAAGTTAATCCACTTACTCCAGTATTTTGATTGTCAGCGAAAGTCCATGAAAGAGAGAGCTTCACAAAAATGCTTCCGACGTACTTTTCATTCTACTATTATATGGTTCCGCATCCAGTAATACTGTAAATTTACACAAAAAAATAAATATTGCTTTGTTGCTACATGTCCTAAATGTATGATAGTATGCTGTGTTTATACAAGTTGCTCTCTAAGGGAGGTCTCCATCAAAAATACATTTCACGGAAATAAACTGTAATATGTTTTTTAATGGCATATCACTTTTTAAATTTTATTTGTGTATTTATTTTATTTCACCTTTATTTAACCAGGTAGGCTAGTTGAGAACAAGTTCTCATTTACAACTGCGTCCTGGCCAAGATAAAGCAAAGCAGTGCGACACAAACAACAACACAGAGTTACACATGGAATAAACAAACCAACAGCCAATAACACAATAGAGAAAAAGGAAGTCTATATTCAATGTGTGCAAATGAGGTAAGATAAGGGAGGAATTGGCTTTGGGGGTGACCAGTGAAATATACCTGCTGAAGCGTGTGCTACGGGTGGGTGCTGCTATGGTGACCAGTGAGCTGAGATAAGGCGGGCTTTACCTAACAAAGACTTATAGATGACCTGGAGCCAGTGGGTTTGGCGACGAATATGAAGCGAGAGCCAGCCAACGAGGGCATACAGGTCGCAGTGGTTGACCAGGGTAGGGGTGGCCAGGTGGAAAGCATGGCCAGCTGTAGAAAAATGCTTATTGAAATTCTCAATTATCATGGATTTATCAGTGGTGACAGTGTTTCCTAGCCTCAGTGCAGTGGGCAGCTGGGAGGAGGAATTGTACTGGGCTGCTACCCAGACATAGAGAGACTATTACTGGTATCAATGACAGTCGTCACTGGATTATCTGAGATTAACATAAGAGGCATTACAGTTTGGACAACCATTCAACATCAAATTGTTTTTATACACATCATTAGAATAAATAGCCTACAAGCAAATTCATATTTTTGTATTCCCCAGTCAAGTGTTCCAAACATGGTGGTTCTGAGAAAGTCCTACATGATTCATCTGCAGCTAGGATCCCATCCTAGGATTTGGTACATCAGGTGGTACTGTCTATGGCCCTATTGGTACAGTACTGCTTGTTGATCCCTTGTCTATGTTGGTATAGCAGTGGAGAGAGTGATTGGATGATGGTCTCCCAGTGTTGAGTAGATGATGTTCTCAGTCACGGAGGAGACAGTGTGGACAGGTTCTTGGGATGTTCCAAGAGGAAAAAGGTGTTTGACTCTCTCTGGACAAAAATCAATTTGACATTGATAAACTGGACCAAATGCACTGTAACAAAATATGTTCGATTGGGAAATATGTCACAAATAATTCCCCTAGAAAAAGCCTGACTCCCAAACATTACTGTATGTTTATGACTTGTACTGTAATTGGAAATGTGAACTAATAGATAACATTTTTTACTGTTTTCTAATGCATTACACATCTAGTGCTTGATACTTAAAGATGCACTCTCAAACTCTTGTATAATTTCAGCCAGTAGTTTGAAAGTGGTGCTCACGAGCCAAAACGGGTCCCTGTTTTTTGTGTACTACGTCATCCAATTGTGTACAACATCATACATTTTGTGTCATGTTGCGAATTTTGCAATTCGTATTATATCATATGAATTTAGCAATTTGTGTGATGTTACAAACCTCATTCGTGCAATATGTTATGAATTTGTTGAGCTTAAGATCCCAGAGTGCATCTTTAATATATCATATCATGCTATCACGATGTCAAGCATGCGAAACAGGAAAGCTAATTACTCACTGAAATGTGTACACTTGAAGATCATGACGATAAGGACCACTAGAATCAAGACTGCTCCAATGCTGACCACAATAAATAGCCAACTCACTGGGAAACCTAAAAAACATCAGGGAAAGTGTGTGATATTCATTAAATAATGAGAAATAATTATTGACATACAGTACCCCAAAACATAATTATTGCCAGAAAGAATAGAAGTTAGATCAGTATATTGAAAAATGGATCCCCCATCCTCTTAGAATGGTGATTGAATGGTGGTGAGCTCCAAAAGTATTGGGTCAGTGACACATTTGTTGTTGTTTTGGCTCTGTACACCAGTACTTTGAATTTGAAATTATACAGTGAATATAAGGTTAAAGTGCAGATTGTCAGATTTAATCTGAGGGTATTTTCATCCATATCGGGTGAACCGTTTGAAACATAACCAAAACAAACAGCAAATGCATCCAACAAATTTGTAGAGTCACAAATTGGATGTAGTCGTTGTTTGATACGAATATGGGACCAAATACTTTTTACTACTTGAATACACATGTAAGTGAATTTGTCCCAATATTTTTTGTCCTGTAAAATAGGGGGACAATGTACAAAAAGTGCTGTAATTTCTAAACAGTTAATTTCAAATCCAAAGTGCTGGAGTACAGAGCCAAAACCACAAAAATATGTCAGTGTCCCAATACTTTGAGTATACTCTATCACAAGATATTATGGAAAAGTTGTGTAGAGCACCAACATTATATTACATAGATATAGAAATCAACCGAATACATTGTCAACTAGTAATCCTGATTTATTAACACTTAGCTCTCACCATTGGACATGACTGTGTGATTGACAGTGATGGGGTGGCTGAGGGAAGAGTGGTTGACCCAGCAGAGATAGAGGCCAGCCTTGCTGGGTCCTGAAGACAGAGGCAGGTAGGAGTGGACGGTGATGGAACCATCTGTGTTGTCCTCTCTCTGCCTATCTGAAAGTCTGGTGTTGAGGAGCTGACCATCTCTAAACCACACCTGCTCTATGGTCTTTGGGTAAAACCCCTGAGAGGAGCACAGCAACATAGGAAGTCCACTACTGGGCTCCTTTACGTCAGACACAGACACTGCAGGAGGGGCTGGATGCACAAACAGAAAGTTGCCGATGCAGAAATAAGTGTAAACAAAGAGTTTAAACTGTAGACAAATTATTTTCAATTTGGAGGCAAGTAGCATTCACATATCATGTGATCACAGGGTCATAATGGTTTTACATGTAGATTGTAGTTCTAACAAGTATTTGAGATTGTAACGGTCGTCTTGTGGTGAATGAGCGGACCAATGCGCAGCGGGTGATGAATACATAATGAAATTTATTAACGGAACGACGAAACACGAAAACTCTTTAACAAACTACAAAACAAATAAACGACGTAGACTGACCTAAAACATGAGAACTTACAAATACACGAAGAACGCACGAACAGGTACAGACTACAAACAAACGCTACAGTCCCGTGTGGTACGAACATACATACAGACACGGAAGACATTCACCCACAAACAAACAGTGTGAAACAGCCTACCTATATATGATTCTCAATCAGAGGAAATTAATAACACCTGTCCCTGATTGAGAACCATATAAGGCTAACAGACAATGAACCTAAACATAGAAACACATAACATAGAATGCCCACCCCAACTCACGCCCTGACCAACTAAACACATACAAAAACAAGAGAAAACAGGTCAGGAACGTGACAGAGATCACTAACCTGTTACACAAATAGTTATGTTTTTTGAGAAAACTTGTGCAGGTGGAGGTGCAGCTCTTTTCACTTCACAAGAGTAAAGTCCAGAATCATTTATCTGTAGCTTCATCAGTGAAAAGAAGATTTCTCTGGTCTCATTATTCCAATTAATTTGTATGCTTTCTTTACATGTCTTCGACACCAGCCATTCTTGTCTGTTAAACTGAGAAAAGCACAGCACCTTTGTTCCTTTTATAGTTACTGTAAATATTTCAATGTCATTGGGTAAATTGTGGGTGCAGTGGATCGTCACTGAATTTCCTTTGTGTAGTATGACTGCTGTTGGATTTGACAGTGTAGTTAGGTTCTGTAAACCTGTAGAAAAATAGATCAATGTTGATCTGAGAAAACAGGTGATAAACTGGTTCAGGTGGTGATACGCCTCATGACAATTGTAAAACTATTTTATGCCACTTCACTTCCCAGCTCCAAACTGGCTGGGACAAATGTATTAAGTCAATAAATGTAGGGTCTGTCTACTATATTTACCACAAATGTAAAACCAAACAGCAATTCCCTCAGCAATCACTTTTCATTTCAGTTCCATAATTTTCATATTTCAGTTGTAAAGGCACTGATTCTGTCTTATGCAATCATAAATGATAATTTGACCTACGATACTCCACCCCCACCCCTCCCCCTTAGAACAAAACTACCTTAAGCGTCCACAGTTTTCATAGTAAGTGCAGTCTCTAAATGTATCATGTATGAATAGGTTTGGTCAAAGCATTTCACATTACCTGAGTGGAGACTCAGAAGCATTGCCAAATGCAGAGCAGAAGAGTAGGACACCGACATCTGGTCCAAAAAGAGCAACGACAAAGATAAGATAGTTACTTAAACACTACATTTCAGTAGTTTTTCAACCTTCACATCCTGTGATTACAAGAGGTTCAGTACGTGAAGTGTGGCTTGTATCAAACACTGAAAACATGCATGGAATGACAGGAATGTTTTTTGTGTAGTTTCCAAATTAAATACATTTTATTTTGAATGCTAGACATTAAAGTATGTTGAGTATTGCAGTTCTATCGCAGTTTTTGTTGCAAGATTCTGACACAGAAGTGTGGAGTCTTGTGGACCTAAAGCATATGCACGTCTCTCAGGGCATAGATTTAACAGAAGATGAATACAAAATCTGCCCCGTTCAAGAAGCATTCCGTTCTCATATTCGACTGATTTTCCATAGTGCAGTTAAAATAATAAAATTTTTAACATTAAAATATACATTTTTTAATTAAGATGGAATGAACAAATCTGTTTGAATACACCATATCTATTAGTTAAAGACACCTGCATCCAAATCCTCAAGATATGCACTGTACTTACGTCCTCTGTGTTGCTATGTGAACCACTATCATTTATATCACCATTGCATCTCTCGTGTCAATTTCCTCACAGAGCAGGTTCAATGTGTGTGAGTCTAGTGCGTCTGTGCTCAAAATCTCATGTTAGCTTGAAGGTGGGTGCTAGCTACCCTCTACCACACAACACGCCTTCAGTGACATTATGTACATTTACAGACCCATTTACAGACCCAATGTGATTTTTTCACCATTGGGTTTGTAACGGCTTTCTTCCTGGGATGAAGGAGAGGACCAAAACGCAGTGCGGCTAGTGTTCAACATGATTTAATAAAGAATATAACGTGAACACTACAAGCAACAAAACAATAAATGTGAAAACCGAAAACAGTCCTATCTGGTGCAGAACACAAAGACAGGAAACAATCACCCACAAACCAACAGTGCAAACAGGCTACCTTAATATGGTTCCCAATCAGAGACAATGACAAACACCTGCCTCTGAGAACCATATTAGGCCAAACAACAAACCCAACATAGAAACACAAAACATAGAATGCCCACCCAGCTCACGTCCTGACCAACTAAACAAAGACTAAACAAAGGAAATAAGGTCAGGAACGTGACAGTACCCCCCCCCCCCCCCCCAAGGTGCGGACTCCGGCCGCAAAACCTGAACCTATAGGGGAGGGTCTGGGTGGGCATCTGTCGTGGCCCCCACCCCACCATAGTTAATCCCCGCTTCCCTGGCCTCCTCGGAATGGCGACCCTCCAAAATAACCCCACTGTACTGATGGGTGCCTCTGGACAGAGGGGCAGCTCTGGACTGACAGACGGCTCTGGCCGATCCTGGCTGGCTGACGGCTCTGGCCGGTCCTGGCTGACTGACGACTCTGGCCGGTCCTGGCTGACTGACGACTCTGGCGGGTCCTGGCTGGCGGGCGGCTCTGGCGGCTCCTGGCTGGCGGGCGGCTCTGGCGGCTCCTGACTGGCGGGCGGCTCTGGCGGCTCCTGACTGGCGGGCGGCTCTGGCGGCTCCTGACTGGCGGGCGGCTCTGGCGGCTCCTGACTGGCGGGCGGCTCTGGCGGCTCCTGACTGGCGGGCGGCTCTGGCGGCTCCTGACTGGCGGGCGGCTCTGAAGGCTCAGGACAGACGGGCGGCTTTGAAGGCTCAGGACAGACGGGCGGCTTTGAAGGCTCAGGACAGACGGGCGGCTCAGACGGCGCTGGGCAGACGGGCAGCTCAGACGGCGCTGGGCAGACGGGCAGCTCAGACGGCGCTGGGCAGACGGGCAGCTCAGACGGCGCTGGGCAGACGGGCAGCTCAGACGGCGCTGGGCAGACGGGCAGCTCAGACGGCGCTGGGCAGACGGGCAGTGCAGGCGGCGCTGGGAAGACGGGCAGCGCAGGCGGCGCTGGGAAGACGGGCAGCGCAGGCGACGCTGGGCAGACAGGCAGCGCAGGTGGCGCTGGGCAGACAGCAGACTCTGGCCTCTGGATACACACAGGAGGCTTGGTGCGTGGTGCCGGAACTGGTGGTACCGGCCTCGATACACGCACCACAGAGCGAGTGCGTGGAGGAGGAACAGGGCTCTGGAGACGCACAGGAAGCCTAGTGCGTGGTGTTAGCACTGGTGGTACTAGACTGGGGCGAGGAGTTGGCACCGGATAGACCGGACCGTGAAGGCGTACTGGAGCTCTTAAGCACAGAGCCTGCCCAACCTTACCTGGTTGAATGCTCCCCGTAGCCAGGCCAGTGCGGCGAGGTGGAATAGCCCGCACTGGGCTGTGCTGACGAACCGGGGACACCATGCGTAAGGCTGGTGCCATGTACACCAGCCCGAGGAGACGCACTGGAGACCAGATGCGTTGAGCCGGCTTCATGGCACTTGGCTTGATGCCCACTCTAGCCCGGCCGATACGTGGAGCTGGGATGTACCGCACCGGGCTAAGCACACGTACAGGAGACACCGTGCGCTCTTCCACATACCACGGTGTCTGCCCGTACTCTCGCTCTCCACGGTAAGCCCGGGAAGTTGGCGCAGGTCTCCTACCTGACTTCGCCACACTCCCCTTTAGCCCCCCCCCCCAATAATTTTTTGGGGCTGTCTCTCGGGCTTTCTACCACGTCGCCGTGCTGCCTCCATTCGCCGGTATCCCTCCTCACACTGCTCCAGAGAATCCCAGGCGGGCTCCGGCATTCTCCCTGGGTCGATCGCCCACCTGTCTATCTCCTCCCAAGTAGTGTAGTCCAGATTCTGCTCCCATGTCCATAATTCCTGACTTCGCTGCTGCTGCTGCCACTGCTGCCCGTTACCACGCTGCTTGGTCCGAGTTTGGTGGGTGATTCTGTAACGGCTTTCTTCCTGGGATGAAGGAGAGGACCAAAACGCAGCGCGGCTAGTGTTCAACATGATTTAATAAAGAATATAACGTGAACACTACAAGCAACAAAACAATAAATGTGAAAACCGAAAACAGTCCTATCTGGTGCAGAACACAAAGACAGGAAACAATCACCCACAAACCAACAGTGCAAACAGGCTACCTTAATATGGTTCCCAATCAGAGACACTGACAAACACCTGCCTCTGATTGAGAACCATATTAGGCCAAACAACAAACCCAACATAGAAACACAAAACATAGAATGCCCACCCAGCTCACGTCCTGACCAACTAAACAAAGACTAAACAAAGGAAATAAGGTCAGGAACGTGACAGGGTTTAACTACTGATAATGGTTTAACTTGTAGCCCTAGTTGTAGTTAGCATGGTGAATCCAGAATTAGCTATTTTCACTATTTTTCAATCAACATTAGTGGATGTTGCATTCATTCTGGATTCACCAGTCTAAGTTGTAGTTGTACTCTAAAATACACAAACATCCATATTAGCTTTAGAAATACCTTTCACATACTATAATAAAACATTGAAACAGTTTGCAACAGCATGCAGATACTCAGCCCACCCATGGTCATAGGTTGGATTGAAACAGAGGGTTCACAGCTCATGTGAATCTGTTTCTTTTTACACACTTAATAATACTATGGTTTAACGCTTTTCATTACATAGTTATCTTAAAGCTCTACTTTGGCAAGAAACATACAATAAAAATGTATTTAGAATCAAGGCAAGTAAAATAGCAATAGTTAGCTAGGTGTTAAAAATTATTTTCAGATTAGAACTAGACCAAGAAAGGTTATAATGGGCAGCTAGGTTTTAAGATTAGTTTTAAGATTTTGTCCAATAAAACAAAATGTGAAAAATACCCACATGCATCACCACCTCTCCTCCAATTCTCACACCCTCTTATCCTACCTTTTAGATCATTTCTCTCTGACTTTGGTGAACAGAGGGGACTTGAGAATTTATGAAGACTATGGCTAATGTCATGAAACTGTGAAAAAAACTCCACATCAAAAAGCATACTGCAGTCAACGATGGAGAAAACTGCAGAAGTGGACACAACAGTACTGAGTGGTGGTTGTGAGAGGCTGCACCATAGTTGTTTTCAGTTAAGTAAAAGTAGACCACAGCATTGACAACAATGTTGACACTGAAACAGGAAGTCAGAGTTGTTAAGCCTTTTCTGGCACAACCAATGCGTACTTATATATAACTGAAAAGTCATGAATCTGCATGTGTAACGCAGATGAACAGTACATTAAACCCGTTTCCTGATTTTTTTTTAGTAATACATGTTTACAGGATTGATATATTAGGTTTGACTTTTTCATCTCCAAGTCAGAAAATGTATATAATGCAAAGCTCATACAAAATAAGTCCTAAGCAGCAGTTGAGGACGTTACATTCATTTACCAGTAGTCATTGGCCCAAACACTCTTATCTAGAGTGATTCACACATGCACATTAAGGTTTTATGTCACATTAAAAATGACAGCAAGAGGAAAACGTTATATACAATGTAATTATATAACTGGCAACCATCCAATTTATTTCCAGAGTGAATGTAGGGTAGGAGTTTATGGGTGATTGTCAGATATACTAAATAACTATTTCTGTAGCTTGGAAATGTTCAAGTGAGCTAGTATTCAAGACACACTGGTCCAATGTTTGATGGATTCAACAATACCTTGATCTGGGATAGTAAAGCATCATACAACACTACTACCACATTTGAAAATTGGCTAAAGGCTACAAATATCTATGAACTCAAATAAAAAGAGGAAAAAAGATGTCAGAGTGAGATTAAAATGGTTTTGTTCTCATAAATGCATTGTTCCTGGATGGATGCAGTGGTCGCCTGTCTCTGTTGGGTTTGCATACTTAAACTGATGTTTTCAAACACCTTGTTGTTGAATGAGACGGAATCACCTTTATCATTGGTCCTCTGTCGACCTGCATGGGGAGAAGGCCAATCAACTAATCACATTTAGGGTTGAAGCTCATGCTGAATAGTTGCCTACTGCTAAGTGTCAAAAGACTTGTTAAGGTGTTTGGCATCACAGGCAACATTTTTGTGGTGCAAAATAACACAGATCTGTGCAGAAAAGTATAAAATTAAATCAAATGACAGTTTTTGAACAGAGCTGACAATTTTGTACCACCATAAGTGAATACGCTATTTTGTATCCAAGTGTTTGGTAGACTATCATACAACATGTTAAATAAAGCTCATACTAAAATTGCATTTTGCTTGTGGGCTGATACCTTGAAAAACATTAGTGGCTCTCAGCTTTAAATTTCACACCTCTGTTGTGTTGCATGACAAGGTTGTGGAAACTATAAGGTCATATTAAGGTCTGAGGCGAGCTGTGCTGAGCTCAAGGGCCATTTTTTTCTAGAGCAGGGTTGGACAACTGTCAGCCCAGGTGCCGGAAACAACCCAACCTTGCCTTGTATCTGGACTGAAATGTGAGTTATAGATCTGTCATTCTCATTGAAAGCAAGTCTAAGAAGCGGTAGATCTGTTCTATGTGCGCTATTTCTATGCTTCACGTTTTATGTTCAAACAGCTGAAAATACAATGTTTATTATGGTTATTTAAAATATATTTCACAGAGGTTTAGATGGTATAATGGTTCTCTACACTCTGAGTGCTTGTTTTGTAACATAAACCTGAAATTAGGCTAATTATTTTGATGACCAGGAAATGACAGAGCAAATTCTGCATTTTGCACCTTTACATTTTTATATAAGATCATTAAAACACTCACAAATCTAATATGGTGGCAAAAATGGTGCCGGTGTGACATACTGCATATTTGCTGCGCTAAAATAAAGTATAAAAGTCCTGATTCAAAATGTCAATTGGTGATGGAAAATACAATTATGTCCTGAAATGAAGACAGACTCACACACAGGTATATGCACAGACCTCACAGAGTCCATCTGCTGACCTCTAGTGGAGATAAAAAATTAAGCATGTAGTTGCATGGCCTTCATTGAACCCGTTATATCACACTCAAAAGGTAGTTTAGAATATCCAATCAGTTCTAAACCTTCAAGACTCCTGTTGGATGAGATGAAACAGTTGTGATTCAAATAACATCATGTAACATAACACACTAAGTCCTAAAATGGAAGCTAATGTGACTTGTGGTTTAGTGCCATAAATAGGTAGCCTATAAAACAGAATGTCAACACAAGACAGCAGGCAAAGGCGTCAAAAGCAGGGGTGGTGGGAAGGTAGTAATTTCCTCTGACTTCATGAGGGGGCTAGATCTTGCTCCGATGACAGTAAATATCACTTGGAAATATAAGAAGATATCTGTCTCTGGGTTAAGGGTTTACTTCTGCTTTCTCTGTTCCAGATTCCAGTGAATCCAAAGTATTACTGAACACAAATATAAATGCAACATGCAACAATTTCAATGATTTTACTGAGTTACAGTCCATATAAGGAAATGAGTCAATTTAAATAAAATCATTAGGCCCAAATCTATGGATTTCACATGACTGGGAATACATATATGCATCTGATGGTCACAGATACCTTAAAAAAGGTATATTTGACCAGATATGAAAACCAGTCAGTATCTGGTGTGACCACCATTTGCCTCATGCAGAGCAACACATCTCCTTCGCATAGAGCTAATCAGGCTGTTGATTGTGGCTTGTGCAATGTTGTCCCACTCCTCTTAAATGGCTGTGCGAAGTTGCTGGCTATTGGCGGGAACTGGAACATGCTGTCGTACATGCCAATCCAGAGCATCCCAAAATGCGCAGTAGGTGACATGTCTGGTGAGTATGCAGGCCATGGAAGAACTGGGACATTTTCAGCTTCCAGGAATTGGGTACAGATCCTTGTAACATGGGGCCATGTATTATCATGCTGAAACATGGGGTGATGGTGGCTGATGAATGGCACGACAATGGACCTCATGATCTTGTCACGGTATCTTTGTGCATTCAAATTGCCATTGACAAAATGCAATTGTGTTCGTTGTTGATAGCTTATGCATGATCATACCCTAACCCCACCATAGGGCACTCTGTTAACACAGCGTTGACAACAGCAAACCGCTTCCCCACACGTGATCTGCGGTTTTGAGGCTGGTTAGACCTACTGCCAAATTGTCTAAAACGATGTTGGAGGCGGCTTATGGTAGAGAAATTATCATAACATTCTCAGGTAACAGCTCTGATGGACATTCCTGCTGTCATTCCTGCAGTGAAGCTTATTATGTAAGCTTTTATCTCATACTTTTATAGCCTACTGGACTCATAGAAAGCTACTCTCTCAAGTTATCTTGTTGGGGCAGTGACTCTTTGAACTTACAATGGCTAGCCCCAAGTCGTTCTATTTTGTTCTTGTGCTCTATGCTATTTGCCTCATGACTCCTGTGTGCTTTGTTGACTATGAACTTGCTTGTTTACCCAACTGAGGGACAGCCTGTTTGTTCCTACACTCAGGACTCTGAATCTCTATTGGTTACACCAGGCCTGGGCAATTATTTTCCATGGAGGGCCACATTAGAATATATTTTTGCCATTGCGAGCCAGAATCATATTACTTTCACATTTTAGGGAAGACCCAGATGCAGACAGTGTCGAAGTAACAAAAGTTTATTAATAGAACAGGGGCAGGCAAAGCGACAGGTCAAGGGCAGGCAGAGGTCAGTAATCCAGATCAGAGTCAAAAGGTACAGAACGGCAGGCAGTCTCAGGGTTAGGGCAGGCAGTGGTCAATAATCCAGGGCGGTGTGACAAGGTACAGAACAGGAGGCAGTCTAAGGGCAGGTACAATGGTCAAAACCGCAAAAACGAAAACTATAGAAAAAAGACAGGAGCAAGGGGAAAACCGCTGGTAGGCTTGACGGACAAAACAAACTGGCAACAGACAAACAGAGAACACAGGTATAAATACATTGGGGATAATGGGCGACACCTGGAGGGGGGTGGAGCCAAGCACAAAGACAGGTGAAACAGATCAGGGTGTGAAATCTTTGAAAAACTAATTTTTGCACAATTTCTAGCAAGCTACTATTTGTAACTGTGACGTGTGTGTCAGCCTGTCAGTCACTGTCTGTCCTCGTGCAGTTGTTATTTATACGTGCCTTCAAAATAAATGTCCCACAAACTGTGGGAGTTAAATCATTACACAAAGGCGAATATTCATTGTGCTTTTCATTTGAATAATAAATACATTTTTCAAAATGTTACTATCACAAATTCTTTATGTGATCTGAGCATGATTCTGCTGTCCGTATTGAATCAGGTCGCGGGCCGCATATGGCCCCTGGTCCGGCCTTTGCCCAGGCCTGGGTTACACCGATTCTTGGCCTGCCATCCTATTCAAACCACCTCTCGCCGGCTTTGTATTCATGTTAACTGATGAAAGTTCTGTACAATATGATCTTGCTGCCATCTGATGCACATTCAACTGTCATAAATCAGCACTGCAGAGCTCTCCCTGTCCTCTGCCGTGCCCTGATTGTATTACTGCTGATGATATCTGGAAATGTGCATGTACACCCTGGCCCATCTACTGTTGCTAGCCCCAATCTGTTTCACTGATTTATGCTCTTGTTAAAGCCTGGGTTTTCTGCACGTGTGTTTTCTGCACGTGTGTTGGTCATTACTGAGACGTGGTTAAGAAAGTGTGTTTTGAACACTGATGTTAACCTTTCTGGTTATATCCTTTTTTGGCAAGACAGATCTCCCAAAGGTGGGGGAGTGGCATTCTTTACCAAGGATCACCTTCAGTGCTCGGTTGTCTCCACCAAGTCTGTCCCCAAATAATATGATTTGCTGGTTTTAAGCATTAAACTTTCAAATACCTCTTTGTTGACTGTTGCTGGGTGTTATAGTCCACCATCAGCACCGGCCTGTACCCTACCTGCCTTAAGTTCTCTCCTGGCCCCTTACACTAAGTCTGAATTTGTCCTGCTAGGCCTTAACCACCTGACCAAGTCCAAAAGCAATGAGACTCCCTAAATCTGTCTCAGATTATTACCAATCCCACACGGTATGACTCCAAACACCCAGAAAAGGCTACTCTTCTCAATGTTATCCTCACAAATAATCCTCTCTCTGTCCGAGTCTGTAATACCAACATGTTTTAAGCAGACCACCATAGTGCCTGTGCCCAAGAACACTAAGGTAACCTGCCTAAATGACTACCACCTTCCATTTGTTTTGTCTTGTTTTCCCACACACCTGGTTTTCATTCCCTCATTATGTGTTGTGTATTTAACCTTCTGTTCCCCCCATGTCTTTGTGTGGTATTGTTTGTTTGTAAGTGCTTGTGCACATGTTGACTGGTGCGCGTCGGGTTTTGTACCCAAGTTGTTATTTTCTTGATGCCATTGGTTTTGGAATTAAACTGCTCCGGCTATTACCTAGTTCTGCTCTCCTGCGTCTGACTTCCCTGCCACCAGTTACGCACCCCTTACAGCCAAGTCTAGGGCCAAGAGGCTTCTAAACAGCTTCTACCCCCAAGCCATAAGACTCCTGAACATCTAGTCAAATGACTACCCAGACTTTTCACAATGCCCCCGCTCTCCACACCGCTACCACTCTCTGTTGTCATCTATGCATAGTCACTTTAATTAACTCCACCTACATGTACATACTACCTCAACTAACCGGTGCCCCTGGCACCCCCTGTATATATTGACTCTGTACCGGCACACCCCCGGCATATATTGTTATTGTTTGCTGCTCCTCCTTAAATTACTTGTTACTTTTATCTCTTAATCTTATCTGTATTTTTTGAAACTGCACTGTCGGTTAGGGGCTCGTAAGTAAGCATTTCACTGTTGTATTCAGCGCATGTGACTAATAAAATTTGATTTGATTTGACTTCTAACCCTAGTTGTAGTTAGCATGGTGAATCCAGAATTTCCTATGTTCATTATTTTTCAATCAACAATAGTGAACGTAGCATTCATTCTGGATTCATCAGTCTTGTAGTTGTATTCTAAAATACACAAACATCCATATTAGCTTTAGAAATACCTTTCACATACTATAAGAAAACATTGAAACCGTTTGCAACAGCATGCAGATACTCAGCCCACCCATGGTCATAGGTTGGATTGAAACAGAGAAATTACAGTTTATGTTTGACCAGATTTTTTTCTACACACTTAAATAATAATACCATTGTATAACGCTTTTTATTACAAAGTTATCTTAAAGCTCTACTTAGGCAAAACACATAGAATACAAACACACATGAAGAATCAAGCCAAGTAAAATAGCAACAGTGAGCATGTCACGCTCGTCTGAAGAAGTGGACCAAAGTGCAGCGTCGTGAGCGTACATTTTCCTTTTATTTGAGTAAATTTCGCCAACAAAACAGCAAACGAAAAAACAACTGTGAAGCTTACAGGGCAAGTGCCATTAACAAAAGTCAACTTCCCACAATGACAAAAGAGGAAAAGGCTGCCTAAGTATGATTCCCAATCAGAGACAACGATAGACAGCTGTCGCTGTCGCTGATATAACCGTCGCTGGACGCTCCGGACTGGGGACCGTCGTTGGAGGCTCTGGACTGGAGGCCGTCGCTGGAGGCTCCCTGCCATGGATCATCACTGGAGGCTTCGTGCCATGGATCATCACTGGATGCTTCGTGCCATGGATCATCACTGGAGGCTTCGTGCCATGGATCATCACTGGGCCGAGGAGGCGCACTGGATGTCTGGAGAGCAGAGCTGGCACAACCCATCCTGGCTGGATGCTCGCCCTAGCCCGGCAACTGCGGGGTGCTGGCACAGGACATACTGGGTTGTGGACACTCACCGGAGACACTGTGCGCAGAGCCGGCGCAGGATATCCTGGGCCGTAGAGATGCACTGGAGGCCAGATGCGCTGTGCTGGCACCATCCTTCCTGGCTGGATGCCCACTCTAGCCCAGCCGATGCGGAGCTGGAATATAGCGCACCGGGCTATGAGTGCGCACTGGAGATACCGTGCGCTCCACCGCATAACACGGTGCCTGACCAGGACCACGCTCCCTACGGTAAGCACGAGGAGTTGGCTCAGGTCTCCAACCTGACTCAGCCAACCTGACTTCACGACCGTGAAGCTTACTAAGGCTATAGTGCCACTAACAAAGTCAACTACCCACAAACACCAAAGGAAAAAAGGCTGCCTAAGTATGATTCCCAATCAGAGACAACGATAGACAGCTGTCCCTGATTGAGAACCATACCCGGCCAAAACATAGAAATACAAAACAAAATAGAGAATAAAAACCTCTATGGCCAGGGCGTGACACCATAATCATGGTAGTATTCACATTAATGTAGAAGTGTTTAGAAATGTATTCTTATTTACAAAAGTGGCTCCAAAATAACACCATACATTATTTACCATTCATATTGGGCGCAGCATGATGTGAAACGCAACCAAAACAAACAGCAAATGCATCCAAGTTTTTAAAAAGAATATCTCTTCAGTCTCATTATTCCAATTAATTTGTATGCTTTCTTTACATGTCTTCGACACCAGCCATTCTTGTCTGTTAAACTGAGAAAAGCACAGCACCTCTGTTCCTTTTATAGTTACTGTAAATATTTCAATGTCATTGGGTAAATTGTGGGTGCAGTGGATCGTCACTGAATTTCCTTTGTGTAATATGACTGCTGTTGGATTTGACAGTGTAGTTAGGTTCTGTAAACCTGTAGAAAAGGAGACCAGTGTTGATCAGTCTGAGAAAACAGGTGATGAACTGGTTCAGGTGGTGATACACATGACAATTGTAAAACTATTTTAAGCCACTTCACTTCCCAGCTCCATACTGGCTGGGACAAATGTATTACATTAATAAATGTAGGGTCTGTCTACTATATTTACCACAAGTGTAAAACCAAACAGCAAGTCTCTCAGCAATCACTTTTCATTTCAGTTACGTAATTTTCATAATTCAATTGTAAAGGCACTGATTCTGTCTTATGCAATCATAAATTATAATTTGACCTACGATACTCCACCCCCACCCCTCCCCCTTAGAACAAAACTGTACCTTAAGTGTCCAAAGTTTTCATAGTAAGTGCAGTCTCTAAATGTATCATGTATGAATAGGTTTGGTCAAAGCATTTCAAATTACCTGAGTGGAGACTCTGAAGTGTTGCCAAATGCAGAGCAGAAGAGTAGGACACCGACATCTGGTCCAAAAAGAGCAACGACACAAAGAAAAGAGTTACTTCAACAGTTAATTTCAGTGGGTTTTTTTTTCAAGCTACACATCCTGTGATTACAAGAGATACAGCACGTAAAGTGTGACTTGTATCAAACATGCATGGAAAGGTTAGCTCGAAGGTGGGTGCTAGCTACCGTCTACCACACAACAGTGACATTTACAGACCCAACTGCCCAGTTCATCTCATGTGATTTTTTTCACCATTGAGTTTAACTACTGATAATGGTTTAACTTGTAGCCCAAGTTGTTGTTAGCATGGTGAATCCAGAATTAGCTATTTTCACTATTTTTCAATCAACATTAGTGGATGTTGCATTCATTCTGGATTCACCAGTCTAAGTTGTAGTTGTATTCTAAAATACACAAACATCTATATTAGCTTGAGAAATGCCTTTCACATACTATAATAAAACAGTGAAACAGTATGCAGATACTCAGGTTATAGGTTGAATTGAAACAGAGTACAGTTTATGTGACTTAAATAATAACATTACAGAGTTATCTTAAAGCTCTACTTTGGCAAGAAAATATACAATACAAACAACATACATTTAGAATCAAGGCAGGAAATAAAGCAATAGTGAGTTAGGTGCTAAAAATACTTTTCAGATTAAGACTAAGCCAAGAAAGTCTATAGACTTTAGTGTTAGGTTAAAGGTTAGTCAATGTAACGGCAGCCTTCCTCCTCTTCGTCTGAAGAGGAGGTGTAGCAGGGATCGGACCAAGACGCAGCGTAGCTCGTGTTCAACATGATTTAATAATGACGATTAAACAGTGAACACTTACAAAATACAAAATAACAAAAGTGGCTTACCGATACAGCCCTATCTGGTGCAGAGAGTACACAGAGACAGGAAACATCCACCCACAAAATCCCAACACAAAACAAGCCACCTATATATGATTCCCAATCAGAGACAACACAAAACATCTGCCTCTGATTGAGAACCATATTAGGCCAAACATAGAAACAGACAAACTAGACACACAACATAGAATGCCCACCCAGCTCACGTCCTGACCAACACTAAAACAAGCAAAACACACAAGAACTATGGTCAGAACGTGACAGTACCCCCCTCCTGAGGTGCGGACTCCGAACGCACCCCCTAAAACTCAAGGGGAGGGTCTGGGTGGGCATCTGTCCGCGGTGGTGGCTCCGGCGCAGGACGAGGCCATCACTCCACCATTGTCTTTGTCCCCCTCCTTAGCGTCCTTTGAGTGGCGACCCTCGCCCCCCGACCTTGGCCTAGGAATCTTCACCAAGGTCCCCACTAGATTGAGGAGACAGCTCAGGACAGAGAGGTAGCTCAGGACAGAGAGGTAGCTCAGGACAGAGAGGTAGCCCAGGACAGAGAGGTAGCTCAGGACAGAGAGGTAGCTCAGGACAGAGAGGTAGCTCAGGACAGAGAGGTAGCTCAGGACAGAGAGGTAGCTCATGACTGGAGGGCGGCTCCTGACTGGCTGGCGGCTCCTGACTGGCTGGCGGCTCCTGACTGGCTGGCGGCTCCTGACTGGCTGGCGGCTCTGGCGGCTCCTGACTGTCTGGCGGCTCTGGCGGCTCCTGACTGTCTGGCGGCTCTGGCGGCTCCTGACTGGCTGGCGGCTCTGGCGGCTCCTGACTGGCTGGCGGCTCTGGCGGCTCCTGACTGACGGACGGCTCTGGCGGCTCCTGACTGACGGACGGCTCTAGCGGCTCCTGACTGACGGACGGCTCTAGCGGCTCCTGACTGACGGACGGCTCTAGCGGCTCCTGACAGACGGGCGGCTCTAATGGCTCGGGACAGACGGGCGGCTCTGACGGCTCGGGACAGACGGGCGGCTCAGATGGCGCTGGGCAGACGGATGGCTCAGATGGCGCTGGGCAGACGGATGGCTCAGATGGCGCTGGGCAGACGGATGGCTCAGATGGCGCTGGGCAGGCAGGCAGCTCAGACGGCGCTGGGCAGGCAGGCAGCTCAGACGGCGTTGGGCAGACGGATGGCTCAGATGGCGCTGGGCAGGCAGGCAGCTCAGACGGCGCTGGGCAGACGGGCAGTGCAGGCGGCGTTGGGCAGACGGCCGACTCTGACCTGCTGAGGCGCACAGTAGGCCTGGTGCGTGGTGCCGGACCGTGCAGGCGTACTGGCTCCCTTGAGCACCGAGCCTGCCCAACCTTACCTGGTTGAATGCTCCCCGTCGCCCGACCAGTGCGGGGAGGTGGAATAACCCGCACTGGGCTGTGTTGGCGAACCGGGGACACCATGCGTAAGGCTGGTGCCATGTATGCCAGCCCGAGGAGACGCACTGGAGAACAGACGCGTTGAGCCGGCTTCATGGCACCTGGCTCAATGCTCACTCTAGCACGGCCGATACGTGGAGCTGGAATGTACCGCACCGGGCTAAGCACACGTACAGGAGACACCGTGCGCTCTTCCGCATAACACGGTGTCTGCCCGTACTCCCGCTCTCCACGGTAAGCATGGGAAGTGGGCGCAGGTTTCCTACCTGACTTCGCCACACTACCCTTTAGTCCCCCCCCAAGAAATTTTTGGGGTTTCTTCTCGGGTTTCCTACCGCTCCGTCGTGCTAACCTCATTCGCCGGTATCCCTCCGCACATTGCTCCATCGAATCCCAGGCGGGCTCCGGCACTCTCCCTGGGTCAACCGACCACCTGTTTATTTCCTCCCAAGTGGTGTAACCCAGATCCGGCTCCTGCTGCCGAGCTAGCTCCTCAAAACGCCGCCTCTCCGCTTTTGCTGCCTCCAGCTATGCTTTGGGGTGGCGATATTCCTCTGGCTCTGCCCAGGGTCCTTTTCCGTCCAGCTCGTCCTCCCATGTCCATTTCTCCTGGTCCCGCTGCTGCTGCTGCTGCCCGTTGCTACGCTGCTTGGTCCGAGTTTGGTGGGTGGTTCTGTAACGGCAGCCTTCCTCCTCTTCGTCTGAAGAGGAGGTGTAGCAGGGATCGGACCAAGACGCAGCGTAGCTCGTGTTCAACATGATTTAATAATGACGATTAAACAGTGAACACTTACAAAATACAAAATAACAAAATAACAAACCTGGCTTACCGATACAGCCCTATCTGGTGCAGAGAAAACACAGAGACAGGAAACAACTACCCACAAAATCCCAACACAAAACAAGCCACCTATATATGATTCCCAATCAGAGACAACTCAAAACATCTGCCTCTGATTGAGAACCATATTAGGCCAAACATAGAAACAGACAAACTAGACACACAACATAGAATGCCCACCCAGCTCACGTCCTGACCAACACTAAAACAAGCAAAACACACAAGAACTATGGTCAGAACGTGACAGTCAAGATTTTTCCGGCACATTTTTGGTATGTTAAAGTTTTCAAGCAAAACAGAAAAATACCCACGTACATCACCTCAGCTGTGTTCGAATACCCATACTAACATACTGTATACTACATACTATATACTATTAGTTCATTTTAATATACTGTAAACGAACAGTATCGTTTCAGTTGAGCGTACTAGTGCTTCGCCTGTCTACCGGAAGTTGATGCTGTTGCTATTCAACCTCTTGCTAGCTTGTTAGCATAGCAAATGACTAGCTAGACATTTTACGATTTTGGGTGTGTTCGTGAATTCAATCTGGAGTGCCAGAGTGCACTCTGGGCGTTCGTAAATCCAGAGTGTTGTCAGATTGTCCGTTTGTAAATTTTGAGCGTTTCACTCTCGGAGCGTTCAGAGCACACACTGGATGCTTTGGCCGAGGAGTAGGGTTGATCCAGCGTTCAACGGCAGTCAAGCACCCAAGCTAACTGGGAACTCCTTCAAGACTGTTGGAAAAAGCATTCCAGGTGAAGCTGGTTGAGAGAATGCCTAGAGTGTGCAAAGCTGTCATCAAGTCAAAGGGTGGCTACTTTGAATAATCTAAAATTGTCAGCGATTGTGTGCAGATATGTAGCGGAGTCAGGCGCAGGACACAGGTGTTGAGCAAAACAACGGAGTTTACTCAAAATGCAAGCAAAATTCCACATAGGAATAATAACAAACACATATGCACCTACAACAACCACTAACGACACAAACAATCACGGACAGAACAGAAATGCATGCCAGAGGGTTAAATAGGGAACATGATAGGGGAATTGAAACCAGGTGTGTGTAATACAGACAAAACAAAACGAAACTGAAACATGGATCAGTGGTGACTAGAAAGCCGGTGACGTCGACCGCCGAACACCACCCGAACAAGGAGAAGGGCCGACTTCGGCGGAAGTCGTGACAGTACCCCCCCTTGACGCGCGCCGACACCGGCCTCGGGGACGACCCGGAGGGCGAGGTGCAGGGCGATCCGGGTGGAGACGGTGAAACTCTTGTAACATTGAAGGATCTAGAATGTTCTCCACCGGTACCCAGCATCTCTCCTCCGGGCCGTACCCCTCCCACTCCACGAGGTACTGAAGGCCCCTCGCCCGACGCCTTGAGTCCATGATGGCTCGTACGGTATACGCCGGGACCCCCTCGATGTCCAGAGGGGGCGGAGGAATCTCCCGCACCTCAGACTGCTGGAGCGGACCAGCCACCACCGGCCTGAGGAGAGACACATGGAACGAGGGGTTAATGTGATAATCAGGGGGGAGTTGTAACCTATAACAAACCTCGTTCAGTCTCCTCAGGACTTTAAATGGCCCCACAAACTGCGGACCCAGCTTCCGGCAGGGCAGGTGAAGGGGCAGGTTTCGAGCCAGACCCAATCCCCCGGTGCATACACCGGGGCCTCACTGCGGTGGCGGTCGGCACTCGCCTTTTGCCTCCTGATGGCCCGTTGTAGCCGCACATGGGCAGCGTTCCATGTCTCCTCTGAGTGCCGAAACCATTCATCCACCGCAGGAGCCTCGATCTGGCTCTGATGCCATGGTGCCAGGACCTGCTGATAACCCAGCACACACTGAAAAGGTGATAGGTTGATAGAGGAGTGGCGGAGGGAGTTTTGGGCCATCTCCGCCCAGGGGATGTAAACCGCCCAATCCCCCGGCCGGTCCTGGCAATAGGACCTCAGAAACCTACCCACATCCTGGTTGACTCTTTCCACCTGCCCGTTACTCTCGGGGTGGAAACCTGAGGTAAGGCTGACCGAGATCCCCAGGCGTTCCATAAACGCCCTCCAGACTCTAGACGTAAATTGGGGACCCCGATCAGAAACTATATCCTCAGGCACCCCGTAGTGCCGGAATACGTGGGTGAACAGGGCCTCCGCAGTTTGTAGAGCCGTAGGGAGACTGGGCAAAGGAAAGAGATGGCAGGACTTAGAAAACCGATCCACAACGACCAGGATCGCGATGGGGGAAGATCCGTCACGAAATCCACCGATAGGTGTGACCACGGTCGCTGTGGAACGGGAAGGGGTTGTAATTTCCCTCTGGGCAGATGTCTAGGTGCCTTGCACTGTGCGCATACCGAACAGGAGGAAACATAAACCCTCACGTCCTTAGCTAAAGTGGGCCACCAGTACTTCCCAGCAAGGCAGGGCACCGTCCGACCGATGCCAGGATGACCAGAGGAGGGTGACGTGTGAGCCCAACAGATCAAACGATCGCGGACATACAGTTGCCCAGCTGGACAGTCAGGTGG
Organism: Salvelinus alpinus; assembly: GCF_045679555.1. Lineage (NCBI taxonomy): Eukaryota > Metazoa > Chordata > Actinopteri > Salmoniformes > Salmonidae > Salvelinus > Salvelinus alpinus. The sequence goes on from NC_092098.1 coordinate 38,336,354, forward strand.
AGTGGGCTCTGCACGTGACGCCCGTTCGATGTCCGCGTCCACCTCCCACACCACCGGTGCCACCAGGCGAGAGGCTGGAATTATGTGAGTGGGATCTGTGGACCGCTCCTCTGTATCATACAGCCGGGACAGTGCGTCTGCCTTAACGTTCTGGGAACCTGGTTTGTAGGAAAGGGTGAAAACAAAACGGGTGAAAAACATGGCCCACCTTGCCTGGCGAGGGTTCATTCTCCTCGCCGCCCGGATGTACTCCAGATTGCGGTGGTCAGTCCAAATGAGAAAAGGGTGTCTAGCCCCCTCAAGCCAATGTCTCCACGCTTTCAGAGCCATGACAACAGCCAACAACTCCCGGTCCCCCACATCATAGTTTCGCTCCGCCGGGCTGAGCTTCTTCGAAAAGAATGCACAGGGGCGGAGCTTTAGTGGCGTACCCGAGCGCTAAGACAGCATAGCCCCTATCCCTGCCTCGGACGTGTCCACCTCAACTATGAATGCTAAGGAGGGATCAGGATGAGCCAGCACGGGAGCCGAGGTAAACAGAGCCTTCAGGTGACCAAAAGCCCTGTCCGCCCCAGGTGTCCACTGCAGTCGCACCGGTCCCCCCTTCAGCAGTGAGGTAATGGGAGCCGCTACCTGACCAAAACCCCGGATAAATCTCTGGTAGTAGTTGGCAAACGCTAAAAACCGCTGCACCTCCTTTACCGTGGTTGGAGTCAGCCAATTACGCACGGCTGAAATGCGGTCATTCTCCATCTCTACCCCTGACGCTGAAAAGCGATACCCTAGGAAGGAGATGGACTGTTGGAAGAACAGACATTTCTCAGCCTTGACGTACAGGTCATGCTCCAACAGTCGACCAAGCACCCTGCGCACTAGGGACACATGCTCGGCGCGTGTAGCGGAGTATATTAGAATGTCATCTATATACACCACTACACCCTGCCCGTGCAGGTCCCTGAAAATCTCATCAACAAAGGATTGGAAGACTGATGGAGCATTCATTAACCCGTACGTCATGACGAGGTACTCATAATGCCCAGAAGTGGTGCTAAATGCTGTCTTCCACTCATCTCCCGCCTTGATACGCACCAGGTTGTAAGCGCTCCTGAGGTCCAATTTTGTGAAGAAGCGCGCCCCGTGTAATGACTCGGTCATACTGGCTATGAGTGGTAGCGGGTAACTGTATTTTACCGTGATCTTATTTAAACCTCGATAATCAATACACGGGCGCAAACCTCCATCCTTCTTCTTCACAAAAAAAAACTTGAGGAGACAGGTGAGACGGAAGGCTGAATGTATCCCTGTCCCAGAGATTCGGTGACATATGTCTCCATAGCCACCGTCTCCTCCTGTGACAGAGGATACACGTGACTCCTGGGAAGTGCAGCGTCTACCAAGAGATCTATCACACAATCCCCCGGTCGATGGGGTGGTAATTGAGTCGCCTTCTTTTGACAGAAGGCGAGTGCCAAATCGGCATATTCGGGGGGAATGTGCATGGTGGAAACCTGGTTTGGACTTTCAACCATAGGTGCCACACCTAAGGAAACACCTACACACCTCCCTGAACACTGACAGAACCATCCCTTGAGAGCCCTCTGTTGCCACGAAATAATCGGATCATGAGAGGCCAACCAGGGAAGACCAAACACCACAGGAAACGCAGGAGAGTCGATCAGGAAGAGACTAATTCTCTCCTCATGATCCCCCTGCGTTCTCATAGCAATGGGCGCTGTGACCTCCCCAATCAGCCCCGACCCCAAAGGACGACTATCTAAGGCATGGGTGTCAAACTCTGGCCCGCGGGCCAAATTTGGCCCGCGGGGTAATTATATTTGGCCCGCGAGACAATACCAAATTACTACTAGAGCTGGCCCGCCGGTATTATACAGCGCATTCACCGCTAATACTACGAATCCCATAATGCTCTGCTGTTGTTTTCGCACGCCAATCAGGACAGGACCCAGAAACGCCCTCTCCTCTGTGACAGTAGTCATAGCAACATAGACGCTACAACTGTCAGCGCGCTATCCCTTCCCAAAAATGGCGAAAAGAAAGGCAGAAAACAGGAGCTTTCTGAACAAGTGGGAGGCAGAATATCTGTTTACATATGTAAAAGACAAACCTGTTTGTCTTGTTTGTGGCGTCAACGTGGCTGTAAGTAAGGAGTACAACATTAGACGACACTATGAAACGAAACACCATTGACAAATACAAGGACCTGGACATGACTCAAAGGAGCCAGAAAGTAGAGGAGATGAAAATAAGTTTGGTTTCACAACAGAATATGTTCAAAAAAGCCACATCACAAAGTGCTGGCTTGGGCACATCAGATTAGATCAGTGTGCAATAATTAACGTTTTCTTTGTGCACTTTTTCTTGCTACAAGGCATGGGCTTGAATGGTTGATTGATTTATTATCATTTTATTTGTAAAATTATTAGCCAGTGGAAAAAGTTTATTTTGGTATTTAAATCAGAAGGCTGCAAATAGAAAAGAGGCATACGATTTTTATTTACATTTTATTTATTTAATAAATGAATGCCATTGATGTGTTTTTTCATTTGAAATTCGATTTTGCATGTCTCCACTATTAAATTATATATTGTATGGTAATAAGCGATGCTTGTTCCATATTCAATGTTAAAGCAAAACTTGTTTGGGTCCATATTAAAAGGTTAATTTGTTCAATGTTGGCCCGCGACTTTGTTCAGGTTTTACATTTTGGCCCACTGGGTATTTGAGTTTGACACCCCTGATCTAAGGCATGTACAGGGAAGGGAACATCAACAGGAACAATAGGGATCCCTAATCTATGTGCCAAGGAGCGGTCAATAAAGTTCCCAGCTGCGCCTGAATCTACTAGCGCCTTATGCTGGGGATGCGGGGAAAACTCAGGAAATTCTATAGGTAACCACATGTGTGCAACAGGGGGCTCTGGGTGAGTTGTGTGCCTACTCACCTGGGATGACCCACCAGTGCTCCGCCTGCTACCTCGACTTCCAGGAGAAACACCCCAGCACCAACCAGCAGTGTGCCCTCTGCGGCCACAGTTGGTGCAGGTAATGGTCCCCCCTCCGGTCCCCCTCATAGCAGCCCCTCCCAACTCCATCGGTGTTGGATCCAAGGTGCTGGGTAATGGAACGGGCGGACCCCGATCTAGACGTCCGCGGGAGGCCTACAGGTTATCCAGCCGGATAGACAAGTCCACCAGCTGGTCCAGGTTGAGAGTGGTGTCCCTGCAGGCTAGCTCCCTACGAACGTCCTCTCGTAAACTACACCTGTAGTGATCGATCAGGGCCCGCTCATTACATCCCGCACCAGCTGCCAGAGTTCTGAAGTCCAGTGCGAACTCTTGAGCGCTCCTCATCCCCTGTCTCAGATGGAACAATCGCTCTCCCGCCGCGCTCCCTTCAGGTGGATGATCAAAGACTGCCCGGAAGCGGCGAGAGAAATCCTCATAGTCATCCAGAGTTTGGCCTTCCCTTCCCCAGATGGCGTTGGCCCACTCCAGGGCTTTACCAGTCAGGCAGGAGATGAGGGCGCCCACTTTCTCGCGGCCCGAAGGGGACGGCTGAACAGCCACCAGGTAGAGCTCCAGCTGTAGTAGGAACCCCTGGCACCCGGCAGCTGTTCCGTCATACGCTCCTGGGAGCGAGAGCCGAATCCCACTGGGTCCTGACGATGGAGGGGTGGACATCGGTGTAGGCTGAGGTACGGGCGGAGGTGATGGGGTAGGATTGACCGGAAAACCTCCTCTCTCCCATCTGTCCATTGTTTGCAGCACACGATCCATGGCTGTCCCTAGACTGTGTAACATGGTCGCGTGCTGTTGGACGCGCTCCTCTACTGGGAGAGAAGGGCTGGCTGCACCTGCTGACTCCATTTGAAAGGTCCGTGATTCTGTCAGCGATTGTGTGCAGATATGTAGCGGAGTCAGGCGCAGGACACAGGTGTTGAGCAAAACAACGGAGTTTACTCAAAATGCAAGCAAAATTCCACATAGGAATAATAACAAACACATATGCACCTACAACAACCACTAACGACACAAACAATCACGGACAGAACAGAAATGCATGCCAGAGGGTTAAATAGGGAACATGATAGGGGAATTGAAACCAGGTGTGTGAAAGCCGGTGACGTCGACCCCGAACACCACCCGAACAAGGAGAAGGGCCGACTTCGGCGGAAGTCGTGACAAAAATATATACAGTATATATTTTGATTTGTTTCACATCTTTTGGTTACTACATGATTCCATATGTGTTATTTCATAGTTTTGATGTCTTCAGTATTATTCTACAATGTAGAAAATAGTAAAAATAAAGAAAAACCCTTGAATGAGTAGCTGTGTCCAAACTTTTGACTGGTACTGTATATACTCTGTGGCTTTGGTGAGCAAAAAGAGACCTTTAGAAATGATGCGTTGTTCACTCTGAAGACTGGCTAAAGTCATAAAACTGTGAAAAAAACTCCACATCAAAAAGAATACGGCAGTCAATTATGGCGAAAATGGCTGAGGGGCCTGCAGAAGTGGACAGCAACATTGCTGAGTGGTGAACGTGATAGACTGCCCCATAATTGTTTCCAGTCACGTGAAAGCAGACCATAGCATTGACACCAATGTTGGCACTAAAACAGGAACTCAGAGTTGTTCAACCTTTTCTGGAACAACCAATGTGTACTTGTAATAACAGAACAAGTCAAGAAAAGTCATGAATCTGCAGGTGCAACGCAGATAACCAGTACATTAAATCAGTTTCCTACATGTTCATTTAGCAATGAATGTCCACAGGATTGATATATTAGGTTTGACTTTATTCATCTCCAAGTTAGAAAATTCAGAACATGTAAATCTCATACAAAATAAATCCCAAGCAGGTGTTGAGGACATTACATTCATTTACCAGTAGTCATTGGCCCAAACACTCTTATCCAGAGTGATTCACACATGCACAGTAAGGTTTTATATCACATTAAAAAGGACAGCAAGAGGAAAACGTTATATACAATTTAATGATATCAATGGCAACCACCCAATGTATGCCTAGAGTAAATGTTTGGAAAGAGTTTTTGGGTGATTGTCAGATATACACTGCTCAAAAAAATAAAGGGAACACTTAAACAACACAATGTAACTCCAAGTCAATCACACTTCTGTGAAATCAAACTGTCCACTTAGGAAGCAACACTGATTGACAATAAATTTCACATGCTGTTGTGCAAATGGAATAGACAACAGGTGGAAATTATAGGCAATTAGCAAGACACCCCCAATAAAGGAGTGGTTCTGCAGGTGGTGACCACAGACCACTTCTCAGTTCCTATGCTTCCTTGCTGATGTTTTGGTCACTTTTGAATGCTGCCGGTGCTTTCACTCTAGTGGTAGCATGAGACGGAGTCTACAACCCACACAAGTGGCTCAGGTAGTGCAGCTCATCCAGGATGGCACATCAATGCGAGCTGTGGCAAGAAGGTTTGCTGTGTCTGTCAGCGTAGTGTCCAGAGCATGGAGGCGCTACCAGGAGACAGGCCAGTACATCAGGAGACGTGGAGGAGGCCGTAGGAGAGCAACAACCCAGCAGCAGGACCGCTACCTCCGCCTTTGAGCAGGAGGAGCACTGCCAGAGCCCTGCAAAATGACCTCCAGCTGGCCACAAATGTGCATGTGTCTGCTCAAACGGTCAGAAACAGACTCCATGAGGGTGGTATGAGGGCCCGACGTCCACAGGTGGGGGTTGTGCTTACAGCCCAACACCGTGCAGGACGTTTGGCATTTTCCAGAGAACACCAAGATTGGCAAATTCGCCACTGGCGCCCTGTGCTCTTCACAGATGAAAGCAGGTTCACACTGAGCACATGTGACAGACGTGACAGAGTCTGGAGACGCCGTGGAGAATGTTCTGTTGCCTGCAACATCCTCCAGCATGACCGGTTTGGCGGTGGGTCAGTCATGGTGTGGGGTGGCATTTCTTTGTGGGGCCGCACAGCCCTCCATGTGCTCGCCAGAGGTAGCCTGACTGCCATTAGGTACCGAGATGAGATCCTCAGATCCCTTGTGAGCCCATATGCTGGTGCGGTTGGCCCTGGGTTCCTCCTAATGCAAGACAATGCTAGACCTCATGTGGCTGGAGTGTGTCAGCAGTTCCTGCAAGAGGAAGGCATTGATGCTATGGACTGGCCCGCCCGTCCCCCAGACCTGAATCCAATTGAGCACATCTGGGACATCATGTCTCGCTCCATCCACCAACGCCACGTTGCACCACAGACTGTCCAGGAGTTAGTGGATGCTTTAGTCCAGGTCTGGGAGGAGATCCCTCAGGAGACCATCCGCCAACTCATCAGGAGCATGCCCAGGCGTTGTAGGGAGGTCATACAGGCACGTGGAGGCCACACACACTACTGAGCCTCATTTTGACTTGTTTTAAGGACATTGCATCAAAGTTGGATCAGCCTGTAGGGTGGTTTTCCACTTTAATTTTGAGTGTGACTCCAAATCCAGACCTCCATGGGTTGATAAATTTGATTTCCATTGATCATTTTTGTGTGATTTTGTTGTCAGCACATTCAACTATGTAAAGAAAAAAGTATTTAATAAGAATATTTCATTCATTCAGATCTAGGATGTGTTATTTTAGTGTTCCCTTTATTTTTTTGAGCAGTGTATTTTAATCTGTTAAACTCTGAACCCCCAAAAATAATAATCAGAAAATAGAAATTGACATATCATTTGAAAGCTACAGGCCTTGTCTTTTTGGAAATCAAGCTAAATCTTACTGCTGACAATGTCATAATGTCACATCTATGAACTCGGATGAAAAGAGGAACAAGGATGTCAAAGTGCGATTAAGATTGTCTAGTTCTCATAAATGCATTGTTCCTGGATGGATGCAGTGGTCGTCTGTCTCTGTTGGGTTTGTGTGCTGAAACTGAAGTTCTCGTACACCTTGTTGTTGTATGAGACGGAATCACCTTCATCATTGGTCCTCTGCCGACCTGCATGGGGAGAAGGCCAATCAAGTAATCACATTTTGTGTTGACTCTTATGCTGAATAGTTGCCTACTCTAAGTTACAAAATACTTATTGAGGTGTTTGGCATCACAGGTAACATTTTTGTGGTGGGTGCAAAATAGCACAGATTAATCAAATTAAATTACAGTTTTTAAACAGAGCTGTAACAGAGCTGTAACACCATAAATGTATTTGTATCCAATATTTTGCATTTTGCATGTGGGCTGATTGATACCTTACTACCCTTGAAAAACATTGGTGACTCTAAATTTAGCTTCATTTTTCACACCTCTGTTGTGTTGTATGACAAGTTTGTGGGAACTATAAGGTCATATTGAGATTTGATCTGAGCTGTGCTGAGCTCAGGGCCACCCATTTTGTTTTCTAGAGAAGGATTGGGCAACTGGTGTTCCGGGGACATGAAAGGCTAATTAAAACCCTCTTAAATCAAAACATTTTGCCAAAAATAGTGCCGGTGTGACACACAGCAACTTCAATGCGCTTATCTAAAGTCTATAAGTGATTCATCATTTTGATATGTGGTGAATGGAAAATAACATTTTGTCGTGTTAAAGGTTAAAGGTCCAATATCAAATCATTTCCGGGTAAAAATTAAGAACCTTACTGTGATTGATTTATATTATAATGGTCAAAAATAAACAAAAAATAGCTTCCTAGCGAAGAGCAATTTCTCAAGCAACAATTTTGCTAAGACTGTCTGGGAGTGGTCTGAAGGGAAAACTGAAAACTAGCTGTTATTGGCAGAGAGGTTTGAAACTCCTTTTCTTATTGGTCTATTAATTAATTTAACGCCTGGTGATGTCACCAGTCAGGCCAAAACTCCATTCCACCAAAACAGGCTGATATTTCAGCTCTTGCACTAAAAGGGCATTATAATAATTTTCACAATTTCACAGTATTATTCCAACCTCATAGTATGGAAATACTGATATATGTTCAGAAAGTATTCGTCCTGCTGAAAGGTGAATTTGTCTCCCAGTGTTTGTTGGAAAGCAGACTGAACCAAGTTTTCCTCTAGGATTTTGCCTGTGCTTAGCTCTATTCCCTTTCATTTTATTCTAAAAAACATCCTAGTCCTTGCCGATGACAGGCCTACACATATGATGCAGCCATCACCATGCTTGAAAATATGAAGAGTGGTACTCAGTGATGTGTTGTGTTGGATTTGCCACAAACATAACGCTTTGTATTCAAGACCAAAAGTTTATTTCTTAGCAATTTTTTTTGTCAGTATTACTTTTTGGAATATTTGTATTCTATATAGGCTTCCTTCTTTTTACTAATTTATGTTAATATTGTGGAGTAACTACAATGTTGTTGATGCATTCTTAGTTTTGTCCTCTAACAGCCTTTCATTTCTGTAACTGTTTTAAAATCATGGTGAAATTCTTGAGTGGTTTCTTTCCTCTCTGACAACTTAGGAAGGGTCGCTGTATATTTGTAATGACTGTGTGTATTGATTCACCATCCAAAGTGTAATTAAAAACTGCACCATGCTCAAAAGGATAGTCAATGTCTTTTTTTTGTTTTACACATCTACCAATAGGTGCCCTTCTTTGCGAACCATTGGAAAACCTCCCTGGTCTTTGTGGTTGAATCTGTGCTTGAAATTCACTGCTCGACTGAGGGACCTTACAGATAATTGTATGTGTGTATCATGTTAAACACTATTATTGCATACAGAGTGAGTCCATGCAACTTATTATGTGACTTTTTAAATCCTCTACGGACCCCCCCTCCCGGATCCGGGATCATCCTCATCAAAAAAGCTGACTAGCATAGCCTAGCCTAGCGCCACAGGGATATCATATAATATAATTTCATGAAATCACAAGTCCAATACAGCAAATGAAAGATACACATCTTGTGAATCCAGCCAACATTTACGATTTTTTAAATGTTTTACAGCGAAAACACAATATATATTTATGTTAGCTCACCACAATAACCAAACACACAACGCCATTTTTTCACCGCAAACATAGCTTTCACAAAACCCACAAATAGAGATAAAATTAATCACTAACCTTTGAACAACTTCATCAGATGACAGTCTTATAACATCATGTTATACAATACATTTATGTTTTGTTCGAAAATGTGCATATTTATAGGTATAAATCGTAGTTTTACATTGCAGCCATCGTCACAAATAGCACCAAAACAGTCAGAATAATTACAGAGAGCAACGTGAAATACATAAATACTCATCATAAAACATTTATGAAAAATACATGTTGTACAGCAAATGAAAGATAAACATCTTGTGAATCCAGCCAATATTTCAGATTCTTTAAGTGTTTTACAACGAAAACACAACATATATTTATGTTAGCTCACCACAATATCCAAAAACACACCGCCATTTTTCCACCGCAAAGGTAGCTTTCACAAAACCCACAAATAGAGATAAAATGAATCACTAACCTTTGAACAACTTCATCAGATGACAGTCTTATAACATCATTTTATACAATACATTTATGTTTTGTTCGAAAATTTGCATATTTATAGCTACAAATCCTGGTTTTACATTGTGAATATGGCGCCAAAATGCACCAAATTGTCCGGAGAAATTTTGGACAGTCACGTAATCTAACCAAAAAACTCATCATAAACTTTGCTAAAAAATACATGTTGTACAGCAAATGAAAGATACACTGGCTCTTAATGCAACCGCTGTGTTAGATTTAAAAAAATAACTTTAGTACAAAGTACAGCATGCAATAATCTGAGACAGTGCCCAGCCATTCTCCGCCATGTTGGAGCCAACATATTCCACAAAAATACGAAATAACATCATAAATATTCTCTTACCTTTGATGATCTTCCATCAGAATGTAGTGCAAGGAGTCCTAGTTCCACAATAAATCGTTGTTTTGTTTTAGAATGTCAATTTCTTCTGTCGAATTAGCAACTTTGGCTAGCATGGTGATCATGGAGCGCACATGTCCATGAACTCTTGGCGCATGGAACGAAAAATTCCAAAAGTCATAATAAACGTTGAATAAACTGGTCAAACTCAGTTGAAAATCCATCTTTATGATGTTTTTCTCATATGTATCCAATAACGTCCAAGACGGAGCATTTCGTCGTGTCTACCAAACGCATTGCAGAAAACAATACGGTGCTCTCTGGTGCGCAGCAAAATACTGCCAATATGGTGGACCTGTCACTCCAAAAGCTCTCATTCGGTCTCACATCAAGCTAGACACCCCATTCAACATTCTACTGCCTGTTGACATCTAGTGGAAGGCGTATGAAGTGCATACAGATCCATAAATAAAAGGCAATTGAATAGGCAAGGCCTTACACAGAGACCCATTTTCAGAATTTTCACTTCCTGTTTGGAAGTTTGCTGCCAAATGAGTTCTGTTTTACTCACAGATATAATTCAAACAGTTTTAGAAACTTCAGAGTGTTTTCTATCCAATAGTAATAATAATATGCATATCGTATGATCTAGAACAGAGTACGAGGCTGTTTAATTTGGGCACGATTTCTTCCCAAAGTGGAAATGGCGCCCCCTATTTCTTTAAGCACATTTTTACTCCATAACAAAGGAGTTGAACACTTATTGACTCAAGACCTTTCAGCTTTTCATGTTTTATTAATTTGTAAAAATGTCTGGAAACATAATTCCACTTTTACATTATGAGGTATTGTGTGTAGATCAGTGACACACAATCTCAATTTAATCCATTTTAAATTCAGGCTGTAACACAACAGAATGTGGAAAAAGTCAAGGAGTATGAATACTTTCTGAAGGAACTGTAGGTCTATGCAGAGACCTCACAGAGTCCATATGCTGACTAGTGGAAATGAAAATGACTCACCTGTAGTTGCATGCCCTGCATAGAATCCCAGTTAAATCACAAACACAAAAGACAGTTTAGACTATACAGTCTTAAACCTTCAAGATTTGTGTTCGATATGCTGAAACAGTTGTAAACTAAGCTATGCAAAATTCACACTGACTTATCATTGTGTGGTGGTAAAAGAAAGACAACTATAGCTACAAATTATAATATAATGTAATATAATAATATAATGAGTCCTAAAATGGAAGCTGATGTGATTCGTGGTTTAGTCCATAAATTGGTAGCCTACAAGCCAGGATGTCAACACAAGACAGCAGGCAAAGGCGTCAACAGCAGGGGTGGTGGGAAGGTATTTTCATTTCCTCTTTGAGTATGAGGGGGCTGAATTTCTCTCCAATGAGAGTAAATATCACTTTGAAATGTAAGGTGACGCTGTGGCCAAGATTTTGTCTGTAATTAATGGTCCACTTCTGCTTTCTTTGTTCAGGATTCCAGTGAATCCAAACAACAAACCACAATTTAAAGTGAACTGGTTACAAGACCAGAGTGACTTGAGAGTTACCTCAAATGTTCAAGCCTGTGAATATTGACCACGGAACTTACACGGCCTTTTGTGTAAATAGAAAAATATGTATAAATTGTGTAAGCTTAAGAAAGCACTGAACCAAAAAATCACAATAGACTACAAGACTTACATTTGTAAATACTTATGGTGACAGCTACGATGGCCACAACCCCGATGGATGTGCTGACACAGATGATAGTCAGAAGGTTCTTCTCATAGTAGGTCTCTGAAACAACAAGACCATCAAGGGTCAGAGATTTACCGTTATAGATAGTGTCATCAATCAAAGTGTCCAGCCTGCCATATGTGATTGTGAAGCTTGGGGCAAAATAACAACCTGATGGAGCTAACCCCACTGTTCAGTATCTGTTTATCACAGTTTTTCTATGACCTTGTGTGTCAAGAATCTTGTCAGGTTACACTTAACAGTCAACCAATGAATTAGAGGGAGACAAATAACAAAAGCAGAAGTTAATTACTATTAAAAGTAGACTGCACTACTTAACAGTACATTGATTATGTCTGAATGTCACCCACCTAGTTCACTTTTGGGATGTCTGATACTCAGGTCGGTGTTATTGGCTAAGAGTCTGACATTGCAGGTGATCGTGTCACCCTCTCTCCACACTGATTGGCACAATGTCAGAAAGCTGCTCTGTTTAGAGAGGCTGTGGTTGGTCAACGGTGTCTCCGGTGAATCCTGACCTTGTCGGGTCCAAGTGAAGTTGACGTCCTGGGCGTCAAGGCCCTCCAAAGTACAGAGAAGCTGGATGCAGCCAGGATCACTGCTGTTCTGCCTCTCTAGGACTAGACCTGGAAGCACTGCAGAAGAGAATAGCACTGGAACTAGAACGACAGTGAAAAGACTCTAAATGCAATTCTAATATCCTACTGTATGCTTTGATTTAGAGACATAAAAACCAGTAAACACGTGTTTATAAAGTGATATCTTCAACGAGATAAATTACCTGTAACTTGAAGATCGACATTGGAGGATTCCTCAATGGTTGGTGGTGGTATGACTCTTGATATTAAGCAGGTATATAGACCGGAGTCAGTGCTCTTTGGCTCTGTAACATACAGCTCAGGAGGTGTTCCGGTTACCTTGAATTGAGATTTACAGGATACGACTGAACTGATTTCTCTATTCACATTGTATTCGCAAATAATGCCAGGACTTCCAATTTTCGTCCATTTAAAAACAACTTTGCCATCAAATCCAAAGGGTGAGGGACAAGGAAGGTGGGAAGGACTGCCTTTGGCTGCTCTAACGATCTCCTTAACACCTGCGGAATCAAACAGGATTTTTTTTCAATCCAAAGTTAACACAATAAAATAGGACACAGGTTATGTGCTCACTCATATTCAGGATACTGTACACTCATGATACTACGTGAGAGTAAAGGAAATGAACAAAAATACAAATAATGGTAATAACAACTTGAGTTCATCCCATATTAAGATCATGCCATATTAGGCCATACTATTTACGTACTTCCAGTACTGAAAATAGCTATAGGAAGTGGTTCAAAGTTGATGTTCCAGATTAATGCAACCAAAGCAAACCAAGGCTCCTCAGAGGAAGGGGTTTACTAACACATTCATTTTTTAAGCTATGTTGACTATGACATTAGCTAATATGGTGACATTGAAGTAGGCTGTGTGTAGAGTTGAGCGCTTATGGTATGAAGGTTTGGCTTGGAAAGTTTTTTTCGCCTGCTCACAGAGAGCTGTTTTGTTGTGCACTGAAGTCCACAAGCGAAGGGAAAATTATACAATGATAAAAGTGATCATGCTGTTTGTATGTCGCTGTATTGAAAGTGAACTGTGTGTGCAGGTGAACAGGGGTGTATTCATTCCGACGATTCTGTTGAAAAACGTTTCTTAAACGGAAGCAAACGGAATGGGGATAAACATACAGTACCTCAATTTGTCCAATACAAACTCTCGTTTACAACTGTTTGTACTATTGATTACACCGTAGATAAGCTAGATGCAGGCAAGAGTGTGCAAAGCGGTATTGAATTGTCGGTCACCTTGATTACTCTCATTTTTCTCACAACTTGTGCACCTACGTTGTAAACTTGAATTCATAGGCTAGATGGTGTCACGCCCAGACCATAGAGAGCCTTTGCTTTTCTATGGTATAGTAGGTCAGGGCGTGACTGGGGGGGGTTTCTAGTTATTATTTTCTATGTGGGGTTCTAGTTTCGTTTTTCTATGTTGGTGTTTGGTTTGATTCCCAATTAGAGGCAGCTGGCTATCGTTGTCTCTAATTGGGGATCATATTTAAGTAGCATTTTTTCCACCTGTGTTTTATGGGATATTGTTTTGAGTTAGTGCACGTAGCACCTCTGTAGTAACGGTTCGTTGTTTGTTTCGTTCTTTCTTTGTTGTTTTGTGCGTTTTCAATGTGGAAACCATATCGCGCTGCAGTTTGGTTCGATAATTATTCCAGCGAACGTGACAGATGGAAGCAACCTCATGATGGGTATAGGGAACATTTTTGTATCATGTAGTAGCATAAACATATCGGTGTTACATTGAGCTGGGTGAATGGAATATGAATGACAGTCATCCAATATGCTGTAATAGAAATAAGGCCATCCTCATAAAAAACAGCACCGACCGCTACTGAAACAAAGCAAACCCAAATAGCTGTTACAATATAATATTCATATCTACATTGACTGGTCAATAAATAACTGGTTTTCAACTGTTACAGTATGTTGATTCAGACAACTAAACCACTGAATGGACTAATCACCCTGAAATACTACTGTAACTTACAATTTTATACAATGAATCATTGTAGAACTGTACAACTAATAGATGCACCAACCAAAATGCAACAATAAGACAGAAATACTCACCGGTAAATGGGGTAGAGAGGGTGAGGGTGGTTAGGAGAGAGAAAGCTTGTGGCAACAGCATTGTGAACAGGCAGACCTACACCCTCTAGCCAAAGACTCTGTGTACCGGTATGTCTGTATGTCTTTCAGACACACTAGCTGATCGTGAATGCAAGTACGCATGCACACTCACACAAACACTCACATTCCCTGTCATGTCTTCCTGTCCGATGGAGGAAAACACCCACTGCAGAACTAAGCAGTTCACAAGTGCCAAAACCACAACTCTTTCCTTTCTACAAGATACCATTTCCCCCCAACAATGTAATTATTTTGATCCATCTATCACTCTAAATGACATGATCCACAACTAATAAAGCTAAAATATGATGCGCACACAACTCTCAGATTTAGTATTTAATTTGGCTAAAATCCTAAGAGACATGTAAAGTTACTTTAAAGTTCTCAGTTGGTACAGAACGTGTGCTAGAGTAAGAACCACTCAGAGACCTAATTATTTTGCTTTTGATTGGTTGAGGCCATACCACCTGCTTGTCAACGGTCTGCACATTCGCAGTTTCACAGAGAGATCAAAGAAACCTCTACTTAAAGACTGGTTGGAACTCAAAGTATATGAAGGAAATAACGGAACACTGTGAAACAACAACCTGTGGTTAGTTAGTGGACAGACGTTTCCTACAAGTAGCAGTTCCCTCAAGTAGTTTATTGCACAAACTCAAAACTTAGAAAGCAGTGTCTGAAGTTGTCAAAAGTTTTTAGATATCTGTTGGAGCTAGAGCTCGTTACCGGTTCTAGGTTGGCAACAAACAAACACTGCTCCCAGGAAGTGGAAACATGCTATACTGTAGCGTCATGCATCAACAAATCTTTATTGCACATTTGGAGTGTAAGATTATACTTCACCAGGGTAACAATGGAGTGCTTACAGGGAGTGGAAATGTACCATTAAATTGTGGCATCATGATATAAAAGGATATCTAAAGACTCTAAACAGAGACCCTATAGTGCTTGGGTACACTACATTATGCACACCTGAGCTGCAGAAGCAGCACTTCACAGACCAACCAACACACAGATGAAAATCTAAAGTAAACTTTCCAGCAACAAGATTAGAACGTTCCAGGTCTTAAAAATCTGAAAAATGAAAATCATTTTAACACCACCAATCAGAAGGTTGTGGGTTTTACGAAGTTATTCATGGGTTTTACAAAACACTTCTCTGATAACCTACAGAATTACAACCTATCAGACACTGTCTCAGAGATGGCTAACTCTGGAGATCCCTTCCATCTCCACTTGCTTGTGGAATGGTCTACAGCAGTGGTCACCATCCAGTCATTCCTATTCGATCACCAAATATTTCTGAAAAACCAACGATAAAGGCTTGCTCCTTTTTATTTTTTATTTTTTTGTTGCACTGTTGGAGATAGGGGCACTTGATTTTGAAGCCCTGTGCATCAGGGTATTTGTATTTGTATTTATTATGGATCCCCAATAGCTGCTGCCAAAGTAGTAGCTACTCTCCCTGCGGTCCAGCAAAATTAAGGCAGTTTATACAATTTTATAACATTAGAATAGATTTCACAACACACTGTGTGCCCTCAGGCCCCTATTCCACCACTACCACATATCTACAGTACTAAATCCATGTGTATGTATAGTGCGTATGTTATCGTGTGCGTGTGTGTGTGTGTGTGTGTGTGTGTGTGTGTGTGTGTGTGTGTGTGTGTGTGTGTGTGTGTGTGTGTGTGTGTGTGTGTGTGTGTGTGTGTGTGTGTGTGTGTGTGTGCCAGTGTTTGTGTTGCTTCACAGTCCCCGCTGTTCCATAAGGTGTTTTTTTTAATCTGTTTTTTAAATCAAATTTTACTGCTTGCGTCAGTTACTTGATATGGAATAGAGTTCCATGTAGTCATGACTCTATGTAGTACTGTGTGCCTTTCATAGTCTGTTCTGGACTTGGGGACTGCGAAGAGACCTCTTGTGGCATGTCTTGTGGGGTATGCATGGGTGTCCAAGCTGTGTGCCAGTAGTTTAGACAGACAGCTCGGTGCATTCAACATGTCAATACCTCTCATAAATAAAAGTAGTGATGAAGTCAACCTCTCCTCCACTTTCAGCTAGGAGAGATTGACATGCATATTATTAATATTCACTCTCTGTGTAGGGCCAGCCGTGCTGCCCTGTTCTGAGCCAATTGCAATTTTCCTAAGTCCTTTTTGTGGCACCTGACCACACGACTTAACAGTAGTCCAGGTGCGACAAAACTAGGGCCTGTAGGACCTGCCTTGTTGATAGTGTTGTTAAGAAGGCAGTGCATCGCTTTATTATAGACAGACTTCTTCCAATCTTAGCTACTATTGCATCAATATGTTCTGACCATGACAGTTTACAATCTAGTGTTACTCCAAGCAGTTTAGTCATCTCAACTTCCTCAATTTCCACATTATTTATTACAAGACTTAGTTGAAGTTCAGGGTTGTCACAATCGTCGTATGGTGAAAGAGAGGAGGACCAAGGCGCAACGTGATAATGATACATCTTCTTTTATTGAAGACGAACACGAAACGGAAGAGTAAGAAGAACCCCCCCAAAGGTGCGGACTCCGGCCGCAAAACCTGACACAGAAGGGGAGGGTCCGGGTGGGCCTTCCTACGGCGGTGGCTCGGGTGCGGGACGTGGACCCCACTCCACCATAGTCAATACCCGCTTAGGTGGCCTCCCAGGAACGAGGACCCTTGCAGCGAGTCCCGGACTGAAGACCATCGTAGAGGGCGCCACTGGACGGAGGGGCAGCTCCGGACTGAGTGGCAGCTCCGGACTGAGGGGCAACTCCGGACTGAGGGGCAGTTCCGGACTGAGGGGCAGCTCCGGACTGAGGGGCAGCTCCGGACGGAAGGGCAGCTCATGACTGGAGGGCGGCTCATGACTGGCGGGCGGCTCATGACTGGCGGGCGGCTCATGACTGGCGGGCGGCTCATGACTGGCGGGCGGCTCATGACTGGAGGGCGGCTCCTGACTGGCGGGCGGCTCCTGACTGGCGTGCAGCTCCTGACTGGCGGGCGGCTCTGGCAGCTCCTGACTGGCGGGCGGCTCTGGCAGCTCCTGACTGGCGGGCGGCTCTGGCAGCTCCTGACTGGCGGGCGGCTCTGGCAGCTCCTGACTGGCGGGCGGCTCTGGCAGCTCCTGTCTGGCGGGCGGCTCTGGCAGCTCCTGACTGACAGACGGCTCTAGCGGCTCCTGACTGACGGACGGCTCTGACGGCTCGGGACAGACGGGCGGCTCTGACGGCTCGGGACAGACGGGCGGCTCTGACGGCTCGGGACAGACGGGCGGCTCTGAAGGCTCGGGACAGACGGACGGCTCTGAAGGCTCGGGACAGACGGACGGCTCAGATGGCGCTGGGCAGGCAGGCAGCTCAGATGGCGCTGGGCAGGCAGGCAGCTCAGATGGCGCTGGGCAGATGGGCAGCTCAGATGGCGCTGGGCAGACGGGCAGCTCAGATGGCGCTGGGCAGACGGGCAGTACCGACGGCGCTGGGCAGACGGCAGACTCTGGCCGGCTGAGGCGCACAGTAGGCCTAGTGCGTGGTGCCGGAACTGGTGGTACCGGGCTAAGGACACGCACCTCAAGGCTAGTGCGGGGAGCAGCAACAGGGCGCACAGGGCGCACAGGGCTCTGGAGATGCACAGGAGGCTTGGTGCGTGGTGCCGGAACTGGTGGTACCGGGCTGGAGACACGCACCACAGGGCGAGTGCGTGGAGGAGGAACAGGGCTCTGGAGACGCACTGGAAGCCTGGTGCGTGGTGTAGGCACTGGTGGTACTGGGCTGGGGCGAGGAGGTGGCGCCGGATATACCGGACCGTGAAGGCGTACAGGAGCTCTTAAGCAACGAGCCTGCCCAACCTTACCTGGTTTAATGCTCCCCGTAGCCAGGCCAATGCGGCGAGGTGGAATAGCCCGCACTGGGCTGTTCTGGCGAACCGGGGACACCATGCGTAAGGCTGGTGCCATGTACACCGGCCCGAGGAGACGTACTGGAGACCAGATACGTTGAGCCGGCTTCATGGCACCTGGCTCGATGCCCACTCTAGCCCGGCCGATACGTGGAGCTGGAATGTACCGCACCGGGCTAAGCACACGTACAGGAGACACCGTGCGCTCTTCCGCATAACACGGTGTCTGCCCGTACTCTCGCTCTCCACGGTAAGCACGGGGAGTTGGCGCAGGTCTCCTACCTGACTTCGCCACACTCCTTTTTAGCGCCCCCCCCCAAGAATTTTTTGGGGCTGACTCTCAGGCTTCCAGCCGTGCTGCCTCCATTCGCCGGTATCCCTCCTCACACTGCTCCAGAGAATCCCAGGCGGGCTCCGGCATTCTCCCTGGGTCGATCGCCCACCTGTCTATCTCCTCCCATGTAGTGTAGTCCAGATTCTGCTCCCATGTCCATGAATCCTGTGTTCGCTGCTGCTGTTGCTGCCGCTGCTGCCCGTTACCACGCGGCTTGGTCCGGTTTTGGTGGGTGATTCTGTCACGATCGTCGTATGGTGAAAGAGAGGAGGACCAAGGCGCAGCGTGATAATGATACATCTTCTTTTATTGAAGACGAACACGAAACGAAAGACACTATACAAACTAAACAAAACAACAAACCGACGAACGTGAAGCTATATAAACAATAAGTGCAGACACAAGCAACTTACACATAGACAATCACCCACAACCTACCTAATGACTATGGCAGCCTAAATATGGCTCCCAATCAGAGACAACGATAGACAGCTGTCTCTAATTGAGAACCAATCTAGGCAACCATAGACTTACATAAACACCTACAATGAACACAACCCCATGAACTCTACAAACACCCCCAAGACAATACAAACACCCTAGACGAGACAAAAACACACAAACATCCCCCATGTCACACCCTGACCTAACTAAAATAATAAAGAAAACAAAGATAACTAAGGCCAGGGCGTGACAAGGGTTTAGTGAGTGTTTTGTTCCAAATACATTGCTTTTAGTTGTAGAAATATTTAGGGCTAACTTATTCCTTGCCACCCACTCTGAAACTAACTGCAACTCTTTGTTGAGTGTTGCAGTCATTTCAGTCGCTGTAGTAACAGACGTGTATAGTGTTGAGTCATCCGCATACATAGAAACTCTGGCTTTACTAAAGGCAGTGGCATGTCGTTAGTAAAAATTGAAAAAAGCAAGGGGCCTAAACAGCTACCCTGGGGACATCCTGATTCTAACTGGATTATTTTTGATAGGGTTCCGTTAAAGAACTGTGTTCTGTGTTCTGTTAGACAAGTACATCTTTATCCACATTATAGCAGGGGGTGTAAAGCCATAACACATACGTGTTATGATCAATAATTGATCAGACTATGATCAATAATGTCAGAATCTGTACTGAAGTCTAACAAGACAGCCCACACAATCATTTTATAATCAATTTCTCTCAGCCAATCATCAGTCATTTGTGTATGTGCTGTGCTTGTTGAGTGTCCTTCCCTATAAGCATGCTGAAATTCTGTTGTCAATTTGTTTACTGTAAAATAGCATTGTATCTGGTCAAACACATTTTTTTCCAGAGGTTTACTAAGGGTTGGTAACAGAGTGATTGGTCGGCTATTTGAGCCAGTAAAGGGTGTTTTACTATTCTTGGGTAGCGGAATGACTTTAGCTTCCCTCCAGGCCTGAGGGCACACGCTGTCTAGTAGGCTTAAATTGAAGATGTGACAAATATGAGTGGCAAAATCGTCTGCAATTATCCTCAGTAATTTTCCATCTAGATTGTCAGACCCTGGTGGCTTGTCGTTGTTGATAGACAACAATTATTTTTTCACCTCTTCCACACTGACTTTACGGAATTCAAAAGTACAATTCTTGTCTTTCATAATTTGGTCCGATATACTTCAATGTGTAGTGTCAGGGTTTGCTCCTGGCATGTCATCCCTAAGTTTGCTTATCTTACCAATGAAAAAGTCATTAAAGTAGTTTGCAATATCAGTGGGCTTTGTGATGAATGAGCCATCTTATTCAATAAATGAAGGAGCCGAGTTGGCTTTTTCCCAAAAAATTTAATTTAAGGTTCCCCAAAGCTTTTTACTATCATTCTTTATATAATTTATCTTTGTTTCATAGTGTAGTTTATTTTTAATTTTTATTTCGTTTAGTCACATGATTTCTTAATTTGCAGTACGTTTGCCAATCAGTTGGGCTGCCAGACTTAATTGCCATACTTTTTGCCTCATCCCTCTCAACCATGCAATTTTTCAATTCCTCATCAATCCAAGGGGATTTAACTGTCTGGTTGCTCCTGATTACACACCACAGACCAGCAAATATTCTTTACATCATCATCATATGAATCACTACAAATCACTACTTCTTGTATGACCTCTTATATGCTATATTAGGCCCAGCCTTTGAAACTTTGGTTTTCCTAGATATGGCTATTATATTGTGATCACTACATCCTATGGATTGGGATACTGCTTTAAAGCAAATATCTGCAGCGTTAGTAAAAATGTGATCAATACATGATGATGATTTAATTCCTGTGCTGTTTGTAAATACCCTGGTAGGTTGACTGACAACCTGATCCAGGTTGCAGGCACTGGTTACAGTTTGAAATGTTTTCCTGAGTGGGCAGCTTGATGATAGCCAGTTAATATTTAAATCACACAGAAAATATACTTCTCTGTTGGTATCACATACATTATCAAGCATTTCACACATATTATCCAGATACTGACTGTTAGCACTTGGTGGTCTATAGCAGCTTCCCACAAGAATGGGCTTTAGGTGAGGCAGATGAACCTGTAGCCATATTACTTCAACAGTATTTAACATTAGATCATCTCTAAGCTTTACAGGAATGTGGTTCTGAATATAGACAGCGAAAACCGCTTTTTGGAAGATGTTTTAACCATGTATTGCTACCAATGTATCATCAAAGGTATTATCTAAGTGAGTTTCAGAGATAGTCAGAATATAAATCTGTTACCAGCAAGTTATTGACTTCATGGACCTTGTTTCTTAGGCTACATATGTTAATATGGGCTATTTTTAGCACTTTTCTGGGTTGCTTGATTGTTTTTAACGCTCTACTGGGAAGCTTATCAGAGGTAGACTTACTCATGTTATTTACATTGGAGCTGATAGTGCAGGGTGAGCTGTATAAAGTGGTCTTCCTACTATTGCACACTGCCTCAGTGCTAACAGTGTAACTCTGTTTTATAGGCTGATGATTATTGCTTACAATAACTGTAGGATAAACAGATATATTTGGTGCAATTGGGGGTACATAAATTAAATTACTTACATTGTGTTTGCTAATGCCCCTAAGATCATGTACTGTACATTTGATGCAGCATTATGAAGACTCATTGTCACAATGGTAGGGATTAACTGAGCTGGTCTTGGGTCATTTACCAGTCATTGTTTCAAAGCAGCCTTGAAATGCGTGGACAGAGTCCAGGAGCCAAGATGATTTGGATGGACTCCGTCATTCTTGTAGAGTATCTTCTGTTTCCAGAAGTTGTCAAAGTTATCAATAAAAGTGACTCCAGCAGAGATACAGTAGTCTTTTAGCCAGATGTGTAATGCCAGCAGTCTGCTGAATCTTTCACACCCGCGGCCCAACGATGGTACTGGAACTGATATTATTGGCAATTTTTTGGAGTCTTTTAATGCTAAAATTAAGGGTAGGCAAAGTGTTCCCATTCTGAACCATTTCATTTGTCTGTAAGACAAACTCTGCCTACTTGGCAGATCTGTGGCTAAATCGAGTGTGTCTACTGCGCTGGCCAATCGGATAGCACAAATCACCGTGCCTACAGGGACCACGGCCACAGTAAAGTTTAATACTAGCCTGATATTTTGTAACTTTTAAAACAATGACCAGAGAGACTGTCAAAGAATACTGCAGAGCTGCTGTTTTTATGAATGAGTTCATGCCTAAGTTTTTATTCTGCACTGTCAACACTTTTTTTCAACACTATCACAAAACAGAACTAGCTTCTCCCTAGTTCCACTCGCGCTACAGCTGCAATGAATGAGTAGACAAGTGTATTGAAAGCCTTCTGTTTTTATTATTATTAGCAGCTCGTCATGTCTATTTTCATATAAATTATCAATTCATATTTCACTTTCTCTGGTCATAGGAACAACATGAATTTGTGCATGAGGCAAATGCTGACTTGACTTGAGTTTCGCCATCAGGTGGAAGAAGGTGTCCCCTCTCTGGTCAGTCTCACAGCTGAGAATAATGCCATGGTCAAAACAACTGGGAACTCGGAAATAGCTGACTTCAGTGAGTTCAAGACAACTGGGAACTCAGAAAAAAATTTGATCAGACTGGGAAAAATCCTTTTGAACGGTCATCCATCTCGGAATTCCAAGTTGGAAACTTGGGCATCTTTCTAGAGCTCCGACTTTCCGACTTGAAGATAACTGATGTCATGATTTGATCTTGTTTTATTCCGAGTTGTCTTTGTGAGGACAGGGAGTGAACATTTAATGAATAATGGACATGAAACGAAACAAGGACAGCGTCTGGACAAGGAAACATAACGACAATAATGCTCACACGGGGATGAAACTGAGGAATAGACAGATATAGGGGAGGCAATCAAAAACGTGAAGGAGTCCAGGTGAGTCCAAAGAAGCGCTGATGCACGTAACGATGGTGACAGGTGTGCGTAATGATGGGCAACCTGGTGCCCTCGAGCGCCAGAGAGGGGGAGCGGGAGCAGGCGTGACAGTCTTGAAAGCACCATGACCATCAGATGCTGTCACTGTACCATCACTCCAGTAAAATAAAAATACAATTATTTGCCAATTATTTAAATGTATGCTGAGCTGTGCCTCGCAAGTGCTACACCAACTGATAGGTTTTCTACATAGGACCACAATGGAGACCAGATTATCCTAAATATATCAGATTTCTGGTGTAAATAAAAGTTAAGTTTCTCTAGGGGTAAAATAGCAGAAGCTTGAGAAAGCCGCATTCTCGCAGATGGTACTTCAGGTGTGGACCATAGTTACAATTATTGTTTTGGTTAAGTAAACAAAGGTATTGAACAGATGTTCAGAGTCAAAACACAACGTTACAATCAAAGTAGAGCGAATATAAGGTGAAAAAGCAAATTGTCTACCCAAGATCTTCTGGATGTGTAAATGAATATAATTTCAATAAGACTGGATTCTGCTACATTACCAAAAAACGTGCATGAAGGTGCCAGTATCCTGTTTACATTTGAAACATAAATGATGCATTGGAAAACATTCTGTGAAGGTGGACAGGTGTAAAGTAGGTTCTATTAAAACATTGAAATATAGTTATTGGATGTTTATGGAGGTGCATTTGGGGTAGACCCTTTCGCAGATAGAATGCATGTCCAATGTCTCTCTCCCAAACATGTCTCAACGCATCATAGGATGAGGCACTTCTGTTCAATAAAATAGAATATATGTCGGAGAATAAACCTCTCCGAACAGTAGGATTCGTAAATAGTATTTCAACTTCAGTCATTTGAAAACTGTCATGCCCTGATCTGTTTTACCTGCCCTTGTCTCCACCCCCTCCAGGTGTCGCTTATTTTCCCCAGTGTATTTATCCCTGTGTTTCCTGTCTCTCTGTGCCAGTTTGTCTTGTATGTTTCCAAGTCAACCAGCGGATTTCCTGTTCTCCTGCTTTTGGTATTCTCCTTTTTCTAGTCCTCCCGGTTTTGACCCTTGGCTGTTACTGGACTTTGTACCCGCCTGCCTGACCATTCTGCCTGCCTTGACCACGAGCCTGTCTGCCACTCTATACCTCCTGGACTCTGATCTGGTTTTGACCTTTTTGCCTGTCCACGACCATTCTATTGCCTACCCCTTTGGATTAATAAACATTATAAGACCCCAACCATCTGCCTCCTGTGTTTGTAGTCTGTATAGTTCATCAACTTTCTTCTGACCCTCTATGAAGTGTCTAAGTTGTAGGTACCTAAAAAAAGATTTGTTGGGTAAGTCAAACTCAGTTTTTATCTGTTGGAACGACTTAAGAGTGTCCTGAGTAAATAAAGACGTAAGGTCAGCAATACCCTTCGTCTTCCAGTCCAGAAGTCCAATACTCCTTTTTTTGGGGGGGGGGGTCTGGGTCTGGATTAAGGGCAATCGGTGACCAGAGTGATATATGGTCTGGAATCTGCAAGTACGTCCTTGCATCTTTCCAAAGCTATGAGTGTATTATGTACTGTCAGATAATTGTCAGATAAGGCTAATGCACTTGGATGACATGCTATTGATTCCATCCAAACCCAAAGTGAGTGGTGTCTGTCTAGGCACCAACTAATCATGTGTTTGATCTGAGCAGACCGGTAATATAGTTGCAGATTTGGCAAAGAGACTGCTCCTAAATCCTTCGGCTTAATTAGTTTGGTAAATTTGGTTCTAGGTTTCTTATTGTTCCAGATATATTTAGATATATTGGCATTCATTTTCTGAAAAAAACGACTGAGATAGATTGCAGGGGATATTTTGGAATTGAGGAAGGACATTCATTCTGCCAAAAAGAGAGTTTGGTAGGGTAGACCAGTTAATCAGGTCCTGTTAAATCTTAGTGAGCAAAGGCATATACTTTTAATGAACACGTCTTTAAGATTTGGAGTAATATTTTATATTCTTCAAAGTAGCCACCCTTTGCCTTGATGACAACTTTGCATACTCTTGGCATTCTCTCAAACAGATTCATGAGGTAGTCACCTGGAATGCATTTCAGTTTACAGGTGTGCCTTAAAAGTTAATTTGTGGAATTTTTGTTCCTTCTTAATGCGTTTGAGCCAATCAGTTGTGTTGTGACAAGGTAGAGGGTATACAGAAGATAGCCCTATTTGGTAAAAGACCAAGTCCATATTATGGCAAGAACAGCTCAAATAAGCAAAAAGAAACGACAGTCCATCATTACTTTAAGGCATGAAGGTCAGACATTACAGAACATTTCAAAAACGTGGAAAGTTTCTTCAAATGCAGTTGCAAAAACCATAAAGCGCTATGATGAACTGGCTCTCATGAGGACCGCCACAGGAATGGAAGATCCAGAGTTACCTCTGCTGCAGAGGATAAGTTCATTAGAGTTACCAGCCTCCGAAATTGCAGCCCAAATAAATGCTTCACAGAGTTCACATAACAGAGACATCTCAACATCAACTGTTCAGAGGAGACTGTGTGAATCAAGCCTTCATAGTCGAATTGCTGCAAAGAAACCATTACTAAAAGGACACCAAGAAGAAGAGACTTGCTTGGGCCAAGAAACACGAGCAATGGACATTAGGCCGGTGGAAATTTGTCCTTTGGTCTGAGGTCCAAATTGGAGATTTTTGTTTCCAACCGCCAGGTCTTTGTGAGACGCGGTGTGGGTAAACAGATGATCTCCGCATGTGTATTTACCACCGCAAAGCATGGAGGAGGTGTTATGGTGTGGGGGTGCTTTGCTGGTGACACTGTCTGTGATTTATTTAGAATTCAAGGCACACTTAACCAGTATGTCTACCACAGCATTCTGCAGCAATATGCCATCCCTCTGGCTTGCGCTTAGTGGGACTATCATTTGTTTTTCAACAGAACCATTTTATTTTTTTATTTTTTTATTTCACCTCTATTTAACCAGGTAGGCAAGTTGAGAACAAGTTCTCATTTACAATTGCGACCTGGTCAAGATAAAGCAAAGCAGTTCGACACATACAACAACAAATCAAATCAAATCAAATTTTATTAGTCACATACACATGGTTAGCAGATGTTAATGCGAGTGTAGCGAAATGCTTGTGCTTCTAGTTCCGACAATGCAGTAATAACCAACAAGTAATCTAACCTAGCAATTCCACAACTACTACCTTATACACACACAAGTGTAAAGGGATAAAGAATATGTACATAAAGATATATGAATGAGTGGTGGTACAGAACGGCATAGGCAAGATGCAGTAGATGGTATAGAGTACGGTATATACATATGAGATGAGTACTGTAGGGTATGTAAACATAAAGTGGCATAGTTTAAAGTGGCTAGTGGTACATGTATTACATAAAGATGGCAAGATGCAGTAGATGATATAGAGTACAGTATATACATATGAGATGGGTAATGTAGGGTATGTAAACATTATATTAAGTGGCATTGTTTAAAGTGGCTAGTGGTACATTTTTACATAGTTTCCATCAATTCCCATTTTTAAAGTGGCTGGAGTTGAGTCAGTATGTTGGCAGCGGCCGCTAAATGTTAGTGGTGGCTGTTTAACAGTCTGATGGCCTTGAGATAGAAGCTGTTTTTCAGTCTCTCGGTCCCTGCTTTGATGCACCTGTACTGACCTCGCCTTCTGGATGATAGCGGGGTGAACAGGCAGTGGCTTGGGTGGTTGTTGTCCTTGATGATCTTTATGGCCTTCCTGTGACATCGGGTGGTGTAGGTGTCCTGGAGGGCAGGTAGTTTGCCCCCGGTGATGCGTTCTGCAGACCTCACTACCCTCTGGAGAGCCTTACGGTTGTGGGCGGAGCAGTTGCCGTACCAGGCGGTGATACAGCCCGACAGGATGCTCTCGATTGTGCATCTGTAGAAGTTTGTGAGTGCTTTTGGTGACAAGCCGAATTTCTTCAGCCTCCTGAGGTTGAAGAGGCGCTGCTGCGCCTTCTTCACGACGCTGTCTGTGTGGGTGGACCAATTCAGTTTGTCCGTGATGTGTACACCGAGGAACTTAAAACTTTCCACCTTCTCCACTACTGACCCGTCGATGTGGATAGGGGGGTGCTCCCTCTGCTGTTTCCTGAAGTCCACAATCATCTCCTTTGTTTTGTTGACGTTGAGTGTGAGGTTATTTTCCTGACACCACACTCCGAGGGCCCTCACCTCCTCCCTGTAGGCCGTCTCGTCGTTGTTGGTAATCAAGCCTACCACTGTAGTGTCATCCGCAAACTTGATGATTGAGTTGGAGGCGTGCATGGCCACGCAGTCGTGGGTGAACAGGGAGTACAGGAGAGGGCTCAGAACGCACCCTTGTGGGGCCCCAGTGATGAGGATCAGCGGGGTGGAGATGTTGTTACCTACCCTCACCACCTGGGGGCGGCCCGTCAGGAAGTCCAGGACCCAGTTGCACAGAGTTACACATGGAGTAAAACAAACATACAGTCAATAATACAGTAGAAAAATAAGTCTATATACAATGTGAGCAAATGAGGTGAGATAAGGGAGGTAAAGGCAAAAAAAGGCCATGGTGACAAAGTAAATACAAAATAGCAAGTAAAACACTGGAATGGTAGATTTGCAGTGGAAGAATGTGCAAAGTAGAAATAGAAATAATGGGGTGCAAAGGAGCAAAATAAATAAATAAATACAGTAGGGGAAGAGGTAGTTGTTTGGGCTTAACTATAGATGGGATATGTACAGGTGCAGTAATCTGTGAGCTGCTCTGACAGCTGGTGCTTAAAGCTAGTGAGGGAGATAAGTGTTTCCAGTTTCAGAGATTTTTGCAATTCGTTCCAGTCATTGGCAGCAGAGAACTGGAAGGAGAGGCGGCCAAAGGAGGAATTGGCTTTGGGGGTGACCAGAGCCAATACCTGCTGGAGTGCTTGCTACAGGTGGGTGCTGCTATGGTGACCAGCGAGCTGAGATAAGGGGGAACTTTACCTAGCAGGGTCTTGTAGATGACCTGGAGCCAGTGGGTTTGGCGACGAGTATGAAGCGAGGGCCAGCCAACGAGAGCGTACAGGTCGCAGTGGTGAGTAGTATATGGGGCTTTGGTGACAAAACGGATGGCACTGTGATAGACTGCATCCAATTTATTGAGTAGGGTATTGGAGGCTATTTTGTAAAGTCGAGGATCGGTAGGATGGTCAGTTTTATGAGGGTATGTTTGACAGCATGAGTGAAGGATGCTTTGTTGCGAAATAGGAAGCCAATTCTAGATTTAACTTTGGATTGGAGATGTTTGATGTGAGTCTGGAAGGAGAGTTTACAGTCTAACCAGACACCTAGGTATTTGTAGTTGTCCACATATTCTAATTCAGAACCGTCCAGAGTAGTGATGCTGGACGGTCGGGCAGGTGCAGGCAGCGATCGGTTAAAGAGCATGCATTTAGTTTAACTTGTATTTAAGAGCAGTTGGAGGCCACGGAAGGAGAGTTGTATGGCATTGAAGCTCGTCTGGAGGGTTGTTAACACAGTGTCCAAAGAAGGGCCAGAAGTATACAGAATGGTGTCGTCTGCGTAGAGGTGGATCAGAGACTCACCAGCAGCAAGAACGACATCATTGATGTATACAGAGAAGAGAGTCGGCCCAAGAAGTGAACCCTGTGGCACCCCATAGAGATGACAATGACCCAACACACCTCCAGGCTGTGTAAGGGCTATTTTACCAAGAAGGAGAGTTATGGAGGGCTGCATCAGATGACCTGGCCTCCACAATCCCCCGACCTTAACCCAATTGAGATGGGTTGGAAAAGGAAGGAAAAGCAGCCATCAAGTGCTCAGCATATGTGGGAACTCCTTGAAGACTGTTGGAAAAGCATTCCAGGTGAAGCTGGTTGAGAGAATGCCAAGAGTGTGCAAAGCTGTCATCAAGGCAAAAGGTGGCTATTTGAAGAATCTCAAATATGAAATATATTTTGATTTGTTTAACACTTGTTTGGTTACTACATGATTCCATATGTGTTATTTCATAGTTTTGATGTCTTCACTATTATGTTGTTTCTTGGGCTCCCGAGTGGCGCAGCGGTCTAAGGCACTGCATTTCAGCACTTGAGGCATCATAACAGACACCCTGGTTCAAATCCAGGCTGTATCACAACCAGCTGTGTTTGGGAGTCCCATAGGGCTTCGCACAATTGGCAAGGTCATCTGATGCAGAACGCCAACCAGGGTTTGGCTGCTGTAGGCCGTCATTGTAAATAATAATTTGTGACTTGCCTAGTTAAAAAAATTATAATTTAAAACTTTTGAACGGTAGTGTAAAGGAGTAATCCGTTTGGATAAAGGAATTATAAATAGAAATTACACTTGTTTTAGATTGGTTTTACCTTATAATCGCTGTGTTGTTCTCTCCCTGTTAATTATAATTATAATGAAATGTAACTTATTTTGAACAAATATGCCGCTGCTGAGAAGGACTTTACTCTTGCCCTTGCATTTTAATACCACTAGGTGGCCATACATCCATTTTGGCCAATGTGTTTGCAATACTGCAGTAGTGTACAGATAGCAGATTGTCTGAGGGCTTGAAATAATCACATTTTCCTACTTCAACACCGCCACAAATTCCTCTTTTCATGAGCATTGTATTTGGTACAAATCGTTCCCTTAACTCTAGACCTCTAGTTGAATCTGATAATGAATGGTGTGACTGTTGAACAAGTTGAGGAAACTAAATTACTTGGAGTTACCTTAGATTGTAAACTGTCATAGTCAAAACATATAGATTCAATGGTTGTAAAGATGGGGAGAAGTCTGTCCATAATAAAGAGATGCTCTGTTTTTTTGACACCACACTCCAAAAAGCAAGTCCTGCAGGCTCTAGTTTTGTCATACGTTGATTATTGTCCAGTCATGTGGTCAAGTACTGCAAAAAAAGACATAGTTACGCTGCAGCTGGCCCAGAACAGAACGGCACACCTTTCTCTTCATTGTAATAAGAGGGCTAATATACATACTATGCATGCCAGTCTCCCTTGGCTAAGAGTTGAGGAGAGACTGACTGTGTCACTTCTTTTTATAAGAAACATGAATGTTTTAAAAATTCCAAATTGTTTGCATAATCAACTTACACACACCTCTGACACACATACTTACCCCTCCAGACATGCCACCAAGGGAATTTTCATAGTCCCCAAATCCAGAACAAATTTAAGAAAGTGTACAGTGTTATATAGAGCCATTATTGCTTGGAACTCCTTTCCATCTCAAATTGCTCAAATGAACAGCAAATATGGTTTTGAATACCCCCCAGATAAAACAGCAGCTAACAGGCACAATGCCTGTCCCTTATTTGACCTAGATATTTTGTGTGTATGTATTGATATGTAGACTATGTGTGCCATTTTTACCTTTATGTAGTTCTGTCTTTGAGCTATTATTTTCTATTAATATTCTGTATTATGTCATGTTTGTGTTTTGTGTGAACCCCAGGATTAGTAGCTGCTGCTTTCACAACAGCTAATGGGGATCCTAATGAAATGCCAAATATCACATTTGACAATTTCAATTTTTTTACTGTGTTACAGTTCATTTAAGGAATCAGTCAATTTAAATAAATTCATTAGGCCCTAATCTATGGATTTCACATGACTGGGCAGGGGCGCAGCCATGTGTGGGCCTGGGAGGGTATAAGCCCACCCACTGGCTAGCCAGGCCCAGCCAATCAGGGGAAAAAATCCCCACAAAAGGGCTTTATTACAGTCCAAAATGCTTCTCAGTTACATCAGCTGTCCGGTGGCTGTTTTAAGACAATCCCGCAGGTGAAGAAGCCGGACGTGGAGATCTTGGGCTGGCGTGGTTACATGTGGTCTGCAGTTGTGAGGCCGGTTGGACTGTCAGGTGACACTCCCCCCGGGGAGGCTCACTCCCCCCAGTGAGCTCTGGGAGAGAAAAATCATGTTGTCATGCCCTGACCTTAGAGAGACTTTTTATGTCTCTATTTGGTTTGGTCAGGGTGTGATTTGGGGTGGGCATTCTATGTTCTGATTTATATGTTTTTGTATTTCTATGTGTTGGCCGGTTATGGTTCTCAATCAGGGACAGCTGTCTATCGTTGTCTCTGATTGGGAATCATACTTAGGCAGCCTTTTTCCCTTTTGTCATTGTGGGAAGTTGTCTTTGTTAGGGGCACTATAGCCCTTGTAAGCTTCACGGTCGTTTTTGTTATTTCTTGTTTTGTTGGCGACATTTTACTAAATAAAAGAAAATGTACGCTGACCTTGGTCTTCTTCCGACGAGCGTGACAGTTTGTCCCATTTTGTGAATTCTTGGTTGGTGAGCGGACGGACCCCAGACCTCACAACCATAAAGGGAAATGGGTTCTATAACTGATTCAAGTATTTTTAGCCAGATCCTTATTGGTGTGTCGAATTTTATGTTCCTTTTGATGGGATAGAAAGCCCTTCTTGCCTTGTCTCTCAGCTCGTTCACAGCTTTGTGGAAGTTACCTGTGGCGCTGATGTTTAGGCCGAGGTATGTATAGTTTTTTGTGTGCTCTAGGGCAACGGTGTCTAGATGGAATTTGTATTTGTGGTCCTGGGAACTGGACCTTTTTTGGAACACCATTATTTTTGTCTGACTGAGATTTACTGTCAGTGCCCAGGTCCAACAGCATCGGTGCAGAAGATCTAGGTGCTGCTGTAGGCCCTCCTTGGTTGGGGACAGAAGCACCAGATCATCAGCAAACAGTAGACATTTGACTTCAGATTCTAGTAGGTTGAGGCTGGGTGCTGCAGACTGTTCTAGTGCCCTCGCCAATTCGTTGATATACAGTGGGGAGAACAAGTATTTGATACACTGCCGATTTTGCAGGTTTTCCTACTTACAAAGCATGTAGAGGTCTGTCATTTTTATCATAGGTACACTTCAACTGTGAGAGACGGAATCAAAAATCCAGAAAATCACATTGTATGATTTTTAAGTAATTAATTTGCATTTTATTGCATGACATAAGTATTTGATCACCTACCAACCAGTAAGAATTCCGGCTCTCACAGACCTGTTTCTTTAAGAAGTCCTCCTGTTCTCCACTCATTACCTGTATTAACTGCACCTGTTTGAACTCGTTACCTGTATAAAAGACACCTGTCCACACACTCATTCAAACAGACTCCAACCTCTCCACAATGGCCAAGACCAGAGAGCTGTGTAAGGACATCAGGGATAACATTGTAGACCTACACACAGCTGGGATGGGCTACAGGACAATAGGCAAGCAGCTTGGTGAGAAGGCAACAACTGTTGGCGCAATTATTAGAAAATGGAAGAAGTTCAAGATGACGGTCAATCACCCTCGGTCTGGGGCTCCATGCTAGATCTCACCTCGTGGGGCATCAATGATCATGAGGAAAGTGAGGGATCAGCCCAGAACTACACGGCAGGACCTGGTCAATGACCTGAAGAGAGCTGGGACCACAGTCTCAAAGAAAACCATTAGTAACACACTACGCCGTCATGGATTAAAATCCTGCAGTGCACGCAAGGTCATCCTGCTCAAGCCAGCGCATGTCCAGGCCCGTCTGAAGTTTGCCAATGACCATCTGGATGATCCAGAGGAGGAATGGGAGAAGGTCATGTGGTCTGATGAGACAAAAATAGAGCTTTTTGGTCTAAACTCCACTCGCCGTGTTTGGAGGAAGAAGAAGGATGAGTACAACCCCAAGAACACCATCCCAACCGTGAAGCATGGAGGTGGAAACATCATTCTTTGGGGATGCTTTTCTGCAAAGGGGACAGGACGACTGCATCGTATTGAGGGAAGGATGGATGGGGCCATGTATCGCGAGATCTTGGCCAACAACCTCCTTCCCTCAGTAAGAGCATTGAAGATGGGTCGTGGCTGGGTCTTCCAGCATGACAACAACCCGAAACACACAGCCAGGGCAACTAAGGAGTGGCTCCGTAAGAAGCATCTCAAGGTCCTGGAGTGGCCTAGCCAGTCTCCAGACCTGAACCCAATAGAAAATCTTTGGAGGGAGCTGAAAGTCCGTATTACCCAAAAAGTACAGACCTTTTCTATAGTTATTGTCATTATCATCTCTCTCTCATGCACACACACACACTCACACACACACACACACACAGAGAGAAAGAAACACACACATAGCTACACACATTTACTGTCATTGACTAAACAGATATCAAAATGTCAAAACGTTAGCTACCTAGCTAGAAACAACAGGTAAAAATGTACTTACAATGTCCTTGGAGGATTAGCCAGAGAGCTATAATTAGCTAGCTAAAATTAGCCAGCTAGCTAGTTAGCTAGCAAAACTTTTCTTGACGTTTTTCTCCCTAACAAAGCGCTGCTTTACTTAGAAACATTTATTAAGAATGCAGGAGAACAGGGAGTACCACTTCACTATCAATATGTTTTTTGTTTACATTTTGAGAAACTGTCAATGTTTACAGTGATGGAAAAATACCCAATTGTCATACTTGAGTAAAAGTAAAGATACCATAATAGAAAATGACTCAAGTAAAAGTGTCACCCAGTAAAATACTACTTGAGTAAAATTCAAAAAGTCTTTGGTTTTAAATCTACTCAAGTGTTAAAAGTAAATTTAATTGCTAGAATATACTTAAGTATTAAAAGTATAAATCATTTCAAATTGCTTATATTAAGCAAAGCAGATGGCAACATTTTCTTGTTTTGAACATTTATGGATCGCCAGGGGCACATTCCAACATTATTTACAAACTATGCATTTGTGTTAGAGAGTCCACCAGATCATAGGCAGTAGGGATGACCACATGTTCTCTTGATTAGTGTGTGAATTGGACCATTTTCCTGTCCTGCTAAACATTCAAAATGTAACAAGTACTGTTGGGTGTCAGGAAAAATAGATGCAGTAAAAAGTACATTATTTTCTTTAGGAATGTAGTGAAGTATTCCAAAATGCCCTTCCAGACTCCCTCCACCCACCCAAGGACGTCAGAGTACAAAAATCAGTTAACCACCTAACTGAGGAACTAAATTTAACCTTGCGTAATACCCTAGATGCAGTCGCACCCCTAAAAACAAAAAAATTGTCATAAGAAACTAGCTCCCTGGTATACAGAAATTACCCGAGCCCTGAAGCAAGCTTAGAAAATTGGAACAGAAATGGCGCTCCACCAAACGGGAAGTCTTCCGACTAGCTTGGAAAGACAGTACCGTGCAATATCGAAGGGCCCTCACTGCTGCTCGATCATCCTATTTTTCCAACTTAATTGAGGAGAATAAGAACAATCCAAAATGTATTTTTGATACTGTCGCAAAGCTAACTAAAAAGCAGCATTCCCAAAGAGAGGATGGCTTTCACTTCAGGAGTGAAAATTCATTAACTTATTTGACGGAAATATCATGATCATTAGAAAGCAAATTACGGACTCCTCTTTAAATCTGCGTATTTCTCCAAAGCTCAGTTGTCCTGAGTCTGCACAACACTGCCAGGACCTAGGATCAAGGAAAATACTCAAGTTTTTTAATCCTATATCCCTTGACACATTCATGAAAATAGTCATGGCCTCTAAACCTTCAAGCTGCATACTGGACCCTATTCCAATGACCTCTAAACCTTCAAGCTGCATACTGGACCCTATTCCAACTAAACTACTGAAAGAGCTACTTCCTGTGCTTGGCCCTCCTATGTTGAACATAATAAATGGCTCCATATCCACCAGATGTGTACCAAACTCACTAGAAGTGGCAGTAATAAAGTAGTAATTCTATTGAAAAGGCCAAACCTTGACCAAGAAAATTAAAAAAAACTATTGGCCTATATCGAATCTCTCATTCCTCTCAAACATTTTAGAAAAAGTTGTTGCACAGCAACTCACTGCCTTCCTGAAGACAAACAATGTATACAATGTATAAACAATTTTAGACCCCATCATAGCACTGAGACTGCACTCGTGAAGGTGGTAAATTACATTTTAATAGCTTCAGACCAAGGCTCTGCATCTGTCCTCGTGCTCCTAGACCTTAGTGCTGCATTTGACACCATCGATCACCAAATTCTTTTGGAGAGATTGGAAACCCAAATTGGTCTACACGGACAAGTTGTCATTTCTCTGAGTGGGGTGACGAGTCTAAATCTCTCCGTGTTCTCATTGATTCTGGGGCCGACGAAAGTTTCATGGACACTACCCTGGTGTCTGAGGTGGGCATCCCCACTCAGCCCCTTTCCAGCCACCTGGATGCTAGAGCACTGGATGGGCGCTCTATATGTAGGGTCACCCACAATGCTACTCCTATCCACCTGCATTTGTTCTGGAACCACAGTGAATCTATACAGTTTATGCTCACCAAGTCTCCTCAGGTTCCCGTGGTACTGGGGTTTTCTTGGCTCCAGCTCCACAATCCCAGTATCAACTGGATTGCTGGTACTATCGTGGGCTGGAGCCTCTTCTGCTATGGCCATTGCCTGAAATCGGCGTAGCCTGCCCCGGGATGTCTTCCTGTGGGTTCGGAAGAAGCCTCGGACCTCTCCGGCATTCCCACGGAGTACCAGGATCTCAGGATCCTAGGAGGTTTTCAGCAAGGCCCGGGCCACTTTGCCTCCTCCGCATCGACCTTATGACTGCCATCCTGTCCCAGCATTCTGCCCTGGACCTTAAGCTGCATCCCTGAACCTTCTCCCATCACCTTAACGCCACGGAGAGGAATTATGATGTGGGGAACCGAGAACTACTCGCCGTGAAGATGGCCTTGGAGGAGTGGAGACACTGGTTAGAGGGGGCGGAACTTCCATTCATAGTCTGGACGGATCACATGAACCTGGAATATCTTCGATGGGACCTGTTGTTCACCCGGTTCAACTTCACCATCTCCTACCGCCCCAGGTCTAAGAATGTTAAGCCGGACGCACTTTCACACCGCTATTGCCTCGCTTCTACACCCTCGAACCCTGAGATCATTCTTCTTACCTTGTGCCTGGCGGCTACCATTGTCTGGGGAATAGAGATCCAGGTGAGGCCCAGCGTTCCCAGCCGAATCGGGGGGGTGCCCTGCTAACGCGATGTTTAGTCTTGGAATGGGCTCATTCCTCCAGGCTTGCCTGCCACCCCGGCTCCCGTCGGACCCTGGCCTTTGTGCGACAATGCTTTTGGTGGCCCACCATGGTTCTGGAATTTCTCTGCGTTCTTCGCCGCCTGCATCGTCTGTGCTCAGAACAAGACTCCTCAGCAAGCTCCGGCTGGCCTCCTTCAACCTCTTCCTGTCCCCGGTAGGAACATCCTGGATCCAGCCCTCATCACTGAGTTCCATTGCCGGCACCCCGGTCAACCAGGTATGCGCCAGGTGGCATCCCTAGAGGGGGGGTGGGGCACTGTCACACCTTGGTTTGTTTCACCTTTCTTTGTGCTTTTAAAAATGGCTTTATAAATACATTTGATTGATTTGAATGAAGTAAAAGTAATTAAAAACTATAAATAGTAAAGTACAGATACCTCGAAAAATACAGCAGAAGATTACTTAAATTACAATGTATTGCTACGCGAGGCACAGATTCCAATCCAAGTTTTAGCTGGAACTGATATGCCTAACTCCTTATTTAGCTACTGAAAATAAAATGTAATTATTGCACGCATTATATTAATTGCTTAAAAGCTTTAAGGGAAAATATAATTGTCATATTCTCAGTTTCAAGTTCAGGTGCAATAATGTTTTACTAATTATTGATGGAAATAAATTGTAGAATTTTTTTTTTTTGTAAATCCTGGTGGATTGTAGTAGGATATTGAAGTAAAAGACATAGGCCTATGTGTTATTTGTAAAATTCTGAAAACAAATGTAGTTAGTCATAATAGAACATCAAAATTGCAGGCAGTGGAACAGAAGAAAATGTGCAACACAATAAACAGTGCAATTAACATAAAAAAAAGATGATCTTTATAAGCCAACACACACAGCAAGCTACCAGATATCATTCCTTAATTAAACAACCATTATTTCATTGTACTGCAGAGTTACTGCATTTTAATGGCAGTGGATTTTTTTTACGGGTATCCTGTGTTATTGTGCATGTTCATCTTTCATGCTGGTAGCCTAGAACAAATGTTGTGGAAGTGAATGTGCACTTTTAAAATGGGTGGACTGCATCTACGAAAAACACTGCCATAGCATATAGTAAAAGGAAACGCATCTATAGCATCGAAGATTCTCTAAATTAGTGATCTCTGATAGCTATAGAACTGCAGAGACTGTCACAAATTTCAAATTTCAGCACTTCGGCCATCACCCGCCAGTGAGCGGCGCATCATTGGTGAGTCAGTGAAACTGGAAAGCATTTTTTAGGACTATAATTTCCTCCTCATATTGTAGTCTTCACACTCCTAGGCCTAAGCTATTGATTGATTCAAGACAAGGTCGTTTTTCCTGATCTCAGTTTGTCAGTGTCAAAGTAGCCTGCCATTTGTGTCATTTGAGTGGTATTAAAAAAGATTCTGCCAAAGTCTCGAGCATAGCCGTGGGAAGTAGGGGTGCTAAGGATGCTGCAGCACCCCCTGAAAAATCGTAATAAAAAATAAATATTCATTATAAAATATTTTTTTCACAGGGGTACTGCACTCGGCCTTTACTAGTCCTGTATTAGCGGACCAATATAACCCTCTATAGCCCACCTCCCGATTTACGACTTAAGCAATGATGTCATGTCTATGCTAATATAGCAAAAATTCACTAGCTAGCTAACAACTATAACAACGTATTTTAGAAACAACAAGTGCTCAATGTGCAAATGTATTTGTTTTCAACAGTCTAAGCCAACCCCGTCTGTTTTGCCCCATAGTTGAACACGCGTCGGTTTTGTTGCTAAACAACCAACCCATCTACTGTATATGTATCAAGCGTCTCAGAGTAGGTGTGCTGACTTAGGAACAGTTTTGCCTTTTAGATCACAATTGATACAATTATATGGACAGGAGGGAACTAATCCAAGAACATTACTCCTACTCGGAAACGATCGATACATATACAACCCATGGTGCATTGGGTGATATCATATCACTGATATGATTCGCTCACACCCAAATGAAGAGAAGCTGTACTCAGAAATAACTTGTGGTTCCAACACTGGCACATTAACTTTTACTTGGTACTCATCCCGGATCCGGGAGCACCCTCATCAGTAAAAAAGCTGACTAGCATAGCCTAGCATAGCGCCACAAGTAAATACTAGCATCTAAATATCATGAAATCACAAGTCCAAGACACCAGATGAAAGATACACATCTTGTGAATCCAGCCATCATTTCTGATTTTTAAAATGTTTTACAGGGAAGACACAATATGTATTTCTATTAGCTAACCACGATAGCAAAAGACCCAACTTTGTTTTCTCCACCATTTTTTTACTGCATAGGTAGCTATCCCAAATTCGACCAAATAAAGATATAAATAGTCACTAACCAAGAAACAACTTCTTAAGATGACAGTCTGATAACATATTTATTGTATAGCATATGTTTTGTTCGAAAAATGTGCATATTTCAGGTATAAATCATAGTTTTACATTGCAGCCACCATCACAAAATCTCACCAAAGCAGCTAGAATAACTACAGAGACCAACGTGAATTACATAAATACTCATCATAAACCATTTATGAAAAATACACAGCATACAGCAAATGAAAGACAAACATCTCGTGAATCCAGCCAATATTTCAGATTTTTTAAGTGTTTTACAGCGAAAACACAATATAGCATTATTTTAGCTTACTACAATAGCCAACCACACAGCAGCATTGATTCATGCACGTTAGCGATAGCGAATAAACCAGCAAAAGATATTACATTTTTCACTAACCTCAAAACTTCATCAGATGACAGTCCTATAACATCATATTACACAATACATATATGGTTTGTTCGAAAATGTGCATATTTAGCGGCACAAATCGTGGTTATACAATGAGAATAGTAGCCAAACTGCAAACAAAATGTCAGGAGAAATCTTGGGAGAGGCACCTAATCTAATCAATAACTAATCATAAACTTGACTAAAAAATACAGGTTGGACAGCAAATGAAAGATACATTAGTTCTTAATGCAACCGCTGTGTTAGATTTTTAAATTTAACGTTACTACGACATACAGCGTGCGTTAAAGCGAGACCGCACCGAAATTAATGGCGGAATAATAGTTTAACATTTTTCAACAGAAATACGAATTACCATCATAAATAGTTCTTACTATTTGATGAGCTTCCATCAGAATCTTGTGCAAGTTGTCCTTTGTCCAGAATAATCGTTGCTCGGTTGTAGATTGTCGTCTTCAACTTTGGAATTAGCAGCAAACATTAGCCATGTGGCGAAGACGTGTCCAACTCACCATAACGCAGCACAAATAAAATACCGAAAATCGCAATATACTGATATAAACTGATATAACTCGGTTTAAAATAACTACATTATGATGTTTTTAACACCTATATCGAATAAAATCAGAGCCGGATATATCTAACGCCATTAACGAGAGCTTTTCAGAATGCAATCCTGAGGTCTGTCTTGCGCCATGACGAACGTTGAAAAGACTGCACACCCGGTTCCAAGAGCTTTTGTACTGCCTCAGATCTACCTAGACACCCCATTCCAATTCTCACTGCTTACTGACATCTAGGGGAAGGCGTATGCAGTGCATGTCGACCCATAGATTACATGCAAATTAATAAACTGACCCTGGAACAGAGTGCCCGATTTCAGATTTCTCACTTCCTGACAGGAAGTTTGCTGCAAAATGAGTTCTGTTTTACTCACAGATATAATTCAAACGGTTTTAGAAACTAGAGAGTGTTTTCTATCCAATAGTGATAATAATATGCATATTGTACGAGCAAGAATTGAGTACGAGGCAGTTTAATTTGGGAACGTTTTTTTACAAAGTCGAAATGGCGCCCCCCTATTGAGAAAAGGTGAGTTCAATGTGGATGTGCTGATTGTCACATACATTGACATTTCGAGAGAGAGACACTCTCTAGTTTCTAAAACCGTTTGAATCCAATTCAACCAATTTGTATTCTCAAATGTGAACATTTTTCCCAGGCATCTGATGTAAACTCTGTTGAAATTGGCAGGTAACAATGAGGGACTGGGTTACTCTTGTGAGTATGTTGCCATGGATACCTGCAGAGTGAAGAAATTCCTCCTGAAGTGAAATCTCAACACTTCGTTTATACAATGTTTTAACTGCCACAAGCCATTTTCCTATCTAATGAAATAGGACTCTAACTATTAAATGGCTAGTAAGCAATAGCAATATCATGCGGCGTCTGAGGAAGGCCCGAAGATTGTTGAGGACTCCGTCACGCATGGACTGTTCACTCTGCTACTATCTGGCAAATGGTATCGGATCATCAGGTCTCGGAACAATAGGCTCCAAGACAACTTCTACA
The DNA here is from genome assembly GCF_045679555.1 of Salvelinus alpinus. Classification (NCBI taxonomy): domain Eukaryota; kingdom Metazoa; phylum Chordata; class Actinopteri; order Salmoniformes; family Salmonidae; genus Salvelinus; species Salvelinus alpinus. The sequence goes on from NC_092098.1 coordinate 38,376,759, forward strand.
ACCAGGCCATCAGACTGCTAAACAGGTAACCCTAGCTGTCGACCTGCTCAGAACTGCACCTCAGAGACTATCTGCACTGACTCTCCACACGTCCAACCCTTACACACAAGCACAGCCACACACAACCACACACACACAACCACACATAAACACACACACAACCACACATTAACACACACACAACCACACATTAACACACACAAGCACAGCCACACACAACCACACACACAACCACACATAAACACACACACAACCACACATTAACACACACACAACCACACATTAACACACACAAGCACAGCCACACACAACCACACACACAACCACACATTAACACACACACAACCACACATTAACACACACAAGCACAGCCACACACAACCACACACACAACCACACATACACACACACACAACCACACATTAACACACACAAGCACAGCCACACACAACCACACACACAACCACACATAAACACACACACAACCACACATTAACACATACAAGCACAGCCACACACAACCACACACACAACCACACATAAACACACACACAACCACACATTAACACACACAAGCACACACACACACACACACACACACACACACACACACACACACACACACACACACACACACACACACACACACACACACACACACACACACAGTCAACACTGCTGTTCTATTGTATACTATATATTATACTGTGTGACCAAGACACTACCAAGACACTATCCCCTTTACTCACACAATTCTAGGGATTGCGTGAGCATCACCAAGTGATATTGCCTGTCTGCGTTCTCAAGGGAGAATGCTATATTTGGATGAACCTGTCACTTCCGTTTTATTTCATACACTGTATTTGATGTGTACCCTTTCTATTTTTTTTTTTTAATTGAAAACCGATTCAACAAAAGCATATGCTTACACACAGAGTAGACACTGTAGGCTAATTATGCACAGTTAAGCTTTGGATATAACCTTTTTGCATAGGTCCTGTATGACATACCATTCCCGCAATGCAATTCTCATCAATATTTATTCCATTATGTGAGAAGTTAAAGTGATAATTTGCCCACTCAGACAGACCATACTGTATTTGAACTGTCTGAGGGAGTTGTGTGATGATTGCTCTTAAAATAACACCACAGAAGAAAAGAAATGAACAAAGATGTGGAAGCATATTATCATAACACCACATTGTCAGGTTTTGGCCAAGACTGTTCGGGTTTTGGTCACTAGATGTCCCCATTGCACCTTTTTTGTACCTTTTGTTTTTCTTGCTCTAATTATTGTTTGCACCTGTAGGTCATTCCCTTGTTAGTATTTAAACCCTGTGTGTTCCTCAGTTCCTTGCTCAGTGTTTGTAAGTTAGCACCCAGCCCCAGCCCAAGCCTTGTTTTATTCTGATATTTCTCTTGTTGGATTTTCCAGAGGTTCTCTGGTTTAGTTCTTGTGTATTATTTGAGTAGTCTTTTGAGGTTTGTTTTTCCCTGCTGTTTTTTACCACTTTGTGGAGTTTCTTTTGTATTTTGGAGGATTTCCATTTTGTGCCTTTTGGCTTTATTTTTGGACATTGTGGATTTAGTTTCTTTGCCTGAAGATTTTGTTCTTTAATTAAACCACCATCTCTAGTACTGCTGTGTCTGCCTCATCTTCTGGGTTCTGACGATTATTAGTGACTGTTTCTCGCACCGGGTCCTGACAGAAACACTGAGCCATTATAATGAACCCAGAGGCAGCCAGTACCCAGGATCTTTTTTCCATGCTGTCCCACCACAAGGGGACTGTCCAACGCCACGAAGCTGCACTGGTTCAGCAAGAGGCCTTAATGGCTAGACATTCTCAACTTCTGTCAGAGATGCTGACTTCCATAAAGCAGATTTCGGATCGACTTTCCCCGGCAACCGCTTCTGCTCCAGTTCATCAGATTCAAGTGCCCCTGGCAGTTAACCCCCTGGCTGAACCTCGTCTACCGCCTCCCCAACGGTTCTCAGGGGATCCGAGTGTTTGTAAGGGGTTTTTCACCCAATGTTCTCTCTCCTTTGAGCTGCAACCATCGTCGTTTCCCACCGACCGGTCCAAGATAGCATACAGTGGGGAGAACAAGTATTTGATACACTGCCGATTTTGCAGGTTTTCCTACTTACAAAGCATGTAGAGGTCTGTAATTTTTATCATAGGTACACTTCAACTGTGAGAGACGGAATCTAAAACAAAAATCCAGAAAATCACATTGTATGATTTTTAAGTAATTAATTTGCATTTTATTGCATGACATAAGTATTTGATACATCAGAAAAGCAGAACTTAATATTTGGTACAGAAACCTTTGTTTGCAATTACAGAGATCATACGTTTCCTGTAGTTCTTGACCAGGTTTGCACACACTGCAGCAGGGATTTTGGCCCACTCCTCCATACAGACCTTCTCCAGATCCTTCAGGTTTCGGGGCTGTCGCTGGGCAATACGGAATTTCAGCTCCCTCCAAAGATTTTCTATTGGATTCAGGTCTGGAGACTGGCTAGACCACTCCAGGAACTTGAGATGCTTCTTACGGAGCCACTCCTTAGTTGCCCTGGCTGTGTGTTTCGGGTCGTTGTCATGCTGGAAGACCCAGCCACGACCCATCTTCAATGCTCTTACTGAGGGAAGGAGGTTGTTGGCCAAGATCTCGCGATACATGGCCCCATCCATCCTCCCCTCAATACGGTGCAGTCGTCCTGTCCCCTTTGCAGAAAAGCAGCCCCAAAGAATGATGTTTCCACCTCCATGCTTCACGTTTGGGATGGGTTCTTGGGGTTGTAGAAGAAGGATGCCATCCAGTTCCGCACTGTGGCAGCAGCAAGTGGCTGGAACGACGAGGCGCTCACAGTGTGTTTTTTGAAGGGTCTTTCTGACACCATCCAAGATGAACTGGCCACTCGGGAACCACCGGACAACCTCGAGTCCCTTATCAAGTTGGCTTCACGCATAGACCAGCGTCTGAGAGAGAGAGAACTCAACCGTAGACCGCTCACCCTAGCTCCTATCGGTTCCAGCTCCGAGTCTCCACCTTTATCCTCGCTGGCTCCACCAGAACCCATGCAGGTTGGACGCATCTCCCAGGCTGAGAGAGACCGCCGGATGAGGGAGCGATGCTGTCTATATTGCGGCAAACCGGGCCATTTCCGCTCCACGTGTACCGGGCTCCAGGGAAACGCACTCTCCCGTGCAGGCCTGGGAGGACTGTAACGGGAAACATAACCTCCTCCCATCCATCCAACTCCCGCCTGCTCATTCCAGTTACCCTTTCCTGGGACGACCACGAGTTTTCTCTTCAAGCCTTGGTAGACTCTGGAGCCGCAGGTAACTTCATGGATGGGGTCTGGGCGAAAGAGAATGGCGTTCGTTCTGAACCTCTGAGTGACCCCATTACTACGTTGGATAGAAGCCCTTTGGGATCTGGACTTGTCACTCGTGCCACTACCCCCTTGCGACTTTCAGTTTCCCAACACCAGGAAGTGATGAACTTTCATCTGATCTCCTGTTCCGAGTTCCCTCTCGTCCTTGGTTATCCCTGGCTTCACAGCCATAACCCTCACATCGACTGGTCTGTGGGCACTATCAAGCAGTGGGGTCCTACGTGCCAAGCCACTTGTATCTTCCCGAGTTCCCCGAGTTCCCCTTCCGAGTCTCTAGAATCCATCGACCTGTCCCGAGTTCCCGAGTGTTACCATGACCTCAAACTGGTATTTAGCAAACAGAGGGCCACCAAACTACCACCCCATAGACCTTACGATTGCACCATCGACCTGTTTCCGGGGACCTGCCCTCCCAGGGGTCGGATCTTTTCCCTTTCTCCTCCCGAACGAGCTGCTATGGATACCTACATCAAGGACGCTCTGGCAGCAGGCCTCATGCGTCCATCTACCTCGCCAGCGGGAGCAGGGTTTTTCTTTGTGGCCAAGAAAGACGGTGGATTACGACCTTGCATCGACTACCGGGGACTCAATGCCATAACCGTCCGTAACCGCTACCCGCTACCCCTTATGGCCACAGCCTTTGAGCTGCTCCAGGAAGCAGTTGTCTTCACTAAGCTTGACCTGCGGAACGCATACCATCTTGTGCGGATCAAACCCGGGGACGAGTGGAAGACCGCTTTCAACACGCCTAATGGTCACTACGAATACTCGGTGATGCCCTTCGGCCTGACCAACGCTCCGGCTGTGTTCCAAGCGCTCATAAACGATGTGCTTAGGGATATGCTTAACATCTTCGTGTTTGTTTACTTGGATGACATCCTCATCTTTCGAGCTCCCTTCAAGAACACACTAAGCATGTCAGACAAGTGCTCAAACGCCTCCTAGACAGCCATTTGTACGTTAAGCCGGAAAAGTGTGAATTCCATTCCTCTCGAGTACAATTCCTGGGATTTATAGTGGAACCCGGTCGAGTCCAGATGGACCCCAAGAAGGTAGGGGCGGTAGCGGATTGGCCCACCCCCAAGTCCGTTAAGGAAGTTCAGCGTTTCCTGGGCTTCACCAACTTTTACCGCAAGTTCATCAAGAACTTCAGCTCGGTGGCAGCCCCTCTCTCAGCTGTAACCAAGGGTGGCAACACAAGGTTTCTGTGGGGAAGAGAAGCTGAGACGGCCTTCCAAGGACTCAAGCAGCGCATCCTCTCTGCTCCCATCCTGACACTACCAACGGCGGATGAACCTTTTGTGGTGGAGGTAGACGCATCAGAGGTTGGGGTTGGAGCTGTCCTGTCTCAGAGGGGTGAAGACAAGAAGCTTCATCCTTGCGCCTTCTTCTCTCACCGGCTTACCCCGGCCGAGAGGAATTACGATGTGGGGGATCGTGAACTCCTAGCGGTTAAGATGGCATTGAAGGAATGGAGACACTGGCTCGAGGGGGCTTCTCAACCGTTTCAAGTGCTTACGGACCACAAAAATCTGGAGTATATCCAGCAGGCGAAGCGGTTGAACTCCAGACAAGCTCGATGGTCTCTTTTCTTCAGCCGATTTCAGTTTATCCTCACCTATAGACCCGGGTCGAAGAATCTCAAACCGGACGCCTTGTCACGAATCTACTCTCCTGCCATTCGAGAAGATACTGACATGACTGTCCTTCCGGCCGCTAAGATCGTGGCTCCGATCTCGTGGCAAGTGGAGGATACCGTGAAACAAGCTCAAGCCATCGAACCGGGCCCTGGAGGAGGTCCTGCTAATCGGTTGTTTGTTCCCAAGGCAGCTAGGTCCCAAGTCCTTCTGTGGGGGCACTCCTCTCGCCTCACCTGTCACCCGGGCGTAGGTCGCACCTTGGAGTTCATCCAGCGTAAGTTCTGGTGGCCCACCATAAAAGAAGACGTTGCCACTTTCGTCAAGGCCTGTTCCGTGTGCTGCCAGGGCAAATCTTCTCACCTCCGCCCTCAAGGACTCCTTCACCCTCTATCTATTCCCCACCGACCCTGGTCCCATATCTCGTTGGACTTTATTACTGGCCTTCCTCCGTCCCATGGTAATACTACGATCCTAGTCATCATCGACAGGTTTTCTAAGGCGGCCAGGTTTATTCCCTTGACCAAATTACCTTCTGCCAAGGAAACAGCTGAGTTGGTGATTAACCATGTGTTCCGAGTCTTTGGGATTCCGCAAGATATGGTTTCCGACAGAGGTCCCCAGTTCGCCTCAAGGTTTTGGAAGGCCTTCTGCCAACTCATAGGGGCCACGGCCAGTTTATCTTCAGGGTACCATCCGGAGTCCAATGGCCAAACTGAGAGGATGAATCAGGAGCTGGAAACCACCCTCAGATGCATGGTTTCCAACAACCTGTCCACATGGTCATCATTCATTGTTTGGGCCGAGTACGCGCACAACACCTTGTGCTCCTCCTCCACTGGTATATCCCCGCATGAGTGTCAGTTTGGCTATGCGCCTCTATTGTTCCCGGACCAGGAGGCAGAAGTCAGAGTGCCTTCAGCCTCGAGGTTCATCAGACGCTGTCGGCTTACGTGGAAGAAGGCACGTCTTAATCTTCTGCGTTCCTCTCAGCAGTACCAACGACAAGCCAACAGACGTCGCCGTCCCGGTCCTACCCTGTACCCCGGCCAGAGAGTATGGCTCTCAACTAAGAATTTACCACTACGGGTGGAGTCTCGCAAGCTGTCCCAGAGGTTCATCGGTCCCTTTAAGATTGCCAGGAGAGTCAATCCCGTTACTTTTCGCCTGCACTTACCCAGATCCCTTAAGATCAATCCAACATTTCACATTTCTTTATTAAAACTTTTTTTTTTTCTCCCCTTATCCCGGCAGGCAGACCTCCCCCTCCGCCCCGTGTCATCGGTGGCCAGTCGGCTTATACCGTCCACCGGATACTGGATTCCCGCCGGGTGCAGCGGTCCTGGCAGTATCTGGTGGACTGGGAAGGCTACGGTCCCGAGGAGCGCTCCTGGGTTCCTGCCAAGGACATACTGGACCCTGACCTCATTCGTCAGTTCAGGACCCTCCACCCTGAGAAGGCTGGTAGGAACGTCAGGAGCCGTTCCTAGGAGGGGGATTCTGTCAGGTTTTGGCCAAGACTGTTCGGGTTTTGGTCACTAGATGTCCCCATTGCACCTTTTTTGTACCTTTTGTTTTTCTTGCTCTAATTATTGTTTGCACCTGTAGGTCATTCCCTTGTTAGTATTTAAACCCTGTGTGTTCCTCAGTTCCTTGCTCAGTGTTTGTAAGTTAGCACCCAGCCCCAGCCCAAGCCTTGTTTTATTCTGATATTTCTCTTGTTGGATTTTCCAGAGGTTCTCTGGTTTAGTTCTTGTGTATTATTTGAGTAGTCTTTTGAGGTTTGTTTTTCCCTGCTGTTTTTTACCACTTTGTGGAGTTTCTTTTGTATTTTGGAGGATTTCCATTTTGTGTCTTTTGGCTTTATTTTTGGACATTGTGGATTTAGTTTCTTTGCCTGAAGATTTTGTTCTTTAATTAAACCACCATCTCTAGTACTGCTGTGTCTGCCTCATCTTCTGGGTTCTGACGATTATTAGTGACTGTTTCTCGCACCGGGTCCTGACACACATGGTAGGGAAGTTAGAGGAGGAACATAGGGCCAACATTACTCATGATGAACAGCCTACAGAGACTGGAAAGATCCTACAGGAAACAAGGTTTTCACATCTGCTATGGTACTGTTCTGCCTGAACAAAGTATGACATGTTAGATACAGTATGGTATAAGTATGATGAAGGCAATAAATAACTGTTTATTAAGATTATCCAATATCATGGAGAATTTGTATTTATTTATCAGCAAATAAGATGCATAAAGAACAGATGAATAAAGGGCACTATTTAAAATGGTTACTTTTCCCACATATTTTGTTTATCCATTAGTTTTTTGTAATAATATGACAATTAAGAGAAGTTATAGAACTACCTAATGATGACATTTACAGTATTTGGCAGACATTTCCCACTAGACACCAACTGGTTGAATCAACGTTTCAATGTAATTTGTCAACGTCTTGTGACGTGGAAAATACATTGGATTTTAAAAAGGCATCAAAGTAAACTGGGTAATTTCAACCACAGGATTTTGTCATCATGGTATCCAAATTTAAACATAGACAATCCTTGTATAAAATATGTTAAATTTGTGCTTTTGAAACAACGTCAGATCTTCAACATTATATCCACTATCAGAAAAACAATAGGCTGGGCAGTACCTCTTACTGGAGAATTTATCTTTTTACAGCTACCCTTTGGTCTCCCATCCAGGATTTTAACCAAGCCATGCTTAGCTATGATATTTGCCACTGACTATTACCAATGTGCTATCTTGAGAATGATTGTTGAGAGAATTCCACTTAAAAATGAAATAAATTAACTGTTGCTATTGAACTCATTCCAAAGGGTAGGCTTAACAGAGCAAATGAAATACAGTATGACCATAGCTTATTTCACTCATATAGGCCTATATAGCATTTGCAAAGTCATCAGCAGCTATTGTTTTTCAATTCAACCCAGAATTCAACAAGAAATAGACAATCAAATCAAATTGTATTGGTCACGTGCTGAATACAACAGGTGTAGACTTTACAGTGAAACGCAGAGTTAAAAAGTAATACAAATATTTGCTAAATAAATAGTAACACAATAAAATAACAATAACGAGGCTATACACAAGGAGTATCAGTACCGAGTCAATGTGCAGGGGTACGAGGTAGTTGAGGTATTGAAGTAATACAGTATGTACATATGGGTAGGGGTAAAAGTGACTAGGCAACCAGGATATATAATAAACAGAGTAGCAGCAGTGTACAGTGCCAAGCTTGTAGCATCATACCCAAGAACACTCAAGGCTGTAATCGCTGCCAATGGTGCTCCAACAAAGTACTGAGTAAAGGGTCTGAATAATTATGTAAATGTGATATTTTTGGTTTATATTTTTAATAAACTTTCAAACATTTCTAAAAGCCTGTTTTTGCTTTGTCATTATGGGACATTGTGTGTAGATTTGTGAGGGGGAAAAAAACGTATTAATACATTTTAGAAATAGGCTATAACATAACAAAATGTGGAAAAAGTCAAGGGGCTTGAATACTTTCCGAAGGCACTGTTTACACTGAACAAAAATATAAACACAAAATGCAACAATTTCAATGATTTTACTTTCACATAAGGAAATCAATTGAAATAAATAAATTACACCCTAATCTATGGATTTCACATGATTGGGCAGGGGCGCAGCCATGAGTGGGCATGGAAGGGGCTAGGCCCACCAATTTGGGAGCCAGGCCCAGCCAATAAGAATGAGTTTTCCCCCACAAAAGGGCTTTATTACAGACAGAAATACAACATTTCATCTGCTGTCTTGTTGGCTCATCTCAGACGATCCCGCATGTGAAGAAGCCGGATGTGGAGGTCCTGGGGTGGAGTGGTGACACGTGGTGTGCGGTTGTGAGGCTGGTTGGATGTACTGCCAAATTTTCTAAAACAACATTGGATGCGGCTTATGGTAGAGAAATGAACATACAACTCTCTGGCAACACCTCTGGTGGACATTCCTGCAGTCAGCATGCCAATTGCACACTCCCTCAAAACTTGAGACATTTGTGGCATTGTGTTGTGTGACAAAACTGCACATTTTAGAGTGGCCTTTTATTGTCCCCAGGACAAGGTGCACCTGTGTAATGATCATGCTGTTTAATCAGCTTCTTGATATGCCACAACTGTCAGGTGGATTGATTATTTTGGCAAAGGAGAAATGCTTACTAACAGGAATGTAAACAAATTTGTGCACAAAATGTGAGAGAAATAAGCTTTTTGTGCGTATGGAACATTTCTGTGATCTTTAAATTCAGCTCATGAAACACTTTACATGTTGCATTTATATTTTTGTTCAGTATACAGTATACACACATTGAAATACCAAAACACATTCATGTGAAGCACAAATAAAACATCACAAATCTCCCAGAAAACAGTTACATTTCTCCACAAATAAATAAATAAAACATTATTTGTTACATGCGCCGAATACAACAAGTGTAGACGTTATCGTGAAATGCTTACTTACAAGCTGTAACGGGTGTCGCTCTCCTCATCCTCGGAAGAGGTGAGGAGAGAAGGATCTTCAGACCAAAATGCAGCTTGAGGGAAATAAGCCATCTTTATTATAAATTACGATGGCACACGAAACGAAACAAAACACTTTCCAAACTACAAAATAACAAAACGACGTTGACGAGACCTGAACATAAACTTACATAACTAAACATAAACTTACGTACAAGTAACAGACGACATCGAAACGAAACGAAACAAACAAACAAACGCTACAGTCCCATGTGGTACGAACATACATACAGACACAGGAGACAATCACCCACAAACAAACAGTGAGAATGCCCTACCTAAATATGACTCTTGATTAGAGGAAAACGCAAACCACCTGCCTCTAATCAAGAGCCATACCAGGCAAACCAAAACCAACATAGAAACGAATAACATAGACTGCCCACCCAAAACACATGCCCTGACCATAAACACATAAAAACAACATAAAACAGGTCAGGACTGTTACAGTACCCCCCCCTCAAGATGCGCACACCGGGCGCACAAGCACAAAGTCCAGGGGAGGGTCCGGGTGGGCAGTTGACCACGGTGGTGGTTCCGGCTCAGGACGCTGTCCCCATACCACCATAGTCACTCCCCTCTTCTGTCTACCCCTTCTACTGACCACCCTAACACTACCTTCCCCTAAATAAACAGCTAGCACCGGGACAAGGGGCAGCACCGGGACAAGGGGTAGCACCGGGACAAGGGGCAGCACCAGAACAAGGGGCAGCACCAGGATAAGGACCAGCACCGGAATAAGGGGCAGCACCGGGACAAGGGGCAGCACCGGGACAAGGGGCAGCACCGGGACAAGGGGCAGCACCGGGACAAGGGGCAGCACCGGGACAAGGGGCAGCACCGGGACAAGGGGCAACACCGGGACAAGGGGCAGATCCCGGCTGAAGGACTCTGGCAGGTCCTGTTTGGACGGCTCTGGCAGGTCCATGCAGGCTGACGGCTCTCGACGCTCATGGCAGACTGACGGCTCTCGACGCTCATGGCAGGCTGACGGCTCTCGACGCTCATGGCAGGCTGACGGCTCTCGACGCTCATGGCAGGCTGACGGCTCTCGACGCTCATGGCAGGCTGACGGCTCTCGACGCTCATGGCGCTCTGACGGCTCTGGCTGCTCATGGCTCACTGACGGCTCTGGCTGCTCATGGCTCACTGACGGCTCTGGCTGCTCATGGCTCACTGACGGCTCTGGCTGCTCATGGCTCACTGACGGCTCTGGCTGCTCATGGCTCTCTGACGGCTCTGGCTGCTCATGGCTCGCTGGCGGCTCTGGCAGATCCTGTCTGATTGGCGGCTCTGGCAGATCCTGTCTGGTTGGCGGCTCTGGCAGATCCTGTCTGGTTGGCGGCTCTGGCAGATCCTGTCTGGTTGGCGGCTCTGGCAGATCCTGTCTGGCGGGCGGCTCTAGCGGCTCCTGTCTGGCTGACGGCTCTAGCGGCTCCTGTCTGGCGGATGGCTCTGTAGGCTCATGGCAGACGGGCGGCTTTGCAGGCTCATGGCAGACGGGCGGCTTTGCAGGCTCCTGGCAGACGGATGGCTCAGATGGCGCTGGGGAGACGGATGGCTCAGATGGCGCTGGGGAGACGGATGGCTCAGATGGCGCTGGGGAGACGGATGGCTCAGATGGCGCTGGGGAGACGGATGGCTCAGATGGCGCTGGGGAGACGGATGGCTCTGGCCGGATACGGCGCACTGTAGACCTGGTGCGTGGTGCCGGAACTGGAGGCACCGGGCTAATGATAAGCACCTTCCTACTAGTGCGTGGAGCAGGGACAGGGCACACTGAACTCTCAAAGCGTACTCTATACCTGGTGCGTGGTACCGGCACTGGTGGCACCTGGCTGAGGGCACGCACCTCAGGACTAGTACGGGGAGAAGTGACAGTGTGTACAGGACTTAGGAGACGCACAGGTGGCTTAGTGCGTGGGGCCGGAACTGGAGGCACTGAACTGGATACACGCACTATAGGGAGAGTGCGTGGAGGAGGAACAGGGCTCTGGAAATGCACTGGTAGCCTAGTGCGTAATGTAGGCACTGTAGGTACTAGGCTGGGGCGGGGAGGTGGCGCCGGAAATACCGGACCGTGCAGGCGTACTGGCTCTCTTGAGCATTGAGCTTGCCCAACCTTACCTGGTTGAATACTCCCGGTTGCCCGACCAGTGCGGGGAGGTGGAATAACCCGCACCGGGCTATGTAGGCGAACCGGGGAAACCATGCGTAAGGCAGGTGCCATGTATGCCGGCCCGAGGAGACGCACTGGAGACCAGACGCGTTGAGCCGGCCTCATGACACCTGGCTCAATACTCAATCTAGCCCTACCAGTGCGGGGAGGTGGAATAACCCGCACTGGGCTATGCACTCGTACAGGAGACACCGTGCGCTCTACTGCGTAACACGGCGCCTGCCCGTACTCCCGCTCTCCACGGTAAGCCTGGGAAGTGGGCGCAGGTCTCCTACCTGCCCTTGGCCCACTACCCTTTAGCCCCCCCCCCAAGAAATTTTTTGGAGTTACTCACGGGCTTTTCGGGCTTCCGTGCAAGACGTGTCCCCTCATAATTCCGGTTTCGAGCTTGATTCTCCGGCTTCCATCCACATCTCCTAGCTGCCTCCTTAAACCACCGCTCCTGGGCTGTGGCTGCCTCACTCTTCTCACGAGAGCAGCGATATTCTCCAGTTTGCGCCCAGGGTCCTCTACCAGACAGGATCTCCTCCCAAGTCCAAAAGTCCTTGTTGCTCCGTCGAGCATTCCCATACCGCTTGGTCACATTTTGTTGGTGGGTGATTCTGTAACGGGTGTCGCTCTCCTCATCCTCGGAAGAGGTGAGGAGAGAAGGATCTTCAGACCAAAATGCAGCTTGAGGGAAATAAGCCATCTTTATTATAAATTACGATGGCACACGAAACGAAACAAAACACTTTCCAAACTACAAAATAACAAAACGACGTTGACGAGACCTGAACATAAACTTACATAACTAAACATAAACTTACGTACAGGTAACAGACGACATCGAAACGAAACGAAACAAACAAACGCTACAGTCCCATGTGGTACGAACATACATACAGACACAGGAGACAATCACCCACAAACAAACAGTGAGAATGCCCTACCTAAATATGACTCTTGATTAGAGGAAAACGCAAACCACCTGCCTCTAATCAAGAGCCATACCAGGCAAACCAAAACCAACATAGAAACGAATAACATAGACTGCCCACCCAAAACACATGCCCTGACCATAAACACATAAAAACAACATAAAACAGGTCAGGACTGTTACACAAGCCCTTAATAACCAACAGCGCAGTTCAAGAAAGAGTTAAGACAATATTTACCAAATAAACTAAAGTAAAAACTAATTAAAAGTAACACAATAAAATAACAATAACGAGTCCATATACAGGGGTACCGGTACCGAGTAAATATGCGGGGGTACAGGTTAGTCGGGGTAATTTGTACATGTAGGTAGGGGTGAAGTGACTATGCATAGACAATAAACAGCGAGTAGCAGCAGTGTACAAAACAAATGGAGTGGGGGTGTGTCAATGTAAATAGTCCGGTGGCCATTTGATTAATTGTTCAGCAATCTTATGGCTTGGGGGTAGAAGCTGTTAAGGAGCCTTTTGGTCCAAGACTTGGCGCTCCGGTACCGCTTGCCGTGTGGTAGCAGAGAAAACAGTCTATGACTAGGGTAACTGGAGTCTCTGACAATTTTTTGGGCTTCCTCTTACACAGCCTAGTATATAAGTCCTGGTTGGCAGGAAGCTTGGCCCCAGTGATGTACTGGGCCGTACGCACAACCCTCTGTAGCGCCTTACGATCAGATGCCGAGCAGTTGCCATACCAGGCGGTGATGCAACTGGTCAGGATGCTCTCAATGGTGCAGCTGTAGAACTTTTTGAGGATTTGGGGACCCATGCCAAATCTCTTCAGTCTCCTGAGGAGGAAAAGGTGTTGTCATGCCCTCTTAACGACTGTCTTGGTGTGCTTGGACCATGATAGTTCGTAGGTGATCTGGACACCAAGGAACTTGAAACTCTCGACCCGCTCCACTACAGCCCCATCGATGTTAACGGGGGCCTGTTCTGTAGTCCACGATCAGCTCCTTTGTCTTGCTCACATTGAGGGAGAGGTTGTTGTCCTGGCACCACACTGCCAGGTCTCTGACCTCCTCCCTATAGGCTGTCTCATCGTTGTCGTTGATCAGGCCTACCACTGTTGTGTCGTCAGCAAACTTAATGATTATGTTGGAGTCTTGTTTGGCAACGTAGTCATGGGTGAACAGGGAATACAGGAGGGGACTAAGTACAAACACCTGTGTTGAGGATCAGAGTGGCGGATGTGTTGTTGCCTACCCTCATAAGATATTAAATAAGTCCCCAATTCGTACTTTAAATTGCACGAACGCACCCGAACATCAAAATTAAATGTATTTTTAATTTTGTTCCAGCAATACAGTGCATTATAACTAAAAGCAGATTTACCTAGCTCGGTGGAGACCCTAGGAACCTCAAGAGTTAAACAGTCCTGTGAATAGGTTAGGCAACTAAGGTGTCTCTACTTCAACAGCAAAGTTAGATACAACTGAAGTTTATGAAGTAGGGCCTTGTGAACAAAAAGGGAGTAATGTAGAGGTCTACGGATCTTTAGCGAAGTCCAGCCAACCGTTTGATACAGGATGCAGTGATGAGTATCAAAACTGTCACCTGTAACAAAACAATGGGCATTATGGTAGATAGCATCCAAAGGTTTAGGAATAGTACCAGCTGCACGTTAATAAATAATATCACCATAATCAAGAACAGATAAAAAGGTTGACTGAATAATCTGATTCCTACCTCTAAGAGAAAGCATGATCTGTTTTTGTAGAAAAAGCCTACATTAAATCTTCGCTTTGTAACCAGCACATCTATACGCTCTTTAAACGTCAAATCCATATTAATCCAAATGCCTAAGTATTTATATGCGTGAGCATGTTCGATTGGAGAATCATCTAATGAGCTAACATGTAGTTCATCTGAAACATTCTTACGAGAGTTTAAAAACAAGTTTAAAAACAACCCACCACACGCGGGTAGGCTATTGCTTCAAATCCTATTTTAACAACTGGATGACTTTGGGTGTTCCAGTAAGTATTCTTAAAAAAACTCCAGCACAGAGAAGAGAAAGGAGCCTTGAATAATTAAACATGTCGGCAAAAGATTATGGTCACGGACAGTGCTTTTCACCTGTGTTACACCGAACATCCCAGGAAAATGAACAGGTAGAGTAGGCTACAATACTGTAAAGTAGGCCTAATAATGCTAAAAATAATGCTTAAATAAATCGACTGCTGGTCTTTACTGTATTCTGCACATTTTTACATTGCATTCCATTTCCAGTGAGACTATTCAAGCCAATGCAGTCTGGAATCTGCTGGTCTCACAGCACAACATCAACATCGCTCTAATCACAGTCAGAAGACAGTTGAAGAAACATGAGTGAACTTATGGAAAGGCTCTGTAAGACATATTATATATATTTTATTTTATTTAACCTTTATTTAACTAGGCAAGTCAGTTAAGAACAAATTCTAACTTATAATGACGGCCTACCCCGGCCAAACCCAGATGACGCTGGGCCAATTGTGCGCCTCCCTATGGGACTCCCAATCACGGCCGGATGTGATCTGCCTGGATTCAAACCAGGGACTGTAGTGATGCCACTTGCTCTGAGATGCAGTGCCTTAGACCGCTGCACCACTCGGGAGCCATGACCAATATGACCAATAAATATACATACGGTACATATTTTCTGAACATTAGCCATGTGCGTTCTCTTATTTTGTATTGTTCTGTAGTTTATAACAATTGGATGATTTGGGGTTTTCCAGTAAGCAACAATTTGTTTACCTTCATTAGCCTACTATGTTCCAATATTTCTGTCATTCAGTGATATTTATTCCCATAGTAATTCATTATGGATCCATAACAAAATATACATCTGCATTCTGAAAGAGTATTTTTATCATTATTTTATTAATGAGAGCATAAAGATGTCGATGAAGAAATACTGTTCAGTATATGCTTCATGCGACATTTTGCGGTTGCATGAGGTCGCCCACACGCACTTTAAACAAAGCTTGATGGCCCTCCGACCTGCAACTGTTTTCTACGGTTATAAATGTGTGTTCCCTTTCTTGTAGTGTATCTTATTGCCCGTTTTACTATCGTCCTGGGCTTATAGAGCGAGTCAATCCTTCATCAGATGAACCGCAACATGTCGGCTAAAGCGATTTAATTCATGAGTGCATTTGAAAGTTTTTAATATTGTGATTGTGAAGAGCAAAATTTCTCTCAAGAGAATTAACATTACAGTTACACCAACTGGTAGGCTAATCACACAATTGTACAAAATGGTAACAGAACTGGTGAAGAAAGTTACCCCTCTACATACATATTTCTTGTATTTACAGACATTTACATTTAAGTCAATTAGCAGACGCTTAGCAGAGCGACTTACAAATTGGTGCATTCACCTTATGATATCCAGTGGAACAACCACTTTACAATAGTGCATCTAACTCTTTTAAGGGGGGGGGGGGGTTAGAAGGATTACTTTATCTTATCCTAGGTATTCCTTAAAGAGGTGGGGTTTCAGGTGTCTCCGGAAGGTGGTGATTGACTCCGCTGACCTGGCGTCGTGAGGGAGTTTGTTCCACCATTGGGGTGCCAGAGCAGCGAACAGTTTTGACTGGGCTGAGCGGGAACTGTACTTCCTCAGAGGTAGGGAGGCGAGCAGGCCAGAGGTGGATGAACGCAGTGCCCTTGTTTGGGTGTAGGGCCTGATCAGAGCCTGAAGGTACGGAGGTGCCGTTCCCCTCACAGCTCCGTAGGCAAGCACCATGGTCTTGTAGCGGATGCGAGCTTCAACTGGAAGCCAGTGGAGAGAGCGGAGGAGCGGGGTGACGTGAGAGAACTTGGGAAGGTTGAACACCAGACGGGCTGCGGCGTTCTGGATGAGTTGTAGGGGTTTAATGGCACAGGCAGGGAGCCCAGCCAACAGCGAGTTGCAGTAATCCAGACGGGAGATGACAAGTGCCTGGATTAGGACCTGCGCCGCTTCCTGTGTGAGGCAGGGTCGTACTCTGCGAATGTTGTAGAGCATGAACCTACAGGAACGGGTCACCGCCTTGATGTACATATATGTACATATAACAATAGAAACAGGAATATTCTAAAAATGAAATAAGTATTTGTTCTGACTTACATTTGGTCAAAAATGCACCAATATCATGGTTGCCATGGTGAATAATCCAATAATAATTGGTAGGAGACATAAAAGGAAACATGAAAGAGTTGACCGGAATCTCTAAATGAAAATACTATCAGATCCAATAAAATGTCCTTGTACAGTAGTATATCTAATTCAAATTAGAGGATTCTAAATTAATATCTAAGGGGCTTTTATACAACTATAATGCAGGGTTAATTTTAAAAAACTGTTTTAAAATGTATATGTTTATTAAGTAGTCTTGCTTGTCTCAGAGCAGCGAGAAACAGTGCTGAAATAGTTGGCCACACGCGGGTAGGCTATTGCTTGTTGGGGGGATTTTCACACCTACAGAAGCCGGGCTATTAAACTAATCGTTGGATAACTGTCACGGCATTCATCGGAAGAAGAAGAGGAATCGTCAGACCAAAATGCAGCGGGGTACATGTTCATCTTTAATCTACTGAACTGAACACTAAATACAAAATAACAATAGGAATAACCGAAAACAGTCCTGCAAGGTGAAAACACTAAACAGAAAATAACCACCCACAACTAACAGTGGGAAAACAGGCTACCTAAATATGGTTCTCAATCAGAGACAACGATAGACAGCTGCCTCTGATTGAGAACCACACCAGGCCAATCACCTAGAAATACAAAACATAGAACAAAACATAGAATGCCCACCCACATCAAACCCTGACCAAAACAAAAAATAGAAACATACAAAGCAATCTACGGTCAGGGTGTGACAATAACAGATTGTCTCTCGGAACTCATTAACACGCGCTACTGCGTTACTGTGTGTTTCGATTCTCTTTCTCTCTCTCTCTCTCTCTCTCTCTCTCACTTGCCGTCTTGACCTCTGAATGCTCAGCTATGAAAAGCCAACTGACATTTACTCCTAAGGTGCTGACCGGTTGCACCCTCTATAACCACTGTTTATATTATTTGACCCTGTTGGTCATCTATGAATGTTTGAAAAATGATCTAGCCTTTACGGCCATGCACTCTTATAATCTCCAACCAATGTGACCTTCATCAGATGAACCGCAACATGCCGCTGGACTCGGTAAGATGATGAGCGATCGGCAAAGGCAATCAACATCGCTCTAATCACAGTCAGAAGACAGTTGAAGATAAGGCTCTGTAAGACATTATATATATATATATATATAATTATTATAATATTATTTTTTTCAGAACAGTAACCATGTGTGTTCTCTTGTTTTGTACTGTTCTGTAGTTTCGACTAAATGATTTGTCTGACAAATCTGCAGGCCCAGGCATGGATCAAAGCTGGTGAGACATTCAATGACATCATCAAGAGATATGCTGGACCCTATGTCAGAGAGGTGTTTTTGGGACCACATCGTGTCTATTGTCCTGCTAATAGCCCTTGTGAAAAACAAGTGTTTGAAAACGTGTTTTCAAAAGGCCTCCATGCAGGGCCGACAGAGAATTTCCTTATGTTTTCTCCCTTACACTTCCATTTATTCCCATAGTAATTTGTTATGGTTTGCATTGCAAATGAGGGCATAAACTGGGTCAAGACGCCAGCAGAGTAAGATGACCTTTATGTAGTAAAATAAAGGTTCAATAAAAATAAATAAATAAAATACCTACAACACTTTTAACAGCACAATACTCAACACTAGTGAGACTCATGTCACCTACTGTAGGCCTACAGTATATCTAAAAATATTTTTTTCATCTCTACATGTAGGTCTCCTGATTTAAGAATACTCAGGAGCTAAGGGTCTTTTAAATAATTATAATGCAGGGTTAATAATAATAATATTTGCTTTGTAAATAAGGACGCATTATGAAAGGAAAATTACATGGTATAGAGACGGCGGTATATATTTTTATTTATCACAATTTTCTTTAACCAATTTTGGTCTTTAATGCAGGGCCGACAGACAAGTTCCTTATTTTTTTTTAACTGAAATTGCAACTAACTTTCTATGGCTTGTTTTAAAAAATTATGATATTTTGGAAATGATTTTGTTTCAAATAACCGCGATTGTAATCTGAATAAGCGATTGTAATCTGAATAAAGGGAAAAAGGCAATTCTTGAACATGTGGTGAGACATTCTTGCTAATTTGTAAATAAAGCCAGTTTGTTATTTAGAATGATTTATTTCTGTTTTTAGAGGGAGAGAAACCAAAAGCCCACCATGCCTATTTTTTGGAAAATCGTCAGTCCACATGTCAAGTGAAATTCCCGCATTGTACTTACCCAAGTTCTCGCTTAATTCTAGGACCACCGACAGTTTTTGTTGTTGTTGCCTGATGCAGGACTCTAGTGCCCAAGGAGAGACTCTCAGACTGAAAACGGCTTTATTAATTGCTACAGTTTAGACTACCGATAGATCATGGTTCTAACTCCCCCTTGTGATAATGTGGTGCAATGACAGAATGCCACCATCTACCACAAACAGTCGCAGCATAAGCTCGTCATTTTTAAAGGAAGAACCAATGTAGGTGTTCCTTTTGTCCAGGTGGGAAAGGGCAGTGTGGACTGCAATAGAGATTGATTCATCAGTGGATCTATTGGGGAAGTATGCAAATTGGAGTGGGTCAAGGGTTTCTGGGATGATGGTGTTGTTGTGCACCATGACCAGCCTTTCAAAGCATTTCATGGCTACAGATGGGAGTGCTACGGGGCGGTAATCATTTAGACAGGTTACCTTGCCATTGTTGGGCACAGGGACTACCGTGGTTAACCTGTTTAACTTCTCTTGGGTAGGGGGCAGTATTTTCACCTCCGGATGAAAAGCATGCCTAAAGTAAACTGCCTGTTACTCAGGCCCAGAAGCTAGGATATGCATATCATTGATAGATTTGGATAGAAAACACTCAAAAGTTTTTAACACTGTTAAAATAATGTCTGTGAGTATAACAGAACTGATATGGCAGGCGAAACCCAGAGGACAAACCATCCAGGGGGAAAAAATTGAGGTCATAGGATTTTCCAATAGGTTTCTATGGGATACCCTTATTATTAGGAACCTGGTTGCAGTTCCTATGACTTCCACTAGATGTGAACAGTCTTTAGAAATTGTTCAATGTTTTTCTTTTGAGAAATTAAGAAGTAGTCCTATTCATTGTAAGTGTCACTCCAGGTGGACTCTACTGTTTTGGTGCACGTGAACTGGAGCGCGCTTCACGTTGTTTTTATCCGGTGTTAGAAACAGTTTATTCCGTCTTAAATTTTATCGATTATTTATGTTTTAGGGTACCTGAGGTTGGATTAGGAACATTGTTTGAAATGTTTGGACCAAGTTTACAGGTAAGTTATTAGATACTTTGTAAGCATGTTGGGCGAGTTGAAACCGGTGTATTTCTGAATCAAACGCGCCAAATAAATTGACATTTTTGGGACATAAAGAAGGACATTATCGAACAAAAGGACCATTTGTGATGTTTCTGGGACATTTTGGAGTGCCAACAGAAGAAGATCTTCAAAGGTAAGGCATTCATTATATGGCTATTTCTGACTTTTGTGGCGCACCTGCCTGGTTGAAATATGATTTTCATGTGTTTGTATGCGGGGCACTGTCCTCAGATAATCGCATGGTTTGCTTTCGCAGTAAAGCCTTTTTGAAATCTGACACAGTGGCTGGATTAACAAGAAATTAAGCTTTATTTTGATGTATAACACATATATTATCAAGACTGTTAAATATTTGAATTTGGTATTTTTGAATTTCGGCTCTGTAATTTTACCGGATGTTGGCTAGGTGGGACGCTACCGTCCCACCTGCCCATAAGAGTTTAAAGATCTTATTCACATCGGCTACGGAGAGAGTGATCATACATTTGTTTGGAACAACTGGTGCTCTCACACATGGTTCAGTGTTGCTTGCCTTGAAGAGAGCGTAGAAGGCATTTAGCTCTTCTGGGCAACTGGGCAGCTCTCGGCTGGTTTTCCCCTTGTAATCCGTGATAGTTTGCAAACCCGACATGTCCGACGAGCGTCAGAGCTCCTTGAAGGCGGTAGCTCTAGCCTTTAGCTGTCACGTCCTGACCTTAGTTCCTTTTTTATGTCTCTATTTTGGTTTGGTCAGGGCGTGAGTTGGGGTGGGCATTCTATGTTTTGTTCTATGTTTTGTATTTCTGTGTTTGGCCTGGTATGGTTCCCAATCAGAGGCAGCTGTCTATCGTTGTCTCTGATTGAGAACCATATTTAGGTAGCCTGTTCCCACCTGTGTTTGTGGGTAGTTGTTTCTTGTTTTGTGTTGTGTCACCTGATAGGACTGTTTCGATTTTCGTTGTTTCACTTTTGTTATTTTGTTATTGCAGTGTTCAGTTTATTTATTAAAATTTAACATGGACACGTACCACGCTGCATTTTGGTCCGATCTTTCCTATTCCTCATCAGACGAGGACGACGATCGTTACATTAGCTCAGTGTTGCCTGTAATCCATGGCTTCTGTTTGGGATATGTATGTACAGTCACTCTGGGTACAACGTCATCAATGCCCTTATTAATGAAGCTGATGTGATGTGGTAAACTCCTCAATGCCATCGTGATGAATCCCAGAACATATAATAGTGTGATACAAAACAGTCAGACTACTTCAGTATTGAGCTTGTCACTGGTACTTCCTGTTTGAGTTTTTGTTTGAATGCAGGAATAGGAGGATAGAGTTATGGTCAGATTTGCCAAATGGAGGACGAGGGAGAGCTTTGTATGTGTGTGTAGAGTAAAGGTGATCTAGAGTCTTTGTTCTCTAGTTGCACAGGTGACATGCTGGTAGAAATTAGGTAAAATGGTTTTCAGTTTTCCTGCATTAAAATCCCCAGCCGCTAGTAGCGCCGCCTCTGGATGAGCATTTTCTTGTTTGCTTATGGTCCTATACAGCTCGTTGAGTGCAGTCTTAGTGCCAGCATCGATTTGTGGTGGTAAATAGACAGCTACGAAAAATACAGATGAAAACTCTCTTGGTAAATAGTATGGTCTACAGCTTATCATGAGGAATTCTAATTCAGGCGAGCAGAATCTTGGGACTTCCTTAGTATTAGAGATCGCGCACCAGCAGAGACACACACCATCCCCCGATCTTACCGGACTCTTGTCCTGCCGATACATAGCAAAACCAACTAGATGTATATTATCCATGTCCTTATTCAGCCATGACTCCGAAAAGCATAGTATATTACTGTTCTTAACTTCTTGCAACTATAGGGGGTGCTGTTCCGCATTAGCATTTTTTGGTCTCCAAATTAAACTGCCTCGTGCTCAATTCTTGATCGTACAATATGCATATTATTGTTATTATTGGATAGAAAACACTTTCTAGTTTCTATAGCCGTTGGAATTTTGTCTCTGAGTGGTACAGAACTACTTCTACAGCACTTTTCCTGACAGGGAGTCAGATTTCAGAAATTTTTACCCCTGATCTGGGATCGGTTTTAAGGTGCCAGTAGATGCTATGGAGAAACCGACACTGCCTACGTCTTCCTCTGGGTGTCAGTACGTCATGACGTTTTGAATGGAGTCGATTGCGCAATCAGAGCCACTATAAAACAACAAAACGTGGAAGTACCGTTCTTTCCCTTCGCGCGTTTTACGCAAGATGAACATCGGACTTGCCTCTTTCCAAATGGTTGTTTAGACAGTGATATTTCTCCGGTCATGTTTTTAGTCGTTATAGTTGTTAAAAACATCATAATGTAGTTAATTTGAACCGTTTTATAGCAATTTATATCCGTTTAGTGCGATTTTGAGGAATTTCTTTGTCGTGCACTCTGAAACTTTGGGCACGTTTCGGGGTCCCGTTCGATCGTTAGTGGATATTTCGAAGGACAGAGGACATCTATCGACCAAAAGAAGATTAGACCCAAGAAAGGATACATTGCCCAAGAATCTGATGGAAAATCACCTCATAGTAAGGAATATTTAATATGATAAATCGTTGTTCTGTCGAAATATTTTAAACGCATATTACGCCATTTTGTTTGTTATAGCTTCTCTTGGCGAACGCTGTATAAGAAAGTAAGGATAATTTTAGAAATGTAAATCAGCGATTGCATTAAGAACTAATGTGTCTTTCGATTCCTGTCAACCCTGTATTTTTTAGTCAAGTATATGATTAGCTTTCAATTAAACTAGATCACTCTGAAAGATGACGTCCGACATTTTGAGGCTTGATTTCCTAGTATTTTCATTGTGTAACCACGGTTTTGTATGGCTAAATATGCACATTTTCGAACAAACTGTATATGTATGTTGTAAAATGATGTTACAGGAGTGTCATCGGAAGAATTCTGAGAAGGTTAGTGAAAAAATTAATATATTTTGGCGATGATTACGTTATAGCTCTCTTTGGCTTGAATCGATGCTCTGGTAACGTTTTCACATGTGGTATGCTAACTTATCGATTTATTGTGTTTTCGCTGTAAAACGCTTAGAAAATCTGAAATATTGTCTGGAATCACAAGATCTGGGTCTTTCCATTGCTATGCTTTGTCTATTCTTATGAAATGTTTTATTAAGAGTAAATTGGTCATACACGTTGCTCTCTATAGTAATTCTAGTCGTGTTGTGATGGTCGGTGCAATTGTAAACTGTGATTTCTACCTGAAATATGCACTTTTTTCTAACAAAACCTATCCTATACCATAAATATGTTATCAGACTGTCATCTGATGAGGTTTTTTATAGGTTATTGGCTATCAATATCTTAGTTTAGCCGAATTGGTGATAGCTACTGGTGGAGAGAAAAAATGGTGGACAAAGAAATTGTGTATTTTGCTAACGTGTTTAGCTAATAGATTTACATATTTTGTCTTCCCTGTAAAACATTTAAAAAATCTGAAATGGTGGCTTTATTCACAAGATCTGTATCTTTCATCTGGTGTCTTGGACTTGTGATTTAATGATATTTAGATGCTACTATCTACTTGTGAAGCTATGCTAGCTATGCTAATCAGTGTGTGGGGGGGGTGGGGGGTGATCCCGGACCCGGGGTAGAGGCTCGTGAAAGGTTAATGTCCCGTTGATCGTATAGTCTCGAACAGAGCTTGTCCAGTTTATTCTCCAGTGATTGCACATTCGCCAAAAGAACAGAGGGTAGATGCAATTTATTCACTCACTACCGTAGTCTCATCAGGGTGTCCGCCTTCCGGCCTCTATAGCACCGTCTCCTCCTTCTTTGAGTGTCGGGGATTTGGACCTGGTCCAGAAAAATCAACAATGCCTTCAGAAAGTATTCATACTTCTTGACTTGTTCCACATTTTGTTTTGCTACAGCCTGAATTCAAAATGTATTAAATATAATTTTTTTCACACCCATCTACACACAATACCCCATAATGACAAAGTGAAAACTAATTTCTTGAAAATTAAATACAGAAATATCTAATTTGCCTTCAGAAAGTATTCACAACCCTTGACTTTTCCAAATGTTGTTGTGTTACAGCCTGAATTTTAAATGTATTACATTGAGATTTGTTGTAACTGGCCTACACACAATACCCCATAATGTCAAAGTGGAATTTTAAAACATGAATAAAACATTGTAAAGCTGACATGTCTTGAGTCAATAAGTATTAATTTGTTATCACAAGCCTAAACAAGTTCAGGACTAAAAATGTGCTTAACAAGTCACATAAGTTGCATGTGTGCAATATAGTGTTTAACATGATTTTTGAATGATCCCTCATCTCTATACACATCACATACAATTATCTGTAAGGTCCCTCAGTCGAGCAGTGAATTTCAAACACAGACTCAACCACAAAGACCAGGAAGGTTTTCCAATGCCTCGCAAAGAATTTCACCTATTGTTAGATGGATAAAAATAAATAAAGCAGACATTGAATATGTCTTTGAGCATGGTGAAATTAATAATTACACTTTGGATGGTTTATCAATACACCCAGTCACTACAAAGATATAGGGGTCCATAGAGGAAGGAAACCACGCAGGGATTTTCACCATGAGGCCAATGGTGACTTTAAAACCGTTACAGATTTCAATGGCTGTTATAGAAGAAAACTGATGGATCAACAACATTCTAGTTACGCCACAATACTAACCTAATTGACAGAGTGAAAAGAAGGAAGTCTGTACATAATACAAATATTCCAAAACATGCATCCTGTTTGCATTAAGGCACTGAAGTAGTACTGCAAAAATGTGGCAAAGCAATTATCTTTTTGTCCTGAATACAAAGTGTTTTGTTTGGGGCAAATCCAATACAACTGTCGTGACTTTACTTTCATTAATCTGATGACTGTTATTAATTTAATCAACTAACTATGTTTAATTGTTATCCGATTAAATTAATCATGTAACAATTAACTCATTAAGATTTTGGGCAAAACGGAAGAGGTTGTTTAAAGAGTTACCATCTCCCAAATTAAACATTATAAGGTGTATATGCACTCTGGCCAAAGGGGACTGCTCCGTCCGTCTCACACGCTCTTCTGACCTCACCTGGGGTGTGGCTACTTAATGCGCAAAGGATATGATTGGAAGTTATCTCCTATAATCACACTCCTATCTTAACATAAATGCTCATATCATAACGCATTGGATGGAAACTTGACTGATAAAGGGGGTATCCTTTCCAAGTTACAGTATTTCGTCCATACAGTTTCTAATTACATCACAAAATGAAAAACAATATGACATTAGTTTTCCACATCTCCCCACTGACCATTCCCCACATTCTTTATTATACACTTTTTGGACGTTAGAGTTTTGGGCGGCAAAAGTCTCACTAAGAAAACGGTAATATTTGAGAAATTTAAATGAGATATTTCTGTATTTCAGATATTCTCCCCAATTTAATCAATTTTGAATTCAGGATGTGACACAACAAAATGTGGAATAAGTAAAGGGTTATGAATAATTTCTGAAAGCACTGTAAGTATTCACACACCCGAGTCAATACATGTTAGGATCACATTTGGCAGCAATTACAGCTGTGTCTTTCTGGGTAAGTCTCTAAAAGCTTTGCACACATGGATTGTATAATATTGGCACATAATTATTTTTAAAATTCTTCAAGCTCTTCCAAGTTGGTTGTTGGTCTTTGCTAGACAGGCATTTTCAAGTATTGCCATAGATGTTCAAGCCGATTTAAAGGGGAATTTCACCCTGAGGGAATCTGGGCTTGTTTTCATCATTCAGGCATTTCTATGTCCGTGAGATGTGTGTCACTCATCATTTCCCAGGAGCAAGGCAGGTCTAGGCTTCGTGCGCTGAATGATACACCCTATGATGGCTTCCGGTGTATTGATGAGGGACTACAACTTGTGTGGGTCAGTGCTTTGTGCTCTTGCCCCGTCCCTCCCCCAAGGGGAGCTTTTTTTAAAGGGAGGCGGAGACTAACACAATCCTTTGGGCAAAACTGAAAGAATTGACCAGACCGCAATGGCTTCAAGGGATTCCTCTCATCAACACAAATTCGAAAATTTAGCATTTTTTTATGTTCTATTTGCTACATGGTGACATGCAATCATACATGTTTCAACTGGAAAATAGCGAAGAGGATTCGAAACAAAGGGTTAGATTTATCTAGAAGCTCGGCTACAACTGATGCCAGCACCAAGAGGGAAGATGACAAATACAGTGGCTAACTAAGTAAGTACATTTTCCTGCAAGCCACCTAGCTATCTAGCTTACTTTAGTTTATCTACTGAAACCCATATTGTGTATTGCTGGCAAACATACTACTCTGTTACAGTGGCGGGAAATCAAATAATTTTTCTGCTTGCTAACTTAGGTAGGTAGCTAGCTAGCTAAGTTAGCTAAACAACTACAGTGAGCCATATCTATGACAAAAAATAGAAGAGGTTTTACAATCGGAGATCTATTGTATCTCGATTGTAAAACTTCTACTCTTTTTAGTCGTAGATATGGTTACTAAACAGCAAGCTACAATGTTACAACCAGCCACCTAAAGCTAGGTTTACCAGCAATCGTTAGCATGACTGGAGCTGGCTAGCTAGTTAGCCTGGTGCCTGCTAATTTATGTGCCACGCTCCACGTTTGTAACTTGTTAGCAAACGTGTAACAAAAACAACTGCAAATAATTTTACTAGCTAGCTATGTAACATAATTGACCAGGGTTGACATTGGTTATGATTATGACCGTGGATGCATTTCATTCTCATAAAATGATCGGCATGACGCAAAATAGGATTTTTACATCCAAACAAATGTATTGGCTATCCAGCTAGCGAGCTAGCTAAGTTTACTAGCTAACAGTGATGAGAAAAATAGTACAATTTACTGTTGTAAATTCTAAACTGATAAGCTGGTTTTACTATTAAAAGATTTGCCTAAGCATGCCTGATAGACATGGCTGTAGCTAGATACTGTCTGCCTACCTACCTAGGTACATTTGTACGGTCTGGTCACTGTGCAAAGGTTGAGGGTTATGCCATATTTCTTTCTATTAGGCTAGATATTGTGCTAAATGTCATCTCTGTGACTGCGCACATGTATGCATGTTCAACTATTCTTCCCTAATGTTGATGTCTGGCACCTAGGATTTTTCCTGGAGTGGATTCTAGATGGAGACAAACAGAATCCCGTGAACTGTATTCCTCTCAATAGATTGGACATTATGCTGGATTTCAAGCAGAAGATGACTCAAGAGGAGCTGAATGGCAGTTTGATCATGACAGCTGTACAAGTATTCCCTAAACTTTACTACACCTATCATACTGTATTTTCTTACTGTATGTTTCTGTGTGAATGGCAATTTCATCATGACCACCTCTCCCATCATCTGTTGATCACCAGTTCTCTTAGCTACAGATTGTTACACCAGATGATGTGATTTAACCAAACAGTTCTTGTATTCATTACTGGGAGTTACAGGATAGGTATTTTCGACAATCTTAGCTTGGCGATTCTGTCTTCAACTAAAAAGCAGCATTCCCCAAGAGAGGATGGCTTTCACTTCAGCAGTAATAAATTCATGAACTTCTTTGAGGAAAAGATCATGATCATTAGAAAGCAAATTATGGACTCCTCTTTAAATCTGCGTATTCCTCCAAAGCTCAATTGTCCTGAGTCTGCACAACTCTGCCAGGACCTAGGATCAAGGGAGACACTCAAGTGTTTTAGTACTATAGCTCTTGACACAATAATGAAAATAATCATGGCCTCTAAACCTTCTAGCTGCATACTGGATCCTATTCCTACTAAACTACTGAAAGAGCTGCTTCCTGTGCTTGGCCCTCCTATGTTGAACATAATAAACGGCTCTCTATCCACCGGATGTGTACCAAACTCACTAAAAGTGGCAGTAATAAAGCCTCTCTTGAAAAAGCCAAACCTTGACCCGGAAAATATAAAAAACTATCGGCCTATATCGAATCTTCCATTCCTCTCAAAAATTTTAGAAAAAGCTGTTGCGCAGCAACTCACTGCCTTCCTGAAGACAAACAATGTATATGAAATGCTTCAGTCTGGTTTTAGACCCCATCATAGCACTGAGACTGCACTTGTGAAGGTGGTAAATGACCTTTTAATGGCGTCAGACCGAGGCTCTGCATCTGTCCTCGTGCTACTAGACCTTAGTGCTGCCTTTGACACCATCGATCACCACATTCTTTTGGAGAGACTGGAAACCCAAATTGGTCTACACGGACAAGTTCTGGCCTGGTTTAGATCTTACCTGTCGGAAAGATATCAGTTTGTCTCTGTGAATGGTTTGTCCTCTGACAAATCAACTGTACATTTCGGTGTTCCTCAAGGTTCCGTTTTAGGACCACTATTGTTTTCACTATATATTTTACCTCTTGGGGATGTTATTCGAAAACATAATGTTAACTTTCACTGCTATGCGGATGACACACAGCTGTACATTTCAATGAAACATGGTGAAGCCTCAAAATTGCCCTCGCTAGAAGCCTGTATTTCAGACATAAGGAAGTGGATGGCTGCAAACTTTCTACTTTTAAACTCGGACAAAACAGAGATGCTTGTTCTAGGTCCCAAGAAACAAAGAGATCTTCTGTTAAATCTGACAATTAATCTTGATGGTTGTAAAGTCGTCTCAAATAAAACTGTGAAGGACCTCGGCGTTACTCTTGACCCTGATCTCTCTTTTGACGAACATATCAAGACTGTTTCAAGGACAGCTTTTTTCCATCTACGTAACATTGCAAAAATCTGACATTTTCTGTCCAAAAATGATGCAGAAAAATTTATCCATGCATTTGTTACTTCTAGGTTAGACTACTGCAATGCTCTACTTTCCGGCTACCCGGATAAAGCACTAAATAAACTTCAGTTAGTGCTAAATACGGCTGCTAGAATCCTGACTAGAACCAAGAAATTTGATCATATTACTCCAGTGCTAGCCTCCCTACACTGGCTTCCTGTTAAGGCAAGGGCTGATTTCAAGGTTTTACTGTTAACCTATAAAGCGTTACATGGGCTTGCTCCTACCTATCTTTCCGAGTTGGTCCTGCCGTACATACCTACACGTACGCTACGGTCACAAGACGCAGGCCTCCTAATTGTCCCTAGAATTTCTAAGCAAACAGGGGAGGCAGGGCTTTCTCCTATAGATCTCCATTTTTATGGAATAGTCTGCCTACCCATGTGAGAGACGCAGACTCGGTCTCAACCTTTAAGTCTTTACTGAAGACTTATCTCTTCAGTAGGTCATATGATTGAGTGTAGTCTGGCCCAGGAGTGTGAAGGTGAACGGAAAGGCTCTGGAGCAACGAACCGCCCTTGCTGTCTCTGCCTGGCCGGTTCCCCTCTCTCCACTGGGATTCTCTGCCCCTAAACCTATTACAGGGGCTGAGTCACTGGCTTACTGGTGCTCTTTCATGCCGTCCCTAGGAGGGGTGCGTCACTTGAGTGGGTTGAGTTACTGACGTGATCTTCCTGTCTGGGTTGGCGCCCCCCCTTGGTTTGTGCTGTGGTGGAGATCTTTGTGGGCTATACTCGGCCTTGTCTCAGGATTGTAAGTTGGTGGTTGAAGATATCCCTCTAGTGGTGTGGGGGCTGTGCTTTGGCAGAGTGGGTGGGGTTATATCCTTCCTGTTTGGCCCTGTCCGGGGGTATCATCGGATGGGGCCACAGTGTCTCCTGACCCCTCCTGTCTCAGCCTCCAGTATTTATGCTGCAGTAGTTTATGTGTCGGGGGGCTAGGGTCAGTTGGTTATACCTGGAGTACTTCTCCTATCTTATCCAGTGTCCTGTGTGAATTTAAGTATGCTCTCTCTAATTCTCTCGTTCTCTCTTTCTTTCTTTCTCTCGGAGAACCTGAGCCCTAGGACCATACGTCACGGCAAACCGGGCATGATGACTCCTTGCTGTCCCCAGTCCGCCTGGCCCTGCTGCTATTCCAGTTTCAACTGTTCTGCCTGCGGTTATGGAACCCCTACCTGTCCCAGACCTGCTGTTTTCAATTCTTAATGATCGGCTATGAAAAGCCAACTGACATTTATTCCTGATTATTATTTGACCATGCTTGTCATTTATGAACATTTTGAAAATCTTGGCTCTCT
Organism: Salvelinus alpinus; assembly: GCF_045679555.1. Taxonomy (NCBI): domain Eukaryota; kingdom Metazoa; phylum Chordata; class Actinopteri; order Salmoniformes; family Salmonidae; genus Salvelinus; species Salvelinus alpinus. Next base: position 38,407,123 of record NC_092098.1, read on the forward strand.
CTAATTCTCTCCTTCTCTCTCTCTTTCTCTCTCTCGGAGGACCTGAGCCCTGGGACCGTGCGTCGGGGCTGCCGGGCGTGATGGCTCCTTGCTGTCCCCAGTCCACCTGGCCTTGCTGCTATTCCAGTTTCAGCTGTTCTGCCTGCGGTTATGGAACCGCCACCTGTCCCGGACCTGCTATTTTCAACTCTTGATGATCGGCTATGAAAAGCCAACTGAAAATTATTCATGATTATTATTTGACCATGCTTGTCACTTATGAACATTTTGAACATCTTGGCATAGTTCTGTTATAATCTCCACCCAGCACAGCCAGAAGAGGACTGGCCACCCCTCATAGCCTGGTTCCTCTCTAGGTTTCTTCCTAGGTTTTGGCCTTTCTAGGGAGTTTTTCCTAGCCACCGTGCTTCTACACCTGCATTGCTTGCTGTTTGGGGTTTTAGGCTGGGTGTCTGTACAGCACTTCGAGATATTAGCTGATGTACGAAGGGCTTTATAAAATAAACTTGATTTGATTTGATTTGATTCATCCTCGATTTGTGGAAACAGGAGTCTCATAACATGTCTGTGTCCAGTTGCAGGGGGTCAGTTTGAATTTAGAAAACGCTCCATTATTAAAATATATATTTATTTTGCTCCATGAAGTAATCCAATAATGTGTACGCTGCCATCTTGTCTCTTTCAAGTCTTCTCTCATTGATTGAGAAAGGTGTCTGTCAGAGGCACACTCCAACACTCAGACATAATTTACAAATTTACAAATGCAGTATTTGACCAGGGTCTCATTTTCAATGGTGCCCTGAGACCACAAAGCAAAAGACTTAAAAATATATAATAACAAGTACACTACACTAGAACATCACCAACATCACAGATTCCATAAACAAGTTACTAAATCAATCAATCAATCAATACAATTGCACACCTCAGTGAACTAATTTATTATCAGGGTTTTAAAATGCTCTACTGGCAGCAGGGAATCCAAATGTAATGAATTGTGTAAGTGATTCCAAAAACATGGAACGTGCAAAAGCAGATTTACCTAATTCCGTGGAGACCCGAAGAATCTAAGGAGTTAACCAACCCTGTGAATGGGGTTATATTTATACCTGTAGGTGTGTGAATTGGACCATAATACCGTTTTGCCTGAGCATTTGAAATGTTACAAGTATTTTTGGGTGTCAGGGAAAACTTATGGGGGTAAAAGTAAAAAGTACATATTTCCTTTAGGAATGAAGTGGAGTAAAAGTAAGGTAAAACATAGATACTGAAAAAAAAGGACTTAGGTAGTACTTCAAAGTATTTTTACTTAGTTGCTTTACACCACTGGTATTGTGTTTTGAGAATCTGCAGAGAGAAGAATGAGGTGGTTGTGTCATTACTGTTGTTGTCTCGATTTTATATCTTTCAGTGTCCCTTGCTGGTTTTTGTCCCACAATCTTGTTGTGCTCCATAGCCGCAAGGTGTGTCCCCGCCCTCATGCTTGTGTATCCAAAACACACAACAATACACAATTGAACCACCCGACTAATTGTATTGATCTCTGTTAGACTGGCTAGCTTAGCACACCTAACATGGACATTTCATTATTGTCAGCTTGCTGTTAGCTAGCGTCAATTAATTGGCAGCAAGATTGCTAACAAACTGAAATCCAATTAACCAACCAGAGACAATTCATACACATTCACCATTGCTACCAACACACAAACAGAGTGAGTGAGTTACAATTCAAAAAATTTTAATAACAGAGTGTTTTCCAGAGAAGGGTGGAATAGATGGCTACCAGATTGAGCGACTGTTATTTGCTAACATTAGCTAGCTTAAGAATGAACAAACAAACATGTTTACTCTGCTGAAAGTATCAGTCTAGCAGTGACTACCATGGCATAAGCTAAATTGATTGACAGTATGTATCCAAAAGATAACTAGCTAGTTATATGATTCAGCTGATGGCTTTCAGAGTTCAATACAGGACTGTAACTCAATCCTCTTTGATTGATTTGATCTTAACCAATACTCCCCATCGTTTTAATGCTTCTGGTATTTTTGCAAACGACATAAGTGATCACTGTGCTATTGCCTGTGTGAGAGATGGTAAAATTCCTAAGAAATCTCCACGTGTTATTACAAAAAGAAACTGGAAGCGGTTTGATATTCAAGGTTTTTTACATGGTGTATCTAGCATTGAGTGGAATAGAATGGAATTAATCATTGATGTTGAACTAGCCTTTTCTTACTTCCACAACGCATTCCAGGATGTATGCAATAGGCATGCCCCTTTAAAAAAATTCAGGATTAAGGGCAGAGAGAACCCTTGGTTTACTAAGGATCTTACTGAAATCATAAGGGAACGAAACGCTATATGGGCTAAAGCAAGAGGGACTGGTTTGGCAGATGATTGGAAGGCTTTTAAACATCTTTGAAATATGGGTGTGGCTATGATCCGTAAATTGAAAGCAGGCCACTACCTGAAATCTACATCACAAATTTTAAATAATCCATCCAAATTTTGGCAAGTAGTGAAGGGTTTGGAGTGCAAAAAAGATACACAGCTTCCCAAACAATTGTTGGTCGATACACAGATTGTAACTGAGAGGAGCTCCATTCTGAAAGCCTTGAATATGCATTTTTTAGATGCAGGCAGTTTATTTGAAAAGGTCAAAGGTATAATTGAGCCCCCTATGAATTTACCTGACACCCCTGTGCACTCCTTCACCAGGTTCTCCTTTTCATCCTTCTCTGTTTCAGAAGTGTGTAAAGCCCTGAAAGAAATTGATTTTAAAAAATCCTCTGGCCCTGATGAACTAGACCCCCGCCTCCTACACCTAGCTGCAGACATCATTGCTCCCCCCTTAACATGTATTTTTAACCTCACGCTTGATATAAAGGAAATCCCCAAGTTATGGAAATCTGCTTTTGTACTGCCTCTCCTAAAAGGTGGAGATCCTTCGCTACTTGACAACTATCGACCCATATCAAAATTGTCTGTACTGTCAAAGGTACTGGAGTCCTTAGTTAGTAGGCAGCTAAAGGCCTACTTCCAAGAAAACAACATCTTAAATGGAATGCAATCAGGTTTTAGGTCTTGCCACAGCACTGTTTCAGCAACATTGAAGGTTTTAAGTGGCATCCACTGTGCTCTTGATAAGAAGTTACATTGTGTGTCTGTTTTTATTGATTTGTCGAAGGCTTTTGACACCGTGGACCATGCTGTATTAGTGCAAAGGTTAAAATGTTGTGGAAATACTGGTCATGCTCTAGATTGGTTTATAAATTACCTATCAAGTCGTACACAATGTGTAATGGCGGATGGTTGTAAATCTGAGTCCATAGAGGTGTGCTCAGGTGTTCCGCAAGGTTCTATTTTGGGCCCACTGTTGTTCATTTTGTATATCAACAACATTGGTGATCTTATTGATCTCACTGGTATACACTGATTTATAAGGCCATATTGGGTAAAATGCCATTTTATCTCTGTTCATTTTTAGTCAGGTCAGTAAATAAATATAAATTACGGTCCCATTCTGATTTGCATCTAACAGTACCAAAAATTAGAACAGGACATGGTAGAAATAGTTTTAGTTACTTAGCTCTGTGGTCCTGGAATTCTCTCCTGAACATTTTAAAATGTGATGATCTAGTTTCGTTGGTGGAGTTTAAACACTTCATCGATGTATCACACATAGAAGAGTGTAATTGTTTTTAGCCAGCTGTTTTTAGTCAAGACGTTTGTGTTTTTAATGTACAATATTTTTGTTGTACTGTATGTGTGTTTATAGTTTTGTTTAATGTTGTGTTAGTGTATGTTAGTTGTTTTGTCTAAAACGTTGTTCCCTCTGCTGCTATTGGACCAGGTCTCTCTTAATACAGAAAAAACCTGTATAAATAAAGGTATAAATAAATAAATAAAATTAACTGTCATGGATTCCCCCGGTACTGCTGCTCATCCCGTTCACCAGCTTCGGAGGTCTACGTCACCGGCCTTCTAGGCGTCTCTGAACTGGATCATTACCACCAACCCTGGACTGTCTTGTCTCATTACGCACACCTGGTTCACATTCCCCCTGTTTAGTATGGTTATATGTGTGCCCTCTGTTCGCCATTGTCCTTGGTTATTGTTTCATGCCCGTTGGTCTTGTGAGTACCTGTGCTCTGTTGTATCGGCTTGCGTGTTACCGTGTTAGTGTGCACTTGTTATTACGGGTCTTGTCCCGTGTATTGTTATTACAGGTCTCATCCCGTGTGTTTATTAGAGGTTTACATCTCGCTCTTTGTTTGGGTTACTGTCCTGTGTTATATATATATATATATGTTTATTTTGGGCTTTGTCCCCGTCATGTTCATGACGTACGCTATTTTGGGTAGAGAAATACCAAAAACGATTTTCGTATTCCTGCGCCTGTCTCCGATCGTTATACAATGTGACAGTAACGTTAGCTAACTAGCTAACTTACCAAGTCCAGCTAGGCTAGCATGCTAACTAATGTTACGTTACCTTTAATCGCAAATATTCAATTTTGTTGTGAAGGAAAAAAACTATGGTATCGCATCATTTCTCAGCAGTTGTCGAAATGGATTCCCCATCAGTTCAGCTTGAAAATCCCTCTGATAATCTTTGGTCACCGCAAGCATAATTCTTGATAGCCACAAGCCACTGGCATCATTGGGGTAAGTCTCTGTTAGGTAGAACGGTGAAAGATAACACATTTTCGCACTTGTTTTTAGTTAGCACAGCCAGACACAGAACATCACAAGGGCATGATGAGCAATGTAGTGAAAAACTAACATTAAAACAAAATCTTGCCTAGAGAAGATCTGAGATTACTGTGTGTTGATCGTTCAAAATAAACAATGCCAAGTTTGTGGGCACGCCTCATGTACACTACCGTTCAAAAGGTTGGGGTCACTTAGAAATGTGCTTGTTTTTAAAAGAAAAGGACATTGTTTGTCCATTAAAATAACATTTTTAATAGAATATCTACATAGGTGTACAGAGGCCCATTATCAGCAACCATCACTCCTGTGTTCCAATGGCACGTTGTGTTAGCTAATCCAAGTTTATCATTTTAAAAGGCTAATTGTTCATCAGAAAACCTTTTTGCAATTATGTTAGCACAGCTGAAAACTGTTGTTCTGATTAATGAGTGCTTGTCTTTGAAATGGGGTCTGTTTGAATAGCCTAAAATGAACAGCTTTGTAAGCGTAACAAAAACACGGCATACTAGCTCCGTTCTGCTTGTTGACGTGGTTGTTGACGTTCACTGCCAGACAAGTCAAAACAATTTTACTCATTTTCGTGGCAATAAAACAGATTTTTAAAATTTTTCGACCCAATTTGGATCCGATTCTCCCTCGTCTGGGACATATTTTGGGCTGAATCTGGTCCACCTCGGATCCAAATCGGATTGGGTATTGATTTTTGTCGGTCTCGATTGGGGATTTCACGGATCCAATTCGCTTCAGATCTCAATTTCGGGATTCGAGAAGACCTCTACTCCCTGCAACCTAAAAATAAACATTCCTAGAACAGGCAAAACTTTCACTTCTGTTCTCAGAAAACACGTTAAGTTTTACCATTCAGGAAACTTATGGCTTTGTTCTCACAACCAATGTCAAACCAAAAACACAACTTCCAAGGAACCATAATGTGCTAGCTGGGTTGCACTATTAAATGAAGGTTAGTGAAAACACGTTGTTGTAATAAAATACAAAATATCTGACATTGCATATCCATTTGAACATTTGTTGTACATTTAAATGGATGAAAGTGCAGTGGTAAGACATTTTGATGACAACTAAACCAAACGTCTGACATTGTTTTCCATTGGAATTTGGTTGTGCTTCTAGATGTATAGTGATAACAAGTCGGGAATTCAACTACTGGCTGTCTTTTTGAGTGGTTGAATAAAGGTTGAAGTCTCATTGTTCAACATCTCAACCAAATATTAACCACATTTCTAAGTTGAAATGACATGGTTTGGCCAGTGGGGAATTTACAGGCTGTCAGTATGTAATATTATGAAGATAACGAGGGAAAATGCATTGTACAATAGATATACACGTCATTGCTATCATGAGTCATTGCCACAACCTTTTCGTACACTTCTGTCATGTTTTGTGATTTCGGAGAGCAGGGCAAGGAATAACGTCAGAGCTCGTTCATGTGCTATCAGCTGATTGGAGAATGAATTCCGATTTGCATGCATACTGCCACATAGGAGTAAAATAGTTACGGGAAAGACGTGACGAAGAGGACGAAGTTTATTGTTCAAAAATATCAAACAAGTCTGAGTAGTGAACGTTACGTTTCAGTATAGGATTTTTATTTTCCATTCTCTCGCAATGGAATGTCGAAATGTAAGTATCGAACTCTAGGCTACATTTGTCAAAATTTGAAATGTTGAACCTAAAGTCTTACGTTTTAGGCTACTTTGTTAGATGTATTTCATAATGAAAATAACGGGAGACAGGTTAAACTAATGGATATAGTAAATCAATCTGATAAAACGACATTCAGACATTGACATGACGTTCCAAGGCACCGAAATGCGTACAACAGAATTGACGTTCCAAAGTCAATGTGTTTTTGGTGCGTTTATGAAAAGAAAACTACTCCAAAACAAAAGCTGACCAGAGACTCAACACAAAATTGCACAAAGAATTCGGATCCATGTAGAGATGATGAGACAAAGTAATTCTTTGGTTCGGCTAGCCTTCTAATCATGGAGGTGGGAGAGCAGCTGCAGGCTCAGACTGGCATTATTTGATTGATTTCAAATCAGTAGTGCATAGAACTGTTGACAGATAATGTGTTTAACTCATCAGATGTAATTTATATTTTCAACAGTTTTTGTACTGTTTTAGTAAACTGTGTTTTCGGCTGTATGTCATTTTCAGTCCAATGTTCATTTGCGTAATAATTATTGGAAAGATTTAAAACTATGCTAAAACATGATGATAATGCCAACCATGGGCGGACTGGGACAAATATTCAGCTACACCAGCCCACATCTCATCGGTGCCACTCGCAATCCAATGCCTGTACCCCAATGGTCAGCCAAATGCTCAATATAGATTATCATGACAAATTGCTCAAATGTCATAAAAAAGCAGGTCCATGGGCTGCCGGCAGTGTCATAATGTTTGTTTTTTAAATTATGATTTAATATTTATTATATTTAATATTTCGACCAGCCCACCCCAATAAAAGATGGTCCGGCCATTCTGGCATTTTCCAAAATTGCCAGACTGCCAAAAATCGCCATGGTGCCAACATTTGATTGAGGGTGGTGAAAAGATCTTGTGTTTGGACTGGTTCCAACAGATAACGTTAACCTTACTGACCTTCGGTATAATAAGCACAGGCACATGCAAATCACTCAGGAAAATCCAGGCTAGAATGAGGACAAACATTTGGTTAACTACTGTATTACCTGTACTCCAATGACTGGTTTGTGCAGTAATGCAGGTATAATGCATTATACACTGCATGACCAAAACTGTGGACACCTGCACGTCAAACATCTCATTCCAAAATCATGGGCATTAATATGGAGTTGGTCCCCCCTTTGCTGCTGTAACAGCCTCCACTCTTCTGGGAAGGCTTTCCACCAGATGTTGGAACATTGCTGTGTGTACTTGCTTCCATTCAGCCACAAGGCATTAGTGAGGTTGGGCACTAATGTTGGGCAATTAGGCCTGGCTCGCAGTCGGCATTACAATTCATCCCAAAGGTGTTCGATGGGGTTGAGGTCAGGGCTCTGTGCAGGCCAGTCAAGTTCTTCCACACCGATCTCGACAAAGCATTTCTGTATGGACCTCGCTTTGTGCACAGGGGCGTTGCAATGCTTTAACAGGAAAGGGCCTTCTCCAAACTTCTGCCACAGAATCGTCTAGAATGTCATTGAAGGCTGTAGCTTTAAGATTTCCCATTCACTGGAACTAAGGGCCCTAACCCAAAACATGAAAAACAGCCCGAGACCATTATTCCTCCTCCACCAAACTTTACAGTTGGCAAAGTGTTCGGAAACTTTCCGCTAAATTTCCAGAATGTTTATGGATATTTTCCATGAGAAGTTAAGCACGGGAATTTGGGGAATTTTGCTTAAATTCATCATATAAGCTAACTTTATCAGTGAATATTTTTTGTGGGATACACATAAGGCAATTCTAGGTCTTGTGGAATATTTTGGTTAAACTATTGCAACCCTCTGCATGCACAGTGCATTCTTCCATCACATGTGCAGTGCACTCTTCCATCACATGTACAGCTGATTCGCAAGATCTTGCACACTAATGAGATGCTATTGAGCCCACACTACTACACTGTCTGAGTCAAGAACTACATGCTTTCTGGTAAGTTTTGATTACAATACTGGATGATTACAATTACAATACTGGAGTGAATATATTTTATATGACATACATCATTTTTTGTTAACTAGTAAATAGTAGCCTACAGCAAAGTGTGTTTAAATCATTTATAACTTGTTAACAATTTCTGCTAGTTAGTTTTTGCTACCATGTGAGTTTTAGCTTGCTTGAGGCTGCTAACTAAGGAGTGTTTATTCACCTGTTTCCATACATGATTAATTTGACAACATTTACAAAGGAGTTGTTTAATCTAACTGCTTAACTATTTATCTGTACATGGAATTGTATTTGGGTTTTTTTTACAAAAAAAAATCTAATCTTTACAAGAAAATGCCACAGATGTGTGGAGACATTTCATTGCAGCTAATGTAGAAGGAAAAGCTGTGCACATTTGCAAATACTGTGCCAAATCATATGTGAAGAATGCAACAAAGATGCAGAATCATCTGGCCAAGTGTATAAAGTTCCCTCAGCGCTCACAACAAGCAACCTCTGACGAAAGTCCTTCTACTTCTATTCGAGGTGAAAATGATGAATCAGACACCTTATCGATAGCACCAGCACATGGTCCCTGTGAATCAGAAGTTTTTTTGACTCAATGGAGGAACGTAGTCAGAGAAATGCTGAGGAATGTCTTGCTCGAGCTGTGTATGCAACTGATTCACCTCTGATGCTCACAGGCTATGTGTATTGGAAGAGCTTTTTGAATGTTCTTCGCCCAACATACATCCTTCCAACCAGACATGCTTTATTTACTAATTTTTTGGATGCAGAGTTCAACAGTTCAAGTGACAGTCAAGCAAATCATTGAGAAAGCAGACTGTATTGCAATCATCTCTGATGGGTGGTCGAATGTTCATGGGCAAGGAATAATTAACTACAGCATCTCCTACCCTCAACCAGTATTCTACAAGAGCACAGACACGAGGGACAACAGACACACCGGTCTCTACATTGCAGATGAGCTGAAGGCAGTCATCAATGACCTTGGACCACAGAAGGTATTTGCACTGGTGACAGACAATGCTGCGAACATGAAGGCTGCTTGGTCTAAAGTGGATTCAATGCATGTGCTGATCATGCATTGAATCTGCTCCTGAAGGACATCATGGCACTGAAAACAATGGATATACTCTACAAGAGAGCCAAGGAAATGATTAGGTATGTGAAGGGTCATCAAGTTATAGCAGCAATCTACCTCACCAAGCAAAGTGAGAAGAATAAGAGCACCACATTGAAGCTGTCCAGCAACACCCATTGGGGGGGGGGGGGGGGGGGGTTGTCGTCATGTTTGACAGTCTCCTGGAGGGGAGGGAGTCTCTCCAAGAAATGGCCATATCGCAGTCTGCCGACATGGACAGCCTCATCAAAAGGATACTCCTGGATTATGTGTTTTGGGAGAGAGTGGTAAGCAGCCTGAAACTCCTGAAACCTATAGCAGTAGCCATTGCACGGATTGAGGGAGACAATGCCATCCTGTCTGATGTTCAGACTCTGCTTGCAGATGTAAGTGAAGAAACCCGTACTGCCCTGCCCACTTCACTGTTGCTCCAAGCAGAGGAAACTGCCGTTGAAATACATCAAAAAGCGTGAAGACCTCTGCCTGAAACCCATACACACCGCAGCGTACATGTTGGACCCCAAGTATGCTGGCAAGAGCATCCTGTCTGGTGCAGAGATCAACAAGGCCTATGGTGTCATCACTACCGTGTCTCGCCACCTTGGCCGGGGTGAGGGAAAGGTTCTTGGCAGTCTGGCAAAGTGCACTTTCAAGAAAGGGCTTTGGGATGGAGATGCAATATGGCAGTCGTGCCAACATATCTAATCAGCCACCTGGTGGATGGGACTTTGTGGATCTGAGGCTCTTTCCCCTGTTGCCTCCATCATCCTCCAAATCCCACCAACATCAGCCGCATCAGAGCGCAACTGGTCCTTGTTTGGAATACACACCAAAGCACGCAAAAGGCTGACCAATACAAGGGTTGAAATATTGGTTGCCAAATTTGAGGCTTTTTGAGCCTGACAACAAGCCATCTTCAACAAGGTTGGAACGTGACAGTGAAGATGAGGCCTCAGAGTCTGATGTTCAAGAGGTGGACATTCAGGAGGTCCAGGGAGAAGACATGGAAGCCTGAGAGGAAGACAACCAAAGCTTTAGTTTCATTTTACAGATTAATGTTGAAAACGTTTTTGGGAGATGCGATGGATCATTGGAGATTATTCAATATTCCCTTTCTTTTGTTATTCAATGAAATCATCCCATGTGAAGAGTCAACTCATTTAATTAAATTTCAATTTGTAACTAAATTGTTTTTTACATTTCTATTGGAAGGATTTAATAATTTGCAATTATATCTACTTATGATAAGGTAAAATGTTTGTTTCTGTCTCCATATGATATGGTAAATATATCCAATGCAATTTTTTTTTGATGAACTGACTTGTTGGAAAGGTGGCATCCTATGACAGTGCTACGTTGAAAGTCACTGAGCTCTTCAGTAAAGCCATTCTACTGCCAATGTAGATTGCATGGCTGTGTGCTTGATTTTATATACCTGTCAGCAACAGGTGTGGCTGAAATAGCTGAATACACTCATTTGAAGGGGTGTCCACATACTTTTGTGTGTATATATAGTGTAACACAGGTATAATGCATCGTAAGACTTGTCATAAGCATGTATAACCCCTTATAATGTCTTATCATCTCACAAGGACCTTGGCTAAATACCAGCCACTTTGAGTTAGTTTAAATGAAATGTGGACACATTGAGACATAACACATCCCTTGTTTATAATACATTATAAAGGCTTATACATTGTTATAACAAGTTATAAAGCACTATACCTGCAGGCTTTAAGTTGAATACCACGAAGTTCATAACCTGGTGTCTGCACAAGCCTTCACCTGGTGTCTGCACAAGCCTTTACAGTACACAAGGCTGCCCTGTGTACTGTAACCAGTTCAGTTGTAGATTCTTGATTCCTATGGCATAGTAACATGACAGCTTAATCTTTTACTGCAGTGGACTAAATCAGGGTCACACATCAGGTTTCTTGGTAGTCTTAAACAAATCTACTTTGAAACAAAGGTATACACCTCACACATATGGTTATGGGCTTGAAAAAAGAAGAAACCTGGCAGATATAGAGTTGAAATGTATTACATATTGAGTTTGCATCCCAATATTACACTTTATATACTTTATATCATAGAAGACTGAAATATAACAAAACTGTTTGACATAGAAACGCCATATTTTCGTCGTTTTTCTCTTCAAAATAATTCTTATTCATTATGAAATTATGAAAATTATTAATAACATTCCATCCATAAGGTCACTAGGTCATTTGACTGCAGGAAAGGGCTACAATGGCAGCTGTATAATGTGTAGCATAATCACTGAACTTCACTCTGTGAATCATTTTAGAAAAGGAGATCTTCAAAAGCAATCCAACACTGACAACTTATTCTATTGGGATTTGAGCAAAGAGAGATATATTCAGTTGGGGTGGATGATTTCATGCAAAGTGTTTGGCTTTCATTTTTTTCCGGTAGGGATAGAAGCAGTTGGTACGTTACACAACTCATCCTTGCTGAACTGTGTGGGCTTGAAAGTTGTGTGTTTGAAGGAAGACCCCAGACTTTCAAGAAACTTCCATTATCTGTGTATAATTTGAAGACTTGCTATCATGTGCTTGTGAATAGAGTAGACAGATGGTAATTTGTATACTAACTCTCACCAATCATTTGACCTGCATAATTTGAAGATCCGTTATGTCAGAGATGACTTGGTCAATGATTGATAATTACATAAAAAGTATATATCTTGACACGTAGCTTGGATATTTTGAGCTAGGGTACATTTCTGTTATGTTTCTGCCCAACAACAGGGCATTCTATTTGAATATTAAAAAGATATTGGGTGCCACTTGACCTAAATATTCCCTCTTCAATCTTGTTTCTGCTCATAGTATACCGCCTAAGATGTGTTTGGTAGCTGAACAATGGGTCTTGGCAAATGTAACTGCCATTTCAGTGGTAACCACCTTGCAAACCACTCCTCGTCTTTTGGTTTTTGTTTTGTGACCACATCATTGAAATAACTCAGGTCAACAGGTATAATGCATTATAACTTGTTGTAAGTAGGTATGAGCCCTTATCATGTTTAATTATGCACTCATCAAATCAAATCAAATCAAATCAAATTTTATTAGTCACATACACATGGTTAGCAGATGTTAATGCGAGTGTAGCGAAATGCTTGTGCTTCTAGTTCCGACAATGCAGTAATAACCAACAGTAATCTAACCTAACAATTCCACACTACTACCTTACACACACACACAAGTGTAAGGGATAAAGAATATGTACATAAAGATATATGGATGAGTGGTGGTACAGAACGGCATGGCAGATGCAGTAGATGGTATAGAGTACGGTATATACATATGAGATGAGTACTGTAGGGTATGTAAACATAAAGTGGCATAGTTTAAAGTGGCTAGTGGTACATGTATTGCATAAAGATGGCAAGATGCAGTAGATGATATAGAGTACAGTATATATACATATGAGATGGGTAATGTAGGGTATGTAAACATTGTATTAAGTGGCATTGCTTAAAGTGGCTAGTGGTACATTTTTACATAATTTCCATCAATTCCCATTTTTAAAGTGGCTGGAGTTGAGTCAGTATGTTGGCAGCGGCCGCTAAATGTTAGTGGTGGCTGTTTAACAGTCTGATGGCCTTGAGATAGAAGCTGTTTTTCAGTCTCTCGGTCCCTGCTTTGATGCACCTGTACTGACCTCGCCTTCTGGATGATAGCGGGGTGAACAGGCAGTGGCTTGGGTGGTTGTTGTCCTTGATGATCTTTATGGCCTTCCTGTGACATCGGGTGGTGTAGGTGTCCTGGAGGGCAGGTAGTTTGCCCCTGGTGATGCGTTCTGCAGACCTCACTACCCTCTGGAGAGCCTTACGGTTGTGGGCGGAGCAGTTGCCGTACCAGGCGGTGATACAGCCCGACAGGATGCTCTCGATTGTGCATCTGTAGAAGTTTGTGAGTGCTTTTGGTGACAAGCCGAATTTCTTCAGCCTCCTGAGGTTGAAGAGGCGCTGCTGCGCCTTCTTCACAACGCTGTCTGTGTGGGTGGACCAGTTCAGTTTGTCCGTGATGTGTACACCGAGGAACTTAAAACTTTCCACCTTCTCCACTACTGACCCGTCGATGTGGATAGGGGGGTGCTCCCTCTGCTGTTTCCTGAAGTCCACAATCATCTCCTTTGTTTTGTTGACGTTGAGTATGAGGTTATTTTCCTGACACCACACTCCGAGGGCCCTCACCTCCTCCCTGTAGGCCGTCTCGTCGTTGTTGGTGATCAAGCCTACCACTGTAGTGTCATCCGCAAACTTGATGATTGAGTTGGAGGCGTGCATGGCCACGCAGTCGTGGGTGAACAGGGAGTACAGGAGAGGGCTCAGAACGCACCCTTGTGGGGCCCCAGTGTTGAGGATCAGCGGGGTGGAGATGTTGTTACCTACCCTCACCACCTGGGGGCGGCCCGTCAGGAAGTCCAGGACCCAGTTGCACAGGGCGGGGTCGAGACCCAGGGTCTCGAGCTTGATGACGAGTTTGGAGGGTACTATGGTGTTAAATGCTGAGCTGTAATCGATGAACAGCATTCTCACATGGGTATTCCTCTTGTCCAGATGGGTTAGGGCAGTGTGCAGTGTGGTTGCGATTGCGTCGTCTGTGGACCTATTGGGTCGGTAAGCAAATTGGAGTGGGTCTAGGGTGTCCGGTAGGGTGGAGGTGATATGGTCCTTGACTAGTCTCTCAAAGCACTTCATGATGACGGAAGTGAGTGCTACGGGGCGGTAGTCGTTTAGCTCAGTTACCTTAGCTTTCTTGGGAACAGGAACAATGGTGGCCCTCTTGAAGCATGTGGGAACAGCAGACTGGGATAAGGATTGATTGAATATGTCCGTAAACACACCAGCCAGCTGGTCTGCGCATGCTCTGAGGACGCGGCTGGGAATGCCGTCTGGGCCTGCAGCCTTGCGAGGGTTAACACGTTTAAATGTTTTACTCACCTCGGCTGCAGTGAAGGAGAGCCCGCAGGTTTTGGTAGGGGGCCGTGTCAGTGGCACTGTATTGTCCTCAAAGCGGGCAAAAAAGTTGTTTAGCCTGTCTGGGAGCAAGACATCCTGGTCCTCGACGGGGCTGGTTTTCTTTTTGTAATCCGTGATTGACTGTAGACCCTGCCACATACCTCTTGTGTCTGAGCTGTTGAATTTCGACTCGATTTTGTCTCTGTACTGAGACTTGGCCTGTTTGATTGCCTTGCGGAGAGAATAGCTACACTGTTTGTATTCGGTCATGCTTCCGGTCACCTTGCCCTGGTTAAAAGCAGTGGTTCGCGCTTTCAGTTTCACGCGAATGCTGCCGTCAATCCACGGTTTCTGGTTTGGGAATGTTTTTATCGTTGCTGTGGGTACGACATCGTCAATGCACTTCCTAATGAACTCGCTCACCGAATCAGCATATTCGTCAATATTGTTGTTGGACGCGATGCGGAACATATTCCAATCTGCGTGATCGAAGCAGTCTTGAAGCGTGGATTCAGATTGGTCGGACCAGCGTTGAACAGACCTGAGCGCGGGAGCTTGTTGTTTGAGTTTTTGTTTGTAGGCTGGAATCAACAAAATGGAGTCGTGGTCAGCTTTTCCGAAAGGGGGGCGGGGGAGGGCCTTATAAGCGTCGCGGAAATTAGTGTAACAATGGTCTAGTGTTTTTCCAGCCCTGGTAGCACAATCGATATGCTGATAGAATTTAGGGAGTTTTGTTTTTAGATTAGCCTTGTTAAAATCCCCAGCTACGATGAATGCAGCCTCAGGGTGTGTGGTTTCCAGTTTACAAAGAGTCAGATAAAGTTCGTTCAGGGCCATCGACGTGTCTGCTTGTGGGGGAATGTATACGGCTGTGATTATGATTGACGAGAATTCCCTTGGTAGATAATGCGGTCGACATTTGATTGTGAGGAGTTCTAGATCAGGTGAACAGAACGACTTGAGTTCTTGTGTGTTGTTATGATGATCACACCACTTCTCGTTAATCATAAGGCATACCCCCCCGCCCCTCTTCTTACCGGAAAGATGTTTGTTTCTGTCGGCGCGATGCATGGAGAAACCAGCTGGCTGCACCGACTCCGTTAGCGTCCCTTGAGTTAGCCATGTTTCCGTGAAGCAGAGCACGTTGCAATCCCTGATGTCTCTCTGGAATGCTACCCGTGCTCGGATTTCATCAACCTTATTGTCAAGAGACTGGACATTGGCGAGTAGTATGCTAGGGAGTGGAGCGCGATGTGCCCGTCTCCGAAGCCTGACCACGAGACCGCCACGTTTTCCCCTTTTTCGGCGTCGCACAGGGTCGCCGGCTGGGATCAGATCCATTGTATTGTGTGGAAGGCAAGACACTGGATCCGTTTCGGGAAAGTCATATTCCTGGTAGGAACGATGATGAGTTGACGTTAATCGTATATTCAGTAGTTCCTCCCGACTGTATGTAATGAAACCTAAGATTACCCGGGGTACCGATGTAAGAAATAACACGTAAAAAAACAAAATACTGCATATTTTCCAAGGGACACGAAGCGAGGCAGCCATCTCTTTCCGGCGCCGGACTCATTAATGCCTAGGGCTGATTATTCAGGATGAATCAGGAATAATGGTAAGATATCATACGGGGTAATATGTGCTTATATCAATAATGCATAATGATTATGCATTATTACTGTATCATAATGAATTATGGCCTTTGTCCTTAAGTAAAGTTTCATTGTCTCTCGTCAGATGGCGTCACTCCTCCGTGACGCTCGTCCGTCAAACTGATCTGTCTTGTCGAACGTGGAACTCGTATTCAGATTTGATGGTAATACTTTCTAATGTTATGGCAGCCCGTTGTAGCCAGACTACTTTTGATTTATCCCATTACCCTTCGCGAGATACGAGACAGATCCGTGCAGGCAGAATCCATTTTTTTATTTTTTATTTTACCTTTATTTAACTAGGCAAGTCAGTTAAGAACAAATTCTTATTTTCAATGGCGGCCTAGGAACAGTGGGTTAACTGCCTTGTTCAGGGGTAGAACGAAATATTTTTACCTTGTCAGATGTAAGACAATGGTAAAGTGTTGGAGGCCATTATCTAAAGATGGGAAAAAAACATCACCCACTAGAGTGGCCTATCGATTTACTTCTGTGAAAGTCAGATAGTTTAGGCCTCAGGAATATATTCCTTGGCATGAAATTCACCTGAGGATCTTGCTTTAATTTCAGTAAACTACCATTATTGACTAGCAAGCTTCATTAGACAAGGAATGCTTCTGACCTATAACAAACATCAGCTGTGTCCAAAATGTCACCCTATTCCATATATAGTGCATTACTTTTGACCAGGGCCAAAAGGGCTCTGGTCAATGTAGTGCACTATACACTGAATAGGATGGCAATTGGGACACAGTCATCCCCTAACAGCCAAGAAAAAATAGATGTGCAGATGAAACTCAAGTCCCCATAGGACCTGGCTGGAGAGGCACAGACAAAGCACAGGAAGCTATTTTCTTTGACAAGGGATTTTGTTCCTTAGCCTATTCCTTAGAGGTGAACAATGCGCTCTGAGTCTGTTTATCCACTCCACAATGATATGACAATACAATGCCCAATGTCACTGTATGTTATTGGTATAGAATGATAAATTGACTTATAAGCACACAAAAAAATTCAGTTAATTTTTTTTTTATTAGGGTATAGTTTATTAACGTTGATTTTCTCGTATTTTACATGTGCAGACTGATCATTAGGGATAAGCAGGTCTCTGTTGTAGCCTATGTACTGGTACTATACCTACAGTTGAAGTCAGAAGTTTACATACACCTTAGCCAAATACATTTAAACTAAGTTTTTCACAATTCCTGACATTTAATCCTCGTAAAACTTCCCTGTCTTAGGTCAGTTAGGATCACCACTTTCTTTTATAAATGTGAAATGTCAGAATAATATTAGAGAGAATGATTTCTTTCTTTCATCACATTCCCAGTGGGTCAGACGTTTAGATACACTCAATTAGTATTTGGTAGCATTGCCTTTAAATTCTTTAACTTGGGTCAAAAGCTTCGGGTAGCCTTACACAAGCTTCCCACAATAAGTTGGGTGAATTTTGGCCCATTCCTCCTGACAGAGCTGGTGTAACTGAGTCAGGTTTGTAGGCCTCCTTGCTCGCACACGCTTTTTCAGTTCTGCCCACACATTTTCTATGGGATTGAGGTCAGGGCTTTGTGATGGCCACTCCAATACCTTGACTTTGTTGTCCTTAAGCCATTTTGCCACAACTTTGGAAGTATGCTTGGGGTTATTTTCCATTTGGAAGACCCATTTGCGACCAAGCTTTAACTTCCTTACTGATGTCTTGAGATGTTGCTTCAATATATCCACATAATTTTCCTTCCTCAATAAGCAATCTATTTTGTGAAGTGCACCAGTCCCTTCTGCAGCAAAGCACCCCCACAACATGATGCTGCCACCCCCGTGCTTAATGATGGTCATTATGGCCAAACAGTTTTATTTTTGTTTCATCAGACCAGAGGACATTTCTCCAAAAAGTACAAAAAGTGCAGTTGCAAACTGTAGTCTGGCTTTTTTTTATGGCGGTTTTGGAGCAGTGGCTTCTTTCTTGCTTAGCCGCCTTTCAGGTTATGTAGATATAGGACTCGTTTTACTGTGGATATAGATACTTTTGTACCTGTTTCCTCCAGCATCTTCACAGGGTCCTTTGCTGTTGTTCTGGGATTGATTTGCACTTTTCGCACAAGTACATTCATCTCTAGGAGACTGAACGTGTCTCCTTCCTGAGCGGTATGGCGGCTGCTTGGTCCCATGGTGTTTATACTTGCATACTATTGTTTGTACAGATGAACGTGGTACCTTCAGGCGTTTGGAAATTGCTCCCAAGGATAAACCAGACTTGTGGAATTCTACAATTTCTTTTTCTGAGGTCTTGGCTGATTTATTTTGTTTTTCCCATGATGTCAAGCAAAGAGGCACTGAGTTTGAAGGTAGGCCTTGGAATACATCCACAGGTACAACTCTAATTGACTCAAATTATGTCAATTAGCCTATCAGAAGCTTCTAACGCCATAACATCATTTTCTAGAAACTTCCAAGCTGTTTAAAGGCACAGTCAATTTAGTGTATGTAAACTTCTGGAATTGTGATACAGTGAAATCTGTCTGTAAGCAATTGTTGGAAAAATTATCCTAACCGACTTGCCAAAATTGTAGTTTGTTAACAAGAAATTTGTGGAGTGGTTGAAAACCAAGTTTTAATGACTCCAACCTAAGTGAATGTAAACTTCCGACTTCAACTGTATACTGGGTTATAACCCTTGTCATATGTACTATACCTATACTGGGTTCTATCCCTTGTCATATGCACTATACCTATACTGAGTTATAACCCTTGTCATATGTACTATACCTATAATGGGTTATAACCCTTGTCATATGTACTATACTTATACTGTGTTCTAACCCTTGTCATATGTACTATACCTATACTGTGTTCTAACCCTAAAGCTAGTGAGGGAGATATGAGTCTCCAGCTTCAGTGATCTTTGCAGTTCGTTCCAGTCATTGGCAGCAGAGAACTGGAAGGAAAGGCGGTTAAATATACCTGCTGGAGCGCGTGCTACCGGTGGGTGCTGCTATGGTGACCAGTGAGCTGAGATAAGGCGGGGCTTTACCTAGCAAAGACTTATAGATGACATGGAGCCAGTGGGTTTGGTGACGAATATGAAGTGAGGGCCAGCCAACGAGAGCATACAGGTCGCAGTGGTGGGTAGTATATGGGGCTTTGGTGAGAAAACAGATGGCACTGTGATAGACTGCATCCAATTTGCTGAGTAGAGTGTTGGAGGCTATTTTGTAAATGACATCGCCGAAGTCAAGGATCGGTAGGATAGTAAGTTTTACGAGGGTATGTTTGGCAGCATGAGTGAACGATTCTTTGTTGCGAAATAGGAAGCTTATTCTAGATTTAATTTTGGATTGGAGATGCTTAATGTGAGTCTGGAAGGAGAGTTTACAGTCTAACCAGACACCTAGGTGATTGTAGTTGTCCACATATTCTAATTCAGAACCGTCCAGAGTAGTGATGCTGGACGGGCGGGCAGGTGTGGGCAGCGATCGGTTGAAGAGCCTGCATTTAGTTTTACTTGCATTTAATAGCAGTTGGAGGCCACGGAAGGAGAGTTGGATGGCATTGAAGTTCGTCTGGAGGTTAGTTAACAGTGTCCAAAGAAGGGCCAGAAGTATACAGAATGGTGTCGTCTGCGTAGAGGTGGATCAGAGAATCACCAGCAGCAAGAGCGACATCATTGCTGTGTTCTAACCATTATCATATGTACTATACCTATACTGTGTTCTAACCCTTGTCATATGTACTATACCTATACTGTGTTCTAACCCTTGTCATATGTACTATACCTATACTGTGTTCTAACCCTTGTCATATGTACTATACCTATACTGTGTTCTAATCCTTGTCATATGTACTGGTACTATACCTATACTGTGTTCTAACCCTTGTCATATGTACTATACCTATACTGTGTTCTAACCCTTGTCAATCTTTTATTTTTTCTATTTTCAGTGAATTTTGAGCACCATTTGTCCTTCACTTTCATTTGTATCAAATTGTTTTGAAATGATACCTCATTACTTGGAGTAGCATATTTGGTCCACTTGAGTCATAGCCATACTTGTTGCCCAGCTCTCCTACATGCAGACCATACATTTTTGAACTTCTAATATCGGACCATCAAACCATGTTATAAGAGCTAGATAGCACCTAAAAGTTTATGAGCTATCTATATAGTTGACTACAGTAAGTTACATCTGCCCTATACAGATGGTTGGCCAAATCAAATGAGCTTTCTTATAGCCTGTATCTGTTACTGTATTCAGAATGACAGAAAATTTGCCTTCCATTGATTGGCTGGACAGCAACAAGTTGGCTAAAGCAGAGACAGACATGGCACCCAAGCTAGCTTTCACATTGTACAATAGTCAGTCAGTGAATGGGATGAGAACAGCTGACATTGGCCTTGGTGTTTCAAAGAGAATAAAAAATAAACAAATCCAGTTAAATTCATTTGAAATGGAACCGACCCCAACCCGGTGTTTTTCCCCCTCAGGACGGGTGTCCCAGGACCCACGAGGATGACATCATGGATATCCCCCTGGATGACCCCGAGGCCAATAAGGCTGCTGCCAAGATCCAGGCCAGCTTCCGTGGTCACATGACTCGCAAGAGAATGAAGGAAGACAAACCCAGAGAGGAGGTGAGAGTTTCAGCAGAATTAGGGTAGCAACATTCTGGTAACTTTCCCAAGTCTACTAAGCTAACATATGGAATTGTTTTGATATGGTCATACTATGGATCATTTAGATATTAGATTTGGAATTTTAGGGCCGCTGTAGGTATAAAAAAAAAATCATATTTTTTAAAATAAAATATTGAATTTGGCATGTACTACTATCGCTCTTTAAGGGTGTGTGCTGGTGGCAGGGAAGTCAAGTGCAGGAGATCGAACTTGGTATAAACGGAGCAGTTTAATAAGTGCTCAAAACTCAGAAAACCAAAATATACAAAATAAAAACAAGTGGGTACGAAACATAACTTGCACAATGCTTACAAACAAACAATCACCGACAAGGACGAGGACAATGAGGGGGAACAGAGGGTTAAATACACAACATGTAATGAATGGGATTGAAACCAGGTGTGATACAAGACAAGATAAAACCTAAGGAAAATGAAAAGAGGATCAGCGATGGCTAGAAGGTCGACGACTTCGACCGCGGAACACCGCCCGAACAAGGAGAGGGACCAACTTCGGCGGAAGTCGTGACAGTACCACCCCGCGCGTCGACACCGGCCTCGGGGACGACCCGGAGGGCGAGGCGCAGGGTGATCCGGACGAAGATGGTGGAACTCCTGCAGCATAGATGGGTCCAACACCTCTCCTCCGGACTGTACCCCTCCCACTCCACGAGATACTGAAGGCGCCTCGCCCGGCGCCTCGAATCCAGTATGGAGCGAACGGAGTATGTCGGGGCCCCCCCGGTGTCCAGAGGGGGTGGAGGAACCTCCCGCACCTCAGACTCCTGGAGCGGGCCAGCCACCACCGGCCTGAGGAGAGACACATGGAACGAAGGGTTAATACGGTAATCGGGTGGAAGCTGTAACCTATAAAAAACCTCGTTCACTCTCCTCAGTACTTTAAATGGCCCCACAAACCGCGGACCCAGCTTCCGGCAGGGCAGGCGGAGGGGCAGGTTTCGGATCGAGAGTCAGATCCGGTCCCCCGGTGCGACCACCGGGGTCTCACTGCAGTGGCGATCTGCATTAACCTTCTGGCGCGTCACAGCCTGCTGAAGGTGGACACGGACGGCTTCCCATGTCTCCTCCGTGCACCTGAACCAGTCGTCCACCGCAGGAACCTCAGTCTGACCCTGATGCCAAGTCACCAGAACCGGCTGGTACCCCAGTACGCACTGAAAGGGAGAGATGTTAGTGGCGGAGCGAGTTCTGTGCCATCTCGGCCCAGGGCACGAACTCCGCCCACTCCGCCGGCCAGTTCTGGCAATAGGACCGTAGAAACCTGCCCACATCCTGGTTCACGCTCTCCACCTGCTCATTACTCTCGGGGTGAAAACCTGAAGTAAGGCTAATCGAGACACCCAGACGTTCCATGAATGCCTTCCAGACCCTAGACATGAACTGGGGACCCCGATCAGACACTATATCTTCAGGCACCCCGTAGTGCCGGAAGACGTGTGTAAACAAGGCCTCCGCAGTCTGTAGGGCCGTATGGAGACGACAGGACTTAGAGAAACGATCCACAACGACCAGGATCGCGGTGCTACCCTGTGAGAGTGGAAGATCAGTAAGAAAATCCACCGACAGGTGCGACCAAGGCCGCTGTGGAACGGGTAAGGGGTGTAGCTTACCTCTGGGCAGGTGCCTAGGAGCCTTACACTGGGCGCACACCAAGCAGGAGGAAACATAAAGCCTCACGTCCTTAGCCAAGGTAGGCCACCAGTACCTCACGCTCAAACAGAGCACTGTCCGACCGATCCCAGGATGACCAGAGGAGGGTGACGTGTGGGCCCAATAGATCAACCGGTCACGGACAGCAGAAGGGACGTACAGACGCCCAGCGGGACACTGGACGGGAGCGGGCTCTGCACGTAACGCCTGCTCAATGTCCGTGTCCAGCTCCCACACTACCGGCGCCACCAGGAAGGATGCGGGGAGTATAGGAGTGGGATCCATGGGCCGCTCCTCTGTGTCATACAGCCGGGTCCTTCGCGTTCTGGGAGCCTGGTCTGTAAGAAAGGGTAAACACAGAACGGGTGAAAAACATGGCCCACCTTGCCTGGCGAGGGTTCAGTCTCCTCGCTGCCCGGATGTACTCCAGATTGCGGTGGTCAGTCCAGATGAGAAAAGGGTGTCTAGCCCCCTCAAGCCAATGTCTCCACACCTTCAAGGCCTTGACGACAGCCAACAACTCCCGGTCCCCCACGTCATAGTTTCGCTCCGCCGGGCTGAGCTTCTTCGAGAAGAAGGCACAGGGGCGGAGCTTTGGTGGATGTACCCGAGCGCTGAGAGAGCACAGCTCCTATCCCAGCCTCGGACTCGTCCTCCTCCACTATGAACGCCAAAGAGGGATCCGGATTGGCCAGCACGGGAGCAGAGGTAAACAGAGCCCTCAGGTGACTAAAAGCCTCAGCTGTCCACTGCAAGCGGACCGGGCCCCCCTTCAGCAGTGAGGTAATGGGAGCTGCTACCTGACCAAAACCCCGGATAAACCTCCGGTAGTAGTTGGTAAACCCTAAGAACCGCTGCACCTCCTTTACCGTGGTGGGAGTCAGCCAATTACGCACGGCTGTAATGCGGTCATTCTCCATCTATACCCCTGAGGTGGAAATGCGATACCCTAGGAAGGAGACGAACTGTTGGAAGAACAGGCATTTCTCAGCCTTGACGTACAGGTCATGCTCCAACAGGCGACCAAGCACTCTGCGCACCAGGGACACATGCTCGGTGTGTGTAGCGGAGTATATCAAAATGTCATCAATATACACCACGACACCCTCCCCGTGCAGGTCCCTGAAAATCTCGTCTACAAAGGCTTGGAAGACTGATGGCACATTCATCAACCCGTACTGCATGATGAGGTACTCATAGTGCCCAGAGGTGGTACTGAAAGCCGTCTTCCACTCGTCTCCCTCTCGGATACGCACCAGGTTGTAAGCGCTCCTGAGATCTAGTTTGGTGAAGAAGCGCGCCCCGTGCATTGACTCTATCGCTATGGCTATGAGCGGTAGCGGGTAACTATACCTCACCGTGATCTGATTCAGAACCCGGTAGTCAATACACGGGCGCAGACCTCCCTCCATCTTCACAAAAAATTAACTCGAGGAGGCGGGTGAAGTAGAGGACCGAATGTACCCCTGACGCAGGGATACGGAGACATATGTTTCCATAGCCTCCGTCTCCGCCTGTGAGAGGGGATACACGTGACTCCTGGGAAGTGCAGCGTCTACCAGGAGATCTATCGCACAATCGCCCCGTCGATGAGGTGGTAATTGGGTCGCCTTCCTTTTGGAGAAGGCGAGAGCTAAATCGGCATATTCAGGGGGAATGCGCACTATGGAGACCTGGTCTGGACTCTCCACCGTAGTAGCACCAACGGAAACCCCTAAACACCTACCTGAGCACTCTCGTGACCACCCGGTGAGAGCCCTCTGTGGCCAAGAAACAGTGGGGTTATGACAAGCTAACCAGGGTAGGCCCAGCACCACGGGAAACGCAGGAGAGTCAATAAGGAAGAGACTAATTCTCTCCGTATGACCCCCCCCCTGCATCACCATGCCCAAAGGAGCGGTGACCTCCCTAATCAACCCTGACCCTAATGGTCAACTATCTAAGGCGTGAACGGGGAAGGGCACATCTGTCGTACTCCTGGCGCAGGGAGAGACGAAGCCCACTGGAACCAGGTGGAAAAGGGGCGCTCAGAGGAGACCCCGGTTGTGCTGGTGGAGGCGCTGGAAGAACGCCCTGTCTCTCCCAGCGGTCCACAGTTCGGACAACGCGGTCCATGGCGGTGCCAAGATGGTGAATCATTGCTGCGTGCTCCCGGACGCGCTCCTCCACCTCTATAACCGGGGTACCTGCTCTTGCTGACTCCATAGTTGGGTCGGTGATTCTGTAAGGGTGCGTGCTGGTGGCAGGGAAGTCAGGCGCAGGAGATCGAGGAGATTGAAACCAGGTGTGATACAAGACAAGACAAAACCAAAGGAAAATGAAAAGAGGATCAGCGATGGCTAGAAGGTCGGCGACTTCGAACGCCGCCCGAACAAGGAGAGGGACCAACTTCGGCAGAAGTCGTGACACGCTCATAGAAACACAATGAATAATACATTCATAAATGGGAAAACAGACATTCAAAAAAGAATCATAAGGTTTTAAAGTGTCTGTCCTATATCTAGGTGATAAAAGAAAGCTCAGGAAATATTTCTGTGTTTTGGACTCATATTTAAACCCATTTTTTTGGTTGGCACAAAACTACCTCCATAAACCTGTACCGGGTTACCTTGTGGCGATCGTAAAGCAAAACGGAGAACACCATCGTGTTTTTAAAAGTCTCCCCTTTCCACAGTGGGTTCATATTAGCCCAAACGGTTTGGACGCTACAGATAAAATGTGGCGGTACTGACTTCTTCTATAAGTAAAAGATGCAGAGCAAAGCCTTTTCTATTATCATGCACCAGAGACATATTTTTGTATTACAGATGTAGGATCTAAATTTGAGCCAGTTTGCTACAGCAGGAAAATAATCCCAGAGAAAGAGGAAATGTGAATTATTATGTGGATAATAACTAATGGACATTTTTTGTAAGAGTTCATAAATTGTTCTTTGGGGCAAATATATATATTTTTTAATTTTAAGTGGGAATTACAAACATTAGAATACTTTAAACAGAACTTGAATACACAACAAGTTTGCCTGTTAGAGATAGGCTTTGGTACATAGACTGTGATCTTTAAGAAGTCATTCTAGTGATCAACTGTATTGTACAATGTAACGAGGTCATACGAAAGTTAGTTACTTTGTATACAGTTTTGTTTGTAATGTTAGAGGACTGGGAAAGAACATGGAAAATAATATTTAGTCACATAGTAGTTACATTGATCACAAGAGGGATTAATGACCATGTTATTACATGATGCTAATATGCAATAACACTTACTGTCTATCATTCATTGGACACAACTTCAGGTTCCAAATTCCAATAAATCAAAGGTTATGTCATTGATACCCACAGTAGGGATGACTGGCATATATTAGCTGCCTTATCAGTACAAAACAATTGCCACAGATTTACACAATGGCCAAGGTATGTTTCCTGTGAGAGTAAAGGTAGTCTTGTTGCTATTACCTACTATTACTCTTAACATTAGTCTTATTCTTACTCTTTCTATTACTAATATACTCTTAATCGTTTCAATACTCTCAACAGAGTGTTAGCAAACTGTGTGTTCCCTCAGGAATCAGTAACCCAGCCAGCCTATCGCCCAACCCCCGGATGGGGAAAAAAAGCTTTCAGAGCATTGCTGACTTAATTCTGTGTTGCTAGGCAATAATACAGATGGTATCCAGTTAATGTCATGAGAGTGCAAGATCTCGACTGTGTTTTGTATGAGTAATGAACACTTACACCAGTCAAATACCTATGTAGACAGGGAGTTTTGTACCTATTGTCTATAATTTCATTTACATGAATAAGTTGTTATAGCATTGTTATAGCATTATGTCTGACAGTTCTTCACGATATGATTTACTTCATAAGATTTGATAAGACATCATTCATGATGGTTAGTTATAGTGGATATTTAGCATACCATACTTCTTTGGACATGATGCACTCTTGATGATCTCACAACTTTTAGCACTACACAACTACTTCTAGCACTAAAGATTTAAAAGTGTGCATGTAGGATTGATGTTCCAAAAAGCTTTCTTTCTTTCAATTTTCACAGTTGCTAAAGTAATGGTGGTAATTTGCTCTCATCATTCAGTGAACCCTTTAAAAGCTGTCTTTTAGATCACCGTCACTATGCTAATGAGTTTGGACCAGTCATATCCTGCCATTCCAGTCTGTGATGCCGTGTTGTGTGTGCTTTTCAGAAGCGACGGGAGCAGAAGTAGAGGAGAAGAGAGATGAAGCGTCAGAGCTTGAATTGTTAGGTCGTGGTTCCTGGCAGAAAGATGCATGCCACTCCAATATCAAGAGCTCTTTTCATGAAGAGAAAACATTTCACTGTACCGTATAACACAAATAGAACTAGATCTAGGTTTGGAAGACCCCCACGGACTCTCTTTCTCTAAAACAGACACACACACACACACACACACACACACACTTACTCTCTTATTCACAAACACACTCTCCTTCCTCCCCAAATATCGGGGTCGATAAATGTCTATGACCCAAAATAATATTTTACAGCATGATTTTTTTTGTTGTAAACAAAACAAGTGCACTCAAGTGGAAAGTACATTTTGATGGATTTGAAGAGCAAGTGTAATAGCAAGTTGGCAAGGTGTGGGCAGATGATTTGGGGGAATGTACGTTTGTACTCACTTAACTGGCTATATAATCGTATACATTTTACAATAAAGAAGTATGACTTTTCTGATTTGACAGTAACTTTTTTTAATGTGTGTGTTTTGTGCAGCTCTAGTGAAATTCATTTAAATAGAATCGTTAGGACTGCTCAGTACATAACATATTCAATTATGTTAATGTTTTATTATTTAGGGGCGGATGACGCAATGGACACATTTTCTTTGTACTTACTCTTTTTGACTGTCTTTGGTTGTCATGGTTGTCCGTGTGTGTGTGTGTGTGTGTGTGTGTGTGTGTGTGTGTGTGTGTGTGTGTGTGTGTGTGTGTGTGTGTGTGTGTGTGTGTGTGTGTGTGTGTGTGTATATATATATATATATATATAGTAACAGTAAAGTATCTACATGGTTCAATAAAAACGTCTTAAGTGTAGAAGTCTGTATGGTGTTTGGCAGGTTTGATTGCGGTGAAAAACAAATAAATAGTGGAATAGCGATTGAAGTAATAATATGAGCACAGTGTTCAGTTTGTTACCTTCTTCTTGCCATAGGCCCATAACAGTTTAAACCTGGCAAATTTGTCTCATGTAGAACTGATTGCATGCTAAAAATGTATACAGTGAAATGCACTCACCACTCACTATCACAGTGCCATCCGTTTTGTCACCAAAGCCCCATATACTACCCACCACTACGACCTGTACGCTCTCGTTGGCTGGCCCTCGCTTCATACTCGTCACCAAACCCACTGGCTCCAGGTCATCTACAAGACCCTGCTAGGTAAAGTCTCCCCTTATCTCAGCTCGCTGGTCACCATAGCAGCACCCACCTGTAGCACGTGCTCCAGCAGGTATATCTCTCTGGTTACCCCCAAAACCAATTCTTCCTTTGGCCGCCTCTCCTTCCAGTTCTCTGCTGCCAATGACTGGAACGAACTACAAAAATCTCTGAAACTGGAAACACTTATCTCCCTCACTAGCTTTAAGCACCAGCTGTAAGAGCAGCTCACAGATTACTGCACCTGTACATAGCCCATCTATAATTTAGCTCAAACAACTACCTCTCCCCCTACTTTTATTTATTTATTTTGCTCCTTTACACCCCATTATTTCTATCTCTACTTTGCACATTCTTCCACTGCAAATCTACCATTCCAGTGTTTTACTTGCTACATTGTATTTACTTTGCCACCATGGCCTTTTTTTGCCTTTACCTCCCTTATCTCACCTCATTTGCTCACATTGTATATAGACTTATTTTTCTACTGTATTATTTACTGTATGTTTGTTTTACTCCATGTGTAACTCTGTGTTGTTGTATGTGTCGAACTGCTTTGCTTTATCTTGGCCAGGTCGCAGTTGTAAATGAGAACATGTTCTCAACTTGCCTACCTGGTTAAATAAAGGTGAAATAAATAAATAAAAATGTGCAGTCTTGCAGAATAACACATTACAACACCTTTACACTGAATGTTTGGATTCATCTGTTTGGAAAGCTTTTCGGAGGATATTACTTGTAATCTACTGTACCAAAGGTATGCACGCCCGCCCACCCACCCTATCTCTCTCTCTCTTTGCCCCTGTCTCTCTCTCTCACTCACACACACCCATCCACACACAAACACCTCCCCAACACACACATACTGTATACAACAACAGCAATGATAAAACCCACTCCTAAACACCTTCCCCTTCATCCACCCCATCCTCTTTTGACATTCTAGTCGCTTTCCACCCTCCATGGCTCCTCCCTTAGTTAATACACTATGTGCAACTTTTAACCAGCAGCACTTATGTTTTAATTACTATGCACAAATCACAATGGAGAGGACAAGGGAAACTGGAGCATGTGGTAATTATCCCATCCTGCCTTCCCTTCCGGATAGTAACTACCTCAGTTATATTTAACGCCGCTAAAAGGGCACAGGCTGAATCACGCTACCGATGTAGGATTCATACATTAGCCACATCAGCAACTGTGAAGTGAGACGGACCATCACGGTGCTATTTATTGTGGTGGTGGTGGTTGCTATGGAGTTGCTGGAGTGGGTTGGGTTTTTTGGTTGGTTGTTGATTGCCATCTCGGTCAAGGAATGCTTGGCTGTACCATAGAAATGTGACCTAGCTTTGCAACCGTTTCTTTGCTTATTCTCAAGGATAAGAATAGGTTGCTGGTGAAATTGCCTCAAGTGTGCAGTTTTCTGAACCGGAACCCCCACCATGAAACAGACACTGTAGTATAGCCACAGACTAAGCAGCACAACATATTAATTAAAACATCCTCATTACTAACTATAGCTCATGTAGCCAGTTTTGCCATTTTAATTTGAACACACAACCTCAGATACAGAAATAGCAGAGACACAACAGCCCTAGCCGTACATCAGATTTTTTCAAGTTGCACTTCTTGAAGTTGAACCCTCCTGTGTAGACTTGCACTCGGGCCGCTCGGAGCCCAACGGCCGCCCACGCAGTCTCCCTGCCATGGAGTGGGAATCAGCTCTGGGATGCTAATGCAGGCTCAAATCACTGAGGTGGGAGTTATGAAAGCTGCATTTTTCAGAGGGTTTCCAATAGCAACCCACCACCGCCAATGTTATTGCCCTCCTCCCCCTCTGGTCTTGTCGGTTTGAAACATGCTACTTGGAGTTGTGGAGAGCGAACGAGTATGGCTTATGTTTAGCAGATTAACACAGTTTTAAAGAGAGGCGTTGTAGCACATTAGCCGAGATGTGGTCAGGCATATGAAGGATTCATGAAGGTTGAGATGAGCAATGAGAAGAACATAGGGGGAATGAGTAGAGCAACACAACTGCACCCTCACCATAGAGTTTAGACCCTTATAATGTTTGACAGTAGCATTGAACAGTACAAAAGGATCTTAATGGATGTGTGTATTAAACCTAATGAAAAAGTTAAGAATTAATATTGTGCTTATTTTCACTTGTCAAGGTGGATAAAGAGGGGTTTGAGTTCGGCCAGATGGCATCTCAGGGACAGTTTATATTGGTGTCAAATCAAATCAAATCAAATGTATTTATATAGCCCTTCGTACATCAGGTGATATCTCAAAGTGCTGTACAGAAACTCAGCCTAAAACCCCAAACAGCAAGGAATGCAGGTGTAGAAGCACGGTGGCTAGGAAAAACTCCCTAGAAAGGCCAAAACCTAGGAAGAAACCTAGAGAGGAACCAGGCTATGAGGGTTGGCCAGTCCTCTTCTGGCTGTGCCGGGTGGAGATTATAACAGAACATGGCCAAGATGTTCAAATGTTCATAAATGACCAGCATGGTCAAATAATAATAATCACAGTAGTTGTCGAGGGCGCAGCAAGTCAGCACCTCAGGTTTAAATGTCAGTTGGCTTTTCATAGCCGATCATTAAGAGTATCTCTACCGCTCCTGCGGTCTCTAGAGAGTTGAAAACAGCAGGTCTGGGACAGGTAGCACGTCTGGTGAACAGGTCAAGGTTCCATAGCCGCAGGCAGAACAGTGGAAACTGGAGCAGCAGCACGGCCAGGTGGACTGGGGACAGCAAGGAGTCATCATGCCAGGGTGTCCTAAGGCATGGTCCTAGGGCTCAGGTCCTCCGAGAGAGAGAAAGAAAGAGAGAATTAGAGAGAGCATACTTAAATTCACACAGGACACCGGATAAGACAGGAGAAGTACTCCAGATATAACAAACTGACCCTAGCCCCCCGACACATAAACAACTGCAGCATAAATACTGGAGGCTGAGACAGGAGGAGTAAGGAGACACTGTGGCCCCATCCGATGATACCCCCGGACAGGGCCAAACAGGAAGGATATAACCCCACCCACTTTGCCAAAGCACAGCCCCCACACCACTAGAGGGATATCTTCAACCACCAACTTACCATCCTGAGACAAGGCCGAGTATAGCCCACAAAGATCTCCGCCACGGCACAACCCAGGGGGGGGGCGCCAACCCAGACAGGAAGATCACGTCAGTGACCACTCAAGTGACGCACCACTCCTAGGGATGGCATGAAAGAGCACCAGTAAGCCAGTGACTCAGCCCCTGTAATAGGGTTAGAGGTAGAGAATCCCAGTGGAGTTAGGGGAACCGGCCAGGCAGAGACAGCAAGGGCGGTTCGTTACTCCAGAGCCTTTCCGTTCACCTTCACACTCCAGGGCCAGACTACACTCCATCATATGACCCACTGAAGAGATGAGTCTTCAGTAAAGACTTAAAAGTTGAGACCGAGTCTGCGTCTCTCACATGGGTAGGCAGACCATTCCATAAAAATGGAGATCTATAGGAGAAAGCCCTACCTCCAGCTGTTTGCTTAGAAATTTTAGGGACAATTAGGAGGCCTGGGTCTTGTGACCGTAGGGTACGTGTAGGTATGTAAGGCAGGACCAACTCGGAAAGATAGGTAGGAGCAAGCCCATGTAACGCTTTGTAGGTTAACAGTAAAACCTTGAAATCAGCCCATGCCTTAACAGGAAGCCAGTGTAGGGAGGCTAGCACTGGAGTAATATGATACTTTTTTTTGGTTCTAGTCAGGATTCTAGCAGCCGTATTTAGCACTAACTGAAGTTTATTTAGTGCTTTATCCGGGTAGCCGGAAAGTAGAGCATTGCAGTAGTCTAACCTAGAAGTAACAAAAGCATGGATAAATTTTCTGCATCATTTCTGAACAGAAAGTTTCAGATTTTTGCAATGTTACGTAGATGGAAAAAAGCTGTCCTTGAAACAGTTTTGATATATTCGTCAAAAGAGAGATCAGGGTCCAGAGTAACGCCGAGGTCCTTCACAGTTTTATTTGAGACGACTTTACAACCATCAAGATTAATTGTCAGATTCAACAGAACATCTCTTTGTTTCTTGGGACCTAGAACAAGCATCTCTCTTTTGTCTGAGTTTAAAAGTAGAACGTTTTCAGCCATCCACTTCCTTATGTCTGAAACACAGGCTTCTAGCGAGGGCAATTTTGGGGCTTCAACATGTTTCATTGAAATGTACAGCTGTGTGTCATCCGCATAGCAGTGAAAGTTAACATTATGTTTTCGACTGACATCCCCAAGAGGTAAAATATATAGTGAAAACAATAGTGGTCCTAAAACGGAACCTTGAGGAACACCGAAATGTACAGTTGATTTGTCAGAGGACAAACCATTCACAGAGACAAACTGATATCTTTCCGACAGATAAGATCTAAACCAGGCCAGAACTTGTCCGTGTAGACCAATTTGGGTTTCCAATCTCTCCAAAAGAATGTGGTGATCGATGGTATCAAAGGCAGCACTAAGGTCTAGTAGCACGAGGACAGATGCAGAGCCTCGGTCTGACGCCATTAAAAGGTAATTTATCACCTTCACAAGTGCAGTCTCAGTG
Source organism: Salvelinus alpinus (assembly GCF_045679555.1). Taxonomy (NCBI): domain Eukaryota; kingdom Metazoa; phylum Chordata; class Actinopteri; order Salmoniformes; family Salmonidae; genus Salvelinus; species Salvelinus alpinus. The sequence continues at coordinate 38,439,605 of NC_092098.1, forward strand.
CTATGATGGGGTCTAAAACCAACAGCTTTTTCTAACATTTTTGAGAGGAATGGAAGATTCGATATAGGCTGATAGTTTTTTATATTTTCTGGGTCAAGGTTTGGCTTTTTCAAGAGAGGCTTTATTACTGCCACTTTTAGTGAGTTTGGTACACATCCGGTGGATAGAGAGCCATTTATTATGTTCAACGTAGGAGGGCCAAGCACATGAAGCAGCTCTTTAAGTAGTTTAGTTGGAATAGGGTCCAGTATGCAGCTTGAAGGTTTAGAGGCCATGATTATTTTCATCATTGTGTCAAGAGATATAGTACTAAAACACTTAAGTGTCTCTCTTGATCCTAGGTCCTGGCAGAGTTGTGCAGACTCAGGACAGCTGAGCTTTGGAGGAACACGCAGATTTAAAGAGGAGTCCGTAATTTGCTTTCTAATGATCATGATCTTTTCCTCAAAGAAGTTCATGAATTTATTACTGCTGAAGTGAAAGCCATCCTCACTTGGGGAATGCAGCTTTTTAGTTAGTTTTGCAACGGTATCAAAAATAAATTTTGGATTGTTCTTATTTTCCTCAATTAAGTTGGAAAAATAGGATGAGCAGCAGTGAGGGCTCTTCGATACTGCACGGTACTGTCTTTCCAAGCTAGTCGGAAGACTTCCAGTTTGGTGTGGCGCCATTTCCGTTCCAATTTTCTGGAAGCTTGCTTCAGAGCTCGGGTATTGTCTGTATACCAGGGAGCTAGTTTCTTATGACAAATTTTTTAGTTTTTAGGGGTGCAACTGCATCTAGGGTATTGCGCAAGGTTAAATTGTGTTCCTCAGTTAGGTGGTTAACTGATTTTTGTCCTCTGACGTCCTTGGGTAGGCAGAAGGAGTCTGGAAGGGCATCAAGGAATCTTTGTGTTGTCTGAGAATTTATAGCACGACTTGCGATGCTCCTTGGTTGGGGTCTGAGCAGATTATTTGTTGCGATTGCAAACGTAATAAAATGGTGGTCCGATAGTCCAGGATTATGAGGAAAAACATTAAGATCTACAACATTTATTTCATGGGACAAAACTAGGTCCAGAGTATGACTGTGGCAGTGAGTAGGTCCAGAGACATGTTGGACAAAACCCACTGAGTCGATGATGGCTCTGAAAGCCTTTTGGAGTGGGTCTGTGGACTTTTCCATGTGAATATTAAAATCACTAAAAATTAGAATATTATCTAACTGCTATGACTACAAGGTCCGATAGGAATTCAGGGGACTCAGTGAGGAAGGCTGTATATGGTCCAGGAGGCCTGTAAACAGTAGCTATAAAAAGTGATTGAGTAGGCTGCATAGATTTCATGACTAGAAGCTTAAAAGACGAAAACATCATTTTTTTTTTGTAAATTGAAATTTGCTATCGTAAATGTTAGCAACACCTCCGCCTTTGCGGGATGCACGGGGGATATGGTCACTAGTGTAACCAGGAGGTGAGGCCTCATTTAACACAGTAAATTCATCAGGCTTAAACCATGTTTCAGTCAGGCCAATCACATCAAGATTATGATCAGTGATTAGTTCATTGACTATAACTGCCTTTGAAGTGAGGGATCTAACATTAAGTAGAATGAGATTTTTGAGATGTGAGGTATCACGATCTCTTTCAATAATAGCAGGAATGGAGGAGGTCTTTATCCTAGTGAGATTGCTAAGGCGAACACCGCCATGTTTAGTTTTGCCCAACCTAGGTCGAGGCACAGACACAGTCTCAATGGAGATAGCTGAGCTGACTACACTGACTATGCTAGTGGCAGACTCCACTAAGCTGGCAGGCTGGCTAACAGCCTGCTGCCTGGCCTGCACCCTATTTTATTGTGGAGCTAGAGGAGTTAGAGCCCTGTCTATGTTGGTAGATAAGATGAGAGCACCCCTCCAGCTAGGATGGAGTCCGTCACTCCTCAGCAGGCCAGGCTTGGTCCTGTTTGTGGGTGAGTCCCAGAAAGAGGGACAATTATCTACAAATTCTATCTTTTGGGAGGGGCAGAAAACAGTTTTCAACCAGCGATTGAGTTGTGAGACTCTGCTGTAGAGCTCATCACTCCCCCTAACTGAGAGGGGGCCAGTGACAATTACTCGATGCCGACACATCTTTCTAGCTGATTTACACGCTGAAGCTATGTTGCGCTTGGTGACCTCTGACTGTTTCATCCTAACATCATTGGTGCCGACGTGGATAACAATATCTCTATACTCTCTACACTCGCCAGTTTTAGCTTTAGCCAGCACCATCTTCAGGTTAGCCTTAACGTCGGTAGCCCTGCCCCCTGGTAAACAGTGTATGATCGCTGGATGATTCGTTTTAAGTCTAATACTGCGGGTAATGGAGTCGCCAATGACTAGGGTTTTCAATTTGTCAGAGCTAATGGTGGGAAGCTTTGGCGTCTCAGACCCCGTAACGGGAGGAGTAGAGACAAGAGAAGGCTCGGCCTCAGACTCCGACTCGCTGAGTCACCATCCCGGATCCAGGAGCACCCTCATCAGTAAAAAAGCTGACTAGCATAGCCTAGCATAGCGCCACAAGTAAATACTAGCATCTAAATATCATGAAATCACAAGTCCAAGACACCAGATGAAAGATACACATCTTGTGAATCCAGCCATCATTTCCGATTTTTAAAATGTTTTACAGGGAAAACACAATATGTATTTCTATTAGCTAACCACGATAGCAAAAGACCCAACCGCATATTTCCACAATTTCTTTTACTGCATAGGTAGCTATCACAAATTCGACCAAATAAAGATATAAATAGTCACTAACCAAGAAACAACTTCATCAGATGACAGTCTGATAACATATTTATTGTATAGCATATGTTTTGTTCGAAAAATGTGCATATTTCAGGTATAAATCATAGTTTTACATTGCAGCCACCATCACGAAATCTCACCAAAGCAGCTAGAATAACTACAGAGACCAACGTGAATTACCTAAATACTCATCATAAAACATTTATGAAAAATACACAGTGTACAGCAAATGAAAGACAAACATCTTGTGAATCCAGCCAATATTTCAGATTTTTTAAGTGTTTTACAGCGAAAACACAATATAGCATTATATTAGCTTACTACAATAGCCAACCACACAACAGCATTGATTCATGCACGTTAGCGATAGCGAATAAACCAGCAAAATATATTAATTTTTTCACTAACCTTCTCAAACTTCATCAGATGACAGTCCTATAACATCATATTACACAATACATATATGGTTTGTTCGAAAATGTGCATATTTAGCGGTACAATTCGTGGTTGAACAATGTGAATACTAGCCAAACTGCCCAAAATAATCCGGATATATTTCTGACACTCACATCATCTAATCAAATAACTAATCATATACTTTACTAAAAAATACAGGTTGGACAGCAAATGAAAGATACACTAGTTCTTAATGCAACCGCTGTGTTAGATTTTTAAAATTAACCTTATTACGACATACAGCTTACGTTACAGCGAAACAGCGCCCGAAATCTGGGCGGAATATAGTCTAAACATTTTTCAACAGAAATACGAAATAATATCATAAATGGTTCCTACTATTTGATGAGCTTCAATCAGAATCTTGTACAAGTTGTCCTTTGTCCAGAATAATCGTTGTTTGGTTGTAGAATGCCCTCTTCATCTGTAGAATTAGCAGCCAAAGCTAGCCATGTGGCGCAGCAGTGTCCAACGCACCATAACGCAAGACAAAGAAATTCCAGAAAATCGCAATCAACTGATATAAACTGCTATAAGTCGGTTTAATATAACTAGTTTATGATGTTTTTAACACATATATCGAATAAAATCAGAGCCGGATATATCTAACGCCTATAACGACAGCTTTTCAGAACGCAATCCTGAGGTCTGTCTCGCGCCAAGACGAACGGTGAAAAGACCAGACCTTCCGTTCCAAGACGTCTTGTTCGGCCTCAGATCCAGCTAGACACCCCATTGCAATTCTCACTGCCTACTGACATCTAGTGGAAGGCGTATGCAGTGCATGTAGACCCATAGATTCCATGGGAATTAATAAACTGACCCTGGAACAGAGCCCTCGATTTCAGATTTCTCACTTCCTGACAGGAAGTTTGCTGCAAAATGAGTTCTGTTTTACTCACAGATATAATTCAAACGGTTTTAGAAACTAGAGAGTGTTTTCTATCCAATAGTAATAATAATATGCATATTGTACGTGCAAGAATTGAGTACGAGGCAGTTTAATTTGGGAACGATTTTTTACAAAGTGAAAACAGCGCCACCATATTGACAAAAGGTTAATGGGGAAAACCGGTTGAAAATTTCTGTCGGCTGAATGAGCGACACCGGTTGAGCATTCCTACAGCATTTCCCTCCAGAAGCCATGAGAAAGTTGTCCGGCTGCGGGGACTGTGCGAGGGGATTTATACTACTATATGTACTTACTGGTGGCACAGACGCTGTTTCATCCTTTCCTACACTGAAATTACCCTTGCCTAACAATTGCATCTGGGCTTGCAGCACAGCTATCCTCGCCGTAAGGCGATCGTTCTCCTGTATATTATGAGTACAGCGACTGCAATTAGAAGGCATCATGTTAATGTTACTACTTAGCTTCGGCTGTTGAAGGTGCTGACGAACCGTGTCCAGATAAAGCGTCCGGAGGGAAAAAGTTGAATGAAAAAAAAAGCAAAACTAAAAATATAAACGGTAATTAAAAAGTAAAAACCGTAAAGTTGTCAGGTAGCAAAGTAAGGTTGGCAACAAAAAAAAACAATAGTGACATACCACTACCACGATCAATATTGAACCTTTGCCCACTCTCAGGCCTCTCTCACCCACTATTACAATTGGGAAGAGCCTGTCAATGGCTAGCTACATTGTTAAAACTCAGAAATAAAGTGTTTTAATAGGACATTGGGCAACCACGAGCCGCCAGAACAGCTTCAATGTGCCTTGGCATAGATTTTACGAGTGTCTGGAATTCTGGATCTTCCATAAGTGTTCAATTGGGTTGAGATCTGGTGACAGACAGACAGACAGACAGACAGACAGACAGACAGACAGACAGACAGACAGACAGACTTTAAAAACCTGAACTTTCGTTGTAATGTTTTGCTACGGTGTGCATTAATGAATACGACCCTGCGGACTTGTGTAAACACATCTGCTGAGCTGGATTCATTTGTAAGGAGACACATTGTGGGAGATTTTTTATAAAAATAGTTGGTTTTGTCATTTTTGGCCACTATTCTTGTAGCTAGGTATTACTGCACTGTTGGAGATATAAACATAAGTATTTCGCTGCACCTGCGAACATCTAGCAATCCTTGGTCGGTGTGGATGGGACGTCGTATAATGGAAACGTCTAGCAATCCAAACATTGTGTGTTTGAATCTCATTACGGACAACTTTCGCATTTTAACTAATTCGAAACGTTAGCCAGCTAGCTAACGTTAGTGCCACAACAAATTGGAATTCGTAACATATCATAAGTTTAGCAAATTTGTAACATATTGTACATTTGCAAATTTGTAACATATCATACGAAATGGATGATGGACATCCATCCACAAATTAATACATATCATACGAAACGTTACATAAAATTGTTTGTCTCAGATTTACGTACAGAATAATACGAAATGCCCTGAGACCAGTTTGGTACTAGAGGGGATAGATGGAGACAACCAAATAGAGTAACCCAGAGGTCATATTACACCCATCTATTTGTGAAATTTAAATTCATCTACTGAAGGTAAACTGCTAACAAAAATACCTATTGGATACATTATATCTCAATATAAGAATATGTTGATATCAATGAGGTGACTTTGCTGAAGGATTTTATTTGATAATGGGGAGGGGGTCTGCTCTTTTAATTATATTTAGTTAGCAGTTTTATAGTGTCAGAAGGATGATGAAAGGTGACGTAATAGGTGTTCGTGGAACACCCAATGAGACACCCTGCGCCTTACAATCAGTTTCTGCATCAGTGATTGATCAGTGAGAACAGTTGAGGCCCTTGCAGCTCCTAAGGAGAGAGAAACTGCAATATTAACACTTCTATACTTCCTCTGCCACCTCTGATCTTAATCTGTACTACCGTAATCATTTAGAGTTCTTAATGCAATGAGTACTTAAAGTGACATTAAAAGTTTGTCAGATGTTTTCAGACCTCTAATGTCATGGGACGTGGTTTCATCTTGACATTACTTTAATTTTGAGGCGTGAAAAGATGGAGCAAACTTCCATTTATAAGTGAAATGTCCCTTTAAGGGAACCAAATAAACAAGATTTTTTTTTAACCTATATTATTCAGCAAATAAATGCCCATTTACCATGAATGCTATCAATCCCCTTTCCATTCATCAAGAATGCTGTTGTCTGTTTTTAGTGAGAATGGATGTGGGGGCTAACAGAAGTGCTCTTCTTTATACAGATGATGGGCAAGTTGAGTTCCAAAATGTAAATGAGAACATCCAAAACAACAAAGGATAGTGCCTCCTGTTCAGTTTTGTCAGGCTTTCCGATTTTGATAGTATACCTCTCGCTACCACCCATAAACCATGTTGATGTCCAAATACCAGAGATAATATTTATCATCCTACAGATGCCGTTTTTGATGAAAAATCTATGTTTTTTGCCAAAATACCAGCAACAGTGTGTGAAAACCTTGTGAAGACTTACAGAAAACGTTTGACCTCTGTCATTGCCAACAAAGGGTATATAACAAAGTATTGAGATAAACTTTTGTTATTGACCAAATACTTATTTTCCACCATAATTTGCAAATAAATTCATTAAAAATCCTACAATGTGATTTTCTGGATTTTCTTTCCTCATTTTGTCTGTCATAGTTGAAGTGTACCTATGATGAAAATTACAGGCCTCTCTCATCTTTTTACGTGGGAGAACTTGCACAATTGGTGGCTGACTAAATACTTTTTTGCCCCACTGTACGTAGAGTTCTACATGTTTAATCAAATGAAACTCACAAAAACAACAAAGAAGAATAAATGATACGTGACGCTCAAGCAGTGCTCACAGGCAACTACACAGAAACAAGATCCCACAAAAACCAGTGGGGAAATGGCTGCCTAAATATTATCCTCAATCAGAGACCACGATAAACAGCTGCCTCTGATTGGGAACCATACCAGGCCAACATAGAAATAATTAACCTAGATAGGAACACCCCCCCTAGTCAAACCCCGACCTAACCAAAAGAGAGAATAACAAGGCTCTCTATGGTCAGGGCGTGACAGTACCCCCCCCCCCAAAAAGGTGCGGACTCCGGCCGCAAACCCTGAAACCAACTGGGGGGTGACTAGTGTCGGTGGCGGCTCCGGTGCGGGTCTTTGCCCCCGCCCAGACCACGGGTCCGGCCATGGAGCCGGGTAGAAGGCCGCGCCCGGACTGGGCATCGGCGCAGAGGAGGGCCCCGGCCATGGAGCTGGGTTGTACGCCGCACCCGGACTGGGCACTGGCGCAGAGGAAGGCTCCTGCCATGGAGCGGGACTGGACGGCGTTCCTGGACTGGACATCGGCGAAGAGGAAGGCTCCTCCCATGGAGTGGGACTGGACGCCTTGCTCGGACTGGTCATCGGCGCAGAGGAAGGCTCCTGCCCTGGAGCTGGAGGTTCCGGACCGTGGACCGTCGCGGGAGGTTCCGGACCGTGGACCATCGCAGGAGGTTCCGGACTGTGGACCGTCGCTGGAGGTTTCGGACCGTGAAATGTGGCCGGAAGCTCTGGACTGTGGACCGTCGCCTGAAGCTCTGGACTGGGGACCGTCGCCTGAAGCTCTGGACTGGGGACCGTCGCCTGAAGCTCTGGACTGGGGACCGTCGCCTGAAGCTCTGGACTGGGGAGGCGCACTGGTGGCCTGACGCGTGGGGCCGGCACAGGTGGCACCGGACTGGTGACACGCACCTCAGGGCGAGTGCGGGGAGCAGGCACAGGACGTACTGGACTGGGGACACACACTTCAGGGAGAGTGCGAGGAGGAGGCACAGGACGTACTGGGCTGTGGAGGTGCACAGGAGACCAACTGCGTAGAGCTGGCACAGATGGTGCCGGAACGATGACACACTCCGCACGGTGAGTGCGGGGAGCTAGCACAGGACGTGGAGTGGAGGCGCACTGGAGACCTGGTGCGTAGTACCGGAACGGTGACACACACTTCAGGGCGAGTGCGTGGAGGAGACACAGGACGTACCGGACTGGGGAGGCGCACTGGAGGCCAGATGCGTGAAACTGGTGCAGATGACACCGGACTGGTGTCACGATCCTCAGCACGCCCGCTCTGCAGCACTCTCATCGCCACCACCTCTCTCCGGAATCTTTCGTCGAGTTCCTCCTTCGACTCCCTGACGGTCTCTGGCTCATTCCTCGGCTCCGCCGACCACGCCGTGTGCCCTCCCCCCCAAAAAATTTGGGGGGGAGAGATCCCACAAGATCCCACAAAAACCAGTGGGGAAATGGCTGCCTAAATATGATCCCCAATCAGAGACAACGATAAACAGCTGCCTCTGATTGGGAACCATACCAGGCCAACAGAAATAATTAGCCTAGATAGGAACACCCCCCCCAGTCACACCCCGACCTAACCAAAATAGAGAATAACAAGGCTCTCTATGGTCAGGGCGTGACATATATATATTTTGGTTACTACATGACACTTTTTTGGTTACTACATGACATCCATATGTGTTATTTCATAGTTTTGATGTCTTCACTATTATTCTACAATATAGAAATTAATAAAAATAAAGAAAAACCTTGAATGAGTAGGTGTGTCCAAACTTTTGACTGCTACTGTATAATATTTAGTATATGTAAAGACAACATTAAATGAAGAATAGTCTGACTGGTGACAATATTAGCCTATCACTTGTGAATGATGTATTATCACTTTTTATTTTTTATTTTATTTCTTTTCACCTTTATTTAACCAGGTAGGCTAGTTGAGAACAAGTTCTCATTTGCAACTGCGACCTGGCCAAGATAAAGCATAGCAGTGTGAACAGACAACACAGAGTTACACATGGAGTAAACAATAAACAAGTCAATAACATGGTAGAAAAAAAGAGAATCTATATACAATGTGTGCAAAAGGCATGAGGTAGGTAATAAATCGAATAATTACAATTTAGCAGATTAACACTGGAGTGATAAATCATCAGATGATCATGTGCAAGAAGAGATACTGGTGTGCAAAAGAGCAGAAAAGTAAATAAATAAAAGCAGTATGGGGGTGAGGTAGGTCAATTGGGTGGGCTATATACCGATGGACTATGTACAGCTGCAGCGATCGGTTAGCTGCTCGGATAGCAGATTTTTAAAGTTGTTGAGGGAGATAAAAGTCTCCAACTTCAGAGATTTTTGCAATTCGTTCCAGTCGCAGGCAGCAGAGAACTGGAAGGAAAGGCGTCCAAATGAGGTTTTGGCTTTAGGGATGATCAGTGAGATACACCTGCTGGAGCGCGTGTTGCGGGTGGGTGTAGCCATCGTGACCAGTGAACTGAGATAAGGCGGCACTTTACCTAGCATAGCCTTGTAGATGACCTGGAGCCAGTGGGTCTGACGACGAACATGTAGCGAGGGCCAGCCGACTAGGGCATACAGGTCGCAGTGGTGGGTCGTATAAGGTGCTTTAGTAACAAAACGAATGGCACTGTGATAAACTGCATCCAGTTTGCTGAGTAGAGTATTGGAAGCTATTTTGTAGATGACATCGCCGAAGTCGAGGATCGGTAGGATAGTCAGTTTTACTAGGGTAAGTTTGGCGGCGTGAGTGAAGGAGGCTTTGTTGCGGAATAGAAAGCCGATTCTTGATTTGATTTTGGATTGGAGATGTTTGATATGAGTCTGGAAGGAGAGTTTGCAGTCTAGCCAGACACCTAGGTACTTATAGATGTCCACATATTCTAGGTCGGAACCGTCCAGGGTGGTGATGCTAGTCGGGCGTGCGGGTGCAGGCAGCGAACGGTTGAAAAGCATGCATTTGGTTTTACTAGCGTTTAAGAGCAGTTGGAGGCCACGGAAGGAGTGTTGTATGGCATTGAAGCTCGTTTGGAGGTTAGATAGCACAGTGTCCAAGGAAGGGCCGGAAGTATATAGAATGGTGTCGTCTGCGTAGAGGTGGATCAGGGAATCGCCCGCAGCAAGAGCAACATCATTGATGTATACAGAGAAAAGAGTCGGCCCGAGAATTGAACCCTGTGGTACCCCCATAGAGACTGCCAGAGGACCGGACAACATGCCCTCCGATTTGACACACTGAACTCTGTCTGCAAAGTAGTTGGTGAACCAGGCAAGGCAGTCATTAGACAAACCGAGGCTACTGAGTCTGCCGATAAGAATATGGTGATTGACAGAGTCGAAAGCCTTGGCCAGGTCGATGAAGACGGCTGCACAGTAATGTCTTTTATCGATGGCGGTTATGATATCGTTTAGTACCTTGAGCGTGGCTGAGGTGCACGGTGGGATTCGGTGGGATTCGAGATGGTCAGTGATCTGTTTGTTGACTTGGCTTTCGAAGACCTTAGATAGGCAGGGCAGGATGGATATAGGTCTGTAACAGTTTGGGTCCAGGGTGTCTCCCCCTTTGAAGAGGGGGATGACCGCGGCAGCTTTCCAATCCTTGGGGATCTCAGATGATACGAAGGAGAGGTTGAACAGGCTGGTGATAGGAGGTGCGACAATGGCGGCGGACAGTTTCAGAAATAGGGGGTCCAGATTGTCAAGCCCAGCTGATTTGTATGGGTCCAGGTTTTCCAGCTCTTTCAGAACATCTGCTATCTGGATTTGGGTAAAGGAGAAGCTGGGGAGGCTTGGGCGAGTAGCAGCGGGGGGGGCGGGGCTGTTGGCCAAGGTTGGAGTCGCCAGGAGGAAGGCATGGCCAGCCATTGAGAAATGCTTGTTGAAGTCTTCGATTATCACGGATTTATCGGTGGTGACCGTGTTACCTAGCCTCAGTGCAGTGGGCAGCTGGGAGGAGGTGCTCTTGTTCTCCATGGACTTTACAGTATCCCAGAACTTTTTGGAGTTAGAGCTACAGGATGCACATTTCTGCTTGAAAAAGCTGGCCTTTGCTTTCCTGACTGACTGCGTGTATTGGTTCCTGACTTCCCTGAACAGTTGCATATCGCGGGGGCTCTTCGATGCTATTGCAGTTCGCCACAGGATGTTTTTGTGCTGGTCGAGGGCAGTCAGGTCTGGAGTGAACCAAGGGCTATATCTGTTCTTGGTTCTGCATTTTTTGAACGGAGCATGCTTGTCTAATATGGTGAGGAAGTAACATTTAAAGAATGACCAGGCATCCTCAACTGACGGGATGAGGTCAATATCCTTCCAGGGTACCCGGGCCAGGTCGATTAGAAAGGCCTGCTCGCAGAAGTGTTTTAGGGAGCGTTTGACAGTGATGAGGGGTGGTCGTTTGACCGCGGACCCGTGGCGGATACAGGCAATGAGGCAGTGATCGCTGAGATCTTGATTGAAGACAGCAGAGGTGTATTTGGAGGGCAGGTTGGTCAGGATAATGTCTATTAGGGTGCCCATGTTTACGGATTTAGGGTTGTACCTGGTGGGTTCCTTGATGATTTGTGTGAGATTGAGGGCATCAAGCTTGGATTGTAGGACTGCCGGGGTGTTAAGCATATCCCAGTTTAGGTCACCTAACAGAACAAACTCTGAAGCTAGATGGGGAGCGATCAATTCACAGATGGTGTCCAGGGCACAGCTGGGAGCTGAGGGGGGTCGGTAGCAGGCGGCAACAGTGAGAGACTTATTTCTGGAGAGATTAATTTTTAAAATTAGAAGTTCGAACTGTTTGGGCATAGACCTGGAAAGTATGACAGAACTTTGCAGGCTATCTCTGCAGTAGATTGCAACTCCTCCCCCTTTGGCAGTTCTATCTTGACGGAAAGTGTTATAGTTGGGTATGGAAATCTCAGAATTTTTGGTGGCCTTCCTAAGCCAGGATTCGGACACGGCAAGGACATCAGGGTTGGCAGAGTGTGCTAAAGCGGTGAGTAAGGCAAACTTAGGGAGGAGGCTTCTGATGTTGACATGCATGAGGCCAAGGCTTTTTCGATCACAGAAGTCAACAAATGAGGGTGACTGGGGACATGCAGGGCCTGGGTTTACCTCCACATCACCCGAGGAACAGAGGAGTAGTAGGATGAGGGTGCGGCTAAAGGCTATCAAAACTGGTCGCCTAGAGCGTTGGGGACAAAGAATAAAAGGAGCAGATTTATGGGCGTGGTAGAATAGATTCTGGGCATAATGTGCAGACAGGGGTATGGTGGGGCGCGGGTACAGCGGAGGCAAGCCCAGGCACTGGGTGATGATAAGAGAGGTTGTATCTCTGGACATGCTGGTCTCAATGGGTGAGGTCACCGCATGTGTGGGGGGTGGGACAAAGGAGGTATCAGAAGTACGGAGAGTGGAACTACAGGGTCCATTGCAAACCAAAACAATGATAATGATAACTAGCCTGAACAACAGTATGCAAGGCATATTGATATTTGAGAGAGACATACAATAAGGCATAAAGTGATTGCAGGTCTTGATTGGGAGAGCTAGCTAAAACAACAGGTAAGATAACAGCAGCAATAACAGGGTGCTAGTCTAACACAGCAACAACAGGTAAAAATGGCGACGACTAGGCAGAGAGGGTCGGATTAACTACACACAGATCCTGAGTTAAAGCACAGAGCCGACAGATAAAACACAAATAAACAGAATGGAGTACCGTGAATTAATGGACAGTCAAGCATGCATCAGCTATGTAGCCAAGTGATCATAGTGTCCAGGGGGCAGCCGTAGATGGAGCAGGGAGGCCTCCACTAAGCTAGCACGCGGCGTTTAAAGTTAGTAGCCCGGGGGGTGGTCTGCTCAGACGGAGGGGGTCTGCTCAGACGTGGTCGTGTCGACAGAGAATCCAAGCCGGATGGCGAAAGAGAGGTTGTGAATTGTAGAATTGTGTTTGCTAACTGGTGCTAGCTTCGTGGCAGTGGCGCTAGCTGCGCTAGCTGCAAGCTAGCTGTGAGGATCAGAAGTAGTGGCTCAGGGATTACGGCAGGAATCCGGCGTTGTTGTCGAGAGACAGTCCGATGCTGGTAAATTGGTGAGTAATATCCAGGCTAATAACAGGGCTGGTGTCTGTGCAGAAGGTAAAAGCTACTAGCAGCAGCAAAAAAATGGCTAAATTAGCTTGTAGCTGATTTAGACCAGTTGTGATGCATTGGCAGGGCTCTGTGTCGGCAAAAAAAAAAAAAGGTCCAGTCCAATTGGCAAAAGAGGTATTGTAGCCCAAGAATTCGCTGGTAGACCTCTTCGGCTAGCCGGCAGATGGGCCTAGCTCGAGGCTAGCTCAAGGCTAACTGGTGCCTGCTTCGGGACAGAGGTGTTAGCCAGTAGTAGCCACTCGGTTGCAGCTAGCTAGCTGTGATGATACGGTGTAATTGTCCAGAGCTTGCGTCAGGAATCCGGTGATGTGGTAGAGAAAAAGCAGTCCTATATGCTCTGGGTTGATATCGCGCTTGCAGACTGGCATGTATTGGCCCGGTATTGAAGCTGGCTGTGTCCGAGTTGAGGGCTAACTGACTACTAGCTAGTAGCTAGTTATCTGGCTAGCTTCTGATTGGGGTTACGGTTCTAAAGTATAAAAAAATAGCAGGTCCGTACCACATTGGGTGAGGCGGAATGTAGGAATGTATATTCAGTTCCTAGATGGAAAGTGAAATTAAAATATATACGAAATGTATACGAAAAATACGAAGACTATTTATACGGGACAAGACAAGACAAAGACACGTCCGACTGCTACGCCATCTTGGATTCAGTATGAATTATGTGAATTATGTGAATTATGCCCAGCTTGTGCATTAAGGCAAGAAACAGAGCACACCTTTTTTTGTGACTTTTTATCAAATCATAGTCGTATACCTCATGTATCATAGCCCATAGGCCTATATGTTTTGATAAGGTTTGTATCACAACTAAAGTGGCCCAATAACATCTTAAAATTAAGACATTAATCTGCTTTATAACCGGTGTAGAGCCTAACTGACATACATAGACTGCGTGTGAGTTTCACGTTTAGGGAAGATAATTTTCACCATTAAAATGGACCTTTATAATACAGTTGAAGTCGGACGTTTACATACACCTTAGCCAACTACATTTAAACTCAGTTTTTCACAATTCCTGACATTTAATCCAAGTAAAAATTCCCTGTTTTAGGTCAGTTAGGATCCCCACTTTATTTGAAGAATGTGAAATGTCAGAATAATTGTAGAGAGAATGATTTATTTAAGCTTTTATTTCTTTCATCACATTCCCAGTGGGTAAGAAGTTTACATACACTCAAATTGCCTTTAAATTCTTTAACTTGGGTCAAAAGCTTCGGGTAGCCTTCCACAAGCTTCCCACAATAAGTTGGGTTAATTTTGGCCCATTCCTCCTGACAGAGCTGGTGTAACTGAGTCAGGTTTGTAGGCCTCCTTGCTCGCACACGCTTTTTCAGTTCTTCCCACAAATTTTCTATGGGATTGAGGTCAGGGCTTTGTGATGGCCACTTCAATACCTTTACTTTGTTGTCCTTAAGCCATTTTGCCAAAACTTTGGAAGTATGCTTGGGGTCATTTTCCATTTGGAAGACCCATTTGCAACCAAGCTTTAACTTCCTGATGTTTTGAGATATTGCTTCAACATATCCACATAATTTTCCTCCCTCATGATGCCATCTATTTTGTGAAGTGCACCAGTCCCTCCTGCAGCAAAGCACCCCCACAACATGATGCTGCCACCCCCGTGCTTCACGGTTGGGATGGTGTTCTTTAGCTTGCAAGCATCCCCTTTTTCCTCCAAACATAACGATGGTCATTATGGCCAAACAGTTTTATTTTTGTTTCATCAGACCAGAGGACATTTCTCCAAAAAGTACGATCTTTGTCCCCATGTGCAGTTGCAAACCGTAGTCGGTCTTTTTTATGGCGGATTTGGAGCAGTGGCTTCTTCCTTGCTGAGCAGCCTTTCAGGTTATGTCGATATAGGACTCATTTTACTGTGGATAAGGATACTTTTGTACCTGTTTCCTCCAGCATCTTCACAAGGTCCTTTTCTGTTGTTCTGGGATTGATTTGCACTTTTCTCACCAAAGTACGTTCATCTCAAGGAGACAGAACGTGTCTCCTTCCTGAGTGGTATGACTGCTGCGTGGTCCCATGGTGTTTATACTTGCGTACTATTGTTTGTACAGATGAACGTGGTACCTTCAGGTGTTTGGAAATTGCTCCCAAGGATGAACCAGACTTGTGGAGGTCTACAATTTTTTTTCTGAGGTGTTGGCTGATTTATTTTGATTTTCTCATGATGTCAAGCAAAGAGGCACTGAGTTTGAAGGTAGGCCTTGAAATACATCCACAGGTACACCTCCAATTGACTCAAATTATGTCAATTAGCCTAACAGAAGCTTCGAAAGCCATGACATAATTTTCTGGAATTTTCTAAGCTGTTTAAAGGCAGTCAACTTAGTGTATGTAAACTTTTGACCCACTGGAATTGTGATACAGTGAATTATAATTTAAATAATCTGTCTGTAAACAATTGTTGGAAAAATTACTTGTGTCATGCACCAAGTAGATGACCTAACCGACTTGCCAAAACTATAGTTTGTTAACAAGAAATTTGTGGAGTGGTTGAAAAACGAGTTTTAATGACTCCAACCTAAGTGTATGTAAACTTCCGACTTCCACTGTAAATCAGTACATGCATAATCGCATTTGCCATCACTTTTGAGAACAGTGTTTTCCCGCTAATTGATTGAATATTGGAACATCCACATATAGGACAAGTTGACCAATATAATAGGTCAACTTTTGTATGATGGGGTATAGTAGATTGTCATACTGTAGGCTCGTGCTTTTGCTGTTAGTTAGGCTTACTCATCTTTTTGGCTGATGAAAAGTAGGCTAAATGTGGACAGTTCTAACATCAATATGCGCCTGGGAATTCGATAACAGGGATGCAAGTAGTTGCGTCCTGGATGTTCTACCTTCATTCACTTGTAGCCTACTTCTTAGCTGAAATGCCTGTGAGAAGGACCCCATCACGTGATGGGCATTGGCTACATCTGAGAGAGCTATGTGAGTGAGAGGTGCTTCGGAGAAAGGCAGCCGGGAGAAGGGAATTATAATTTGCCTATTATATTTAGCCCAAGGGCACAACAGGCACTTTGGCCGCAAAAGGCATGTTTTTTTTAGGGGGCATTACGGCTACACAAGGATACCGCCGGGAAATAGATGTAGCCGGGCTACTAACCTCCTGTCCTAGCAACCCATTATTACGCACACCTGGCAATAATCATGAGGCACATCTGAACTTCATCACTCCCTGATTACTTCCCCTTTATCTAGCACTCCATTGTATTAGGTAGTATTGTTTCCTGTTTTCATGTTTAGACGGTACTTCTGTTTTTGTATTCACTCCATGTTCGTTCCTGTGCAACCAGAGGGAAAAAATTCTAGATCACCTGTACTCCACACACAGAGATGCGTACAAAGCTCTCCCTCACCCTCCATTTGGTAAATCCAACCATAACTCTATCCAACTGATTCCTGCTTACAAGCAAAAATTAAAGCAGGAAGCACCAGTGACTCGATCAATAAAAAAGTGGTCAGATGAAGCAGATGCTAAACTACAGGACTGTTTTGCTATCACAGACTGGAACATGTTCCGGGATTCTTCCGATGGCATTGAGGAGTACACCACATCAGTCACTGGCTTTATCAATAAGTGCATCAAGGACGTCGTCCCCACAGTAACTGTACGTACATACCCCAACTAGAAGCCATGGATTACAGGCAACATTCACACTGAGCTAAAGGGTAGAGCTGCCGCTTTCACGGAGCGGGACTCTAATCCGGAAGCTTATAAGAAATCCCGCTATGCCCTCCGACGAACCATCACAGGAAAAGCATCAATACAGAACTAAGATCGAATCATACAACATCGGCTCCGACGCTCATCTTATGTGGCAGGGCTTAAAAACTATTACAGACTACAAAGGGAAGCACAGCCGCGAGCTGCCCAGTGACACGAGCCTACCAGATGAGCTAAATCACTTCTATGCTCGCTTCGAGGCAAGCAACACTGAGGCATGCATGAGAGCATCAGCTGTTCCGGACGACTGTGTGATCACGCTCTCCGTAGCCGACATGAGTAAGACCTTTAAACAGGTCAACATGCACAAGGCTGCAGGGCCAGACGGATTACCAGGACGTGTACTCCGGGCATGTGCTGACCAACTGGCAGGTGTCTTCACTGACATTTTCAACATGTCCCTGATTGAGTCTGTAATACCAACATGTTTCAAGCAGACAACCATAGTCCCTGTGCCCAAGAACACAAAGGCAATCTGCCTCAATGACTATAGACCCGAGTCATGAAGTGCTTTGAAAGGTTGGCAATGGCTCACATCAACACCATTATCCCAGAAACCCTAGACCCACTCCAATTTGCATACCGCCCAAACAGATCCACAGATGATACAATCTCTATTGCACTCCACACTGCCCTTTCCCACCTGGACAAAAGGAACACTTATGTGAGAATGCTATTCATTGACTACAGCTCAGCGTTCAACACCATAGTACCCTCAAAGCTCATCAATAAGCTAAGGATCCTGAGACTAAACACCTCCCTCTGCAACTGGATCCTGGACTTCCTGACGGGCCACCTCCAGGTGATGAGGGTAGGTAGCAACACATCTGCCACACTGATCCTCAACACTGGAGCTCCCCAGGGGTGCGTGCTCAGTCCCCTCCTGTACTCCCTGTTCACCCACGACTGCATGGCCAGGCACGACTCCAACACCATCATTAAGTTTGCAGACGACACAACAGTGGAAGGCCTGATCACCGACAACGACGAGCCAGCCTATAGGGAGGAGGTCAGAGACCTTGCCGGGTGGTGCCAGAATAACAACCTATCCCTCAACGTAATCAAGAAAAGGAAAAGGAAGACCGAGCACGTCCACATTCTCATTGACGGGGCTGTAGTGGAGCAGGTTGAGAGCTTCAAGTTCCTTGGTGTCCACATCAACAACAAACTAGAATGGTCCAGGCATGACAAAACCTATTCCCCCTCAGGAAACTAAAAAGATTTGGCATGGGTCCTGAGATCCTCAAAACATTCTACAGCTGCAACATCGAGAGCATCCTGACTGGTTGCATCACTGCCTGGTACGGCAATTGCTCGGCCTCTGACCGCAAGGCACTACAGAGGGTAGTGCGTACGGCCCAATACATCACTGGGGCTAAGCTGCCTGCCATCCAGGACCTCTACACCAGGCGGTGTCAGAGGAAGGCCCTACAAATTGTCAAAGACCCCAGCCACCCCAGTCATAGACTGTTCTCTCTACTACCGCATGGCAAGCGGTACCGGAGTGCCAAGTCTAGGACAAAAAGGCCTCAACACCCACCAACACCCCGCCACCCACCACCCGCCAACCCCTCTTTTACGCTACTGCTACTCTCTGTTCATCATATATGCATAGTCACTTTAACCATATCTACATGTACATACTACCTCAATCAGCCTGACTAGCCGGTGTCTGTATGTAGCCTTGCTACTTTTTATAGCCTCGCTATTGTATATAGCCTGTCTTTTACTGTTTTACCCAAAACAATATACACAGTAACAGTCAAAGTTTGGACACACCTGATCATTCAAGGGTTTTTCTTTGTTTTTACCGTTTTCTGCATTGTAGAATAATAGTGAAGACGTCACAACTATGAAATAACACATATGGAATCATGTAGTAACCAAAAAAGTGTTAAACAAATCAAAATATATTTTATATTTGAGATTCTTCAAAGCAGCCACCTGTTGCCTTGGTGACAGCTTTGAAAACTCTTGGCAACACTTTTTGTTGGTTACTACATGCTTTATTTTATAGAGTTGATGTCTCCACTGATATTCTACACTGTGGAGAATAGTAAAAATAGGGAGGAACCCTTCAATGAGTAGGTGTGTCAAACTTTTGACTGGTACAGTATGTAGAAAATTATATATATATTTTTTTTAATCGGCCAAAAGCCAGCGCAAGCATACCCTCCTGCATCTTACCCTACCCACATAGAAAAATACATTATCTTATTCCATCCACCTTAACCAATACCTCTACTAACTGCCTGACAAAATGATGGGCGGCAGAGGAAAAGGAGGAGGGATGGACAGAAAGAAGAGTGTGATGGGGTGAGGGGGCAGGCTGATCTGATGGTAGCTAGCTGTGTAGAATCAGGTGGATCTGATTCCCTGATGATAGATCTGATTCCCAGGTGGTAGATTTCATGGTAGCTAGCTGTGTAGAATCAGGTAGATCTGATTCCCTGATGGTAACTAGCTGTGTAGAATCAGGTAGATCTGATTCCCTGGTGGTAACTAGCTGTGTAGAATCAGGTAGATCTGATTCCCTGGTGGTAACTAGCTGTGTAGAATCAGGTAGATCTGATTCCCTGATGGTAACTAGCTGTGTAGAATCAGGTGGATCTGATTCCCTGATGGTAGCTAGCTGTGTAGAATCAAGTGGATCTGATTCCCTGATGGTAGATCTGATGGTAGCTAGCTGTGTAGAATCAGGTAGATCTGATTCCCTGATGGTAACTAGCTGTGTAGAATCAGGTGGATCTGATTCCCTGATGGTAGCTAGCTGTGTAGAATCAGGTGGATCTGATTCCCTGGTGGTAACTAGCTGTGTAGAATCAGGTAGATCTGATTCCCTGATGGTAACTAGCTGTGTAGAATCAGGTAGATCTGATTCCCTGGTGGTAACTAGCTGTGTAGAATCAGGTAGATCTGATTCCCTGATGGTAACTAGCTGTGTAGAATCAGGTATATCTGATTCCCTGGTGGTAGCTCGCTGTGTAGAATCAGATGAATCTGATTCCTTGTAAGTCGCTCTGGATAAGAGCGTCTGCTAAATGACTTAAATGTAAATGTAAATGTGGTAGATTTGATGGTAACTAGCTGTGTAGAATCAGGTGGATCTGATTCCCTGATGGTAGCTAGCTGTGTAGAATCAGGTAGATCTGATTCCCTGATGGTAACTAGCTGTGTAGAATCAGGTGGATCTGATTCCCTGATGGTAACTAGCTGTGTAGAATCAGGTGGATCTGATTCCCTGGTGGTAGATCTGGTGGTAACTAGCTGTGTAGAATCAGGTGGATCTGATTCCCTGATGGTAACTAGCTGTGTAGAATCAGGTGGATCTGATTCCCTGATGGTAGCTAGCTGTGTAGAGTCAGGTGGATCTGATTCCCTGATGGTAACTAGCTGTGTAGAATCAGGTGGATCTGATTCCCTGGTGGTAGATCTGGTGGTAACAAGCTGTGTAGAATCAGGTGGATCTGGTACAGTATGTAGAAAATTATATATATATTTTTTTTAATCGGCCAAAAGCCAGCGCAAGCATACCCTCCTGCATCTTACCCTACCCACATAGAAAAATACATTATCTTATTCCATCCACCTTAACCAATACCTCTACTAACTGCCTGACAAAATGATGGGCGGCAGAGGAAAAGGAGGAGGGATGGACAGAAAGAAGAGTGTGATGGGGTGAGGGGGCAGGCTGATCTGATGGTAGCTAGCTGTGTAGAATCAGGTGGATCTGATTCCCTGATGATAGATCTGATTCCCAGGTGGTAGATTTCATGGTAGCTAGCTGTGTAGAATCAGGTAGATCTGATTCCCTGATGGTAACTAGCTGTGTAGAATCAGGTAGATCTGATTCCCTGGTGGTAACTAGCTGTGTAGAATCAGGTAGATCTGATTCCCTGATGGTAACTAGCTGTGTAGAATCAGGTGGATCTGATTCCCTGATGGTAGCTAGCTGTGTAGAATCAAGTGGATCTGATTCCCTGATGGTAGATCTGATGGTAGCTAGCTGTGTAGAATCAGGTAGATCTGATTCCCTGATGGTAACTAGATGTGTAGAATCAGGTGGATCTGATTCCCTGATGGTAGCTAGCTGTGTAGAATCAGGTGGATCTGATTCCCTGGTGGTAACTAGCTGTGTAGAATCAGGTAGATCTGATTCCCTGATGGTAACTAGCTGTGTAGAATCAGGTAGATCTGATTCCCTGGTGGTAACTAGCTGTGTAGAATCAGGTAGATCTGATTCCCTGATGGTAACTAGCTGTGTAGAATCAGGTAGATCTGATTCCCTGGTGGTAGCTCGCTGTGTAGAATCAGATGAATCTGATTCCTTGTAAGTCGCTCTGGATAAGAGCGTCTGCTAAATGACTTAAATGTAAATGTAAATGTACTGTTGTTTTATTTCTTTACTTACCTATTGTTCACCTAATACCTTTTTTGCACTATTGGTTAGAGCATGTAAGTAAGCATTTCACTGTAAGGTCTACACCTGTGGTATTCAGTGACAAATAAACTTTGATTTGATTTGATTTTGGTTTGTTAAACTCACTGACTGCACCTGCTTCCTGACTCCTTGCATCTCCGTTACAGAATGAGAGACTGATGAAGTGTGTGCAGCTTGCGACTTTTTTCAGATCATCATTAGAGTCCCATCATGCAGGCTTAGTGTCACATGAGTTGACGCTGGAGAGATTAAGCAATTTAATAAATAACGGACATGGAACGAGACAGGAACAGCGTCAGCAAACTAATACAAAAACAATACAATGCAGCCGCGGGGAACAAAGCTGGGGAACTGACAAATATAGGGGAGGAAATAAACAGGTGATAAGTGAGTCCAGGTGAGTCCAATAACGCTGATGCACCTGACGAGGGAAGGCAGGTGTGCGTGATAGATGGCAGGAGTGCATGATGCATGGCAACCTGGCGCTCTCAAGCGCCAGGGGGAGGGAAGAGCGGGAGCAGACGTGACACTTAGTGTCACGCCCTGGCCTTAGTTATCTTTGTTTTGTTTATTATTTTAGTTAGGTCAGGGTGTGACATGGGGGATGTATGTGTTTTGCATTGTCTAGGGGTTTTGTATGTTTATGGGGCAGTGTCTAGTCTAGGTGTATGTATGTCTATGGTTGCCTAGATTGGTTCTCAATTAGAGACAGCTGTCTATCGTTGTCTCTGATTGGGAACCATATTTAGGCAGCCATATTCATTGGGTAGTTTGTGGGTTATTGTCTATGTCTATGTCAGTTGCCTGTGTCTGCACTGTTTAGCGTCACATTCGTCAGTTTGTTGTTTTGTTTAGTTTGTCAAGTGTTCTTCGTTTCGTGTCATTAAACGTAGTATGTATTCACTTCACGCTGCGCCTTGGTCCTCCTCTCTTCCACCATACGACGATCGTGACACTTAGAATGTATTAAAAATCAAAACATTTATCCCAACATTTGTATCACAATTAAATTGCATTAATAACTCTAAATTAAGCAAATAGGACCAGTTTCTTTGTTAACCGATTAACACACAATAGCCGCAGGTGCGCACCTCCTTTAAAATCATTTTGAGAAAATATACTTCATACTATAAAATTATTGTAAAATAATGCCATGGAATTCTAAGCAATTATTTTCTGCTAAATGAACTAGTGAAGCCCACAGCCATATGGCATAGCCATATCAGGTCCTAACATAAGCATTACATGGGCTTGCTCCTACCTATCTTACCGATTTGGTCTTGCCGTACATACCTACACGTATGCTACGGTCACAAGACGCAGGCCTCCTTACTGTCCCTAGAATTTCTAAGCAAACAGCTGGAGGAAGGGCTTTCTCCTATAGAGCTCCATTTGTATGGAATGGTCTTCCTACCCATGTGAGAGACGCAGACTCGGTCTCAACCTTTACGTCTTTATTGAAGACTCAACTCTTCAGTAGGTCCTATGATTGAGTGTAGTCTGGCCCAGGAGTGTGAAGGTGAACGGAAAGGTACTGGAACAACGAACCACCCTTGCTGTCTCTGCCTGGCCGGTTCCCCTCTCTCCACTGGGATTCTCTGCCTCTAACCCTATTACAGGGGCTGAGTCACTGGCTTACTGGTGCTCTTCCATGCCGTCCCTAGGAGGGGTGCGTCACTTGAGTGGATTGAGTCACTGATGGTGTGGGGGCTGTGCTTTGGCAAAGTGGGTGGGGTTATATCCTGCCTGTTTGGCCCTATCCGGGGGTATCGTCGGATGGGGCCACAGTGTTACAGCGACCCCTCCTGTCTCAGCCTCCAGTATTTATGCTGCAGTAGTTTATGTGTCGGGGGGCTAGGGTCAGTCTGTTATATCTGTAGTATTTCTCCTGTCTAATCCGGTGTCCTGTGTGAATTTAAGTATGCTCTCGCTAATTCTCTCTCTCTTTCTCTCGTTTTCTCTCTTTCTTTCTTTCTCTCTCTCGGAGGACCTGAGCCCTTGGACCATGCCTCAGGACTACCTGGCCTGATGACTCCTTGCTGTCCCCAGCCCACCTGGTTGTGCTGCTGCTCCAGTTTCAACTGTTCTGCCTATGGAACCCTGACCTTTTCACCAGACATGCTACCTGTCCCAGACCTGCTGTTTTCAACTCTCTAGAGACAGCAGGAGTGGTAGAGATACTCTGAATGATCGGCTATGACAAGCCAACTGATATTTACTCCTGAGGTGCTGACCTGTTGCACCCTCAACAACCACTGTGATAATTATTATTTGACCCTGCTGGTCATCTATGAACATTTGAACATCTTGGCCATGTTCTGTTATAATCTCCACCCGGCACAGCCAGAAGAGGACTGGCCACCCCTCATAGCCTGATTCCTCTCCAGGTTTCTTCCTAGGTTCTGGCCTTTCTAGGGAGTTTTTCCTAGCCACCGTTTCCTTCTACACCTACATTGCTTGCTGTTTGGGATTTTAGGCTGGGTTTCTTAACAGCACTTTGTGACATCAGCTGATGTAAGAAGAGCTTTATAAATAAATTTGATTTGATAAGGACAACTCATAGTATGCTATTCTGTTGTTCTGAAATAGACTACACTTCCTTCATATTGTCACATCCGTTTAAAGGAGTGGACCAAGGCGCAGCGTTTTGAGAGTACATACTTGTTTATTTAACGACGTCGCCAACAAAACAATTGTAACGACTCTCGTCGTTGGTTGAAGGAGAGGAGGACCAAAACGCAGCGTGGTATGTATCCATTTTTATTAGAATACTTTTCTAGACGAACAAAACAATAAACAAAACGAAACCAACGACGCTACAGTCCTGAACAAGTGAACAATGAAAAAACAATGAACGCACGAACAGGAACAATCACCCACAAACAAACAGTGAACACAGCCTACCTAAATATGGTTCCCAATCAGAGACAACGTAAAACACCTGCCTCTGATTGAGAACCATATCAGGCCAATCAGACACACCTAAACCAATGAGACACAAAACATAGAATATACCCACCCAGCTCACGTCCTGACCAACTAAACAAAGACTAAACAAAGGAA
The DNA here is from genome assembly GCF_045679555.1 of Salvelinus alpinus. Lineage (NCBI taxonomy): Eukaryota > Metazoa > Chordata > Actinopteri > Salmoniformes > Salmonidae > Salvelinus > Salvelinus alpinus. Next base: position 38,464,052 of record NC_092098.1, read on the forward strand.
ATAAGGTCAGGAACGTGACAACAATAAACAACCAACCGACACGTGCAGCCAACGTAGTGCTCACAGGCAACTAAACATGGACAACTACCCACAAAACCAACATGGAAAATGGCAACCTAAATAGGCTCCCCAATCAGAGACAACGATAAACAGCTGTCTCTGATTGGGAACCCATTCAGGCCACCATAAACCTACATACCCCTAGACAATACAAAATCCCCATAGATAACCAAAAAACCCTAGACAAGACAAAAACCCCTAGACAATACAAAAACTAAACAAACCACCCTTGTCACACCCTGACCTAACCAAATAATAAAGAGAGCAAATATAACTAAAGTCAGGGCGTGACAGTACCCCCCCCCCCAAAGGTGCGGACTCCCGGCCGCAAACCTAAACGGGAGGGTCTGGGTGAGCATTTCTCCGCGGTGGTGGCTCTGGTGCGGGACGTGGACCCCGCCGCGGGCCCCGGACAGGAGGGCGACTCTGGCAGCTCTGGACAGGAGGGCGACTCTGGCAGCTCCGGACAGGAGGGCGACTCTGGCAGCTCCGGACAGGAGGGCGACTCTGGCAGCTCCGGACAGGAGGGCGACTCTGGCAGCTCCGGACAGGAGGGCGACTCTGGCAGCTCCGGACAGGAGGGCGACTCTGGCAGCTCTGTGCCATGGATCATCACTGGAGGCTTCTTGCCATGGATCATCACTGGAGGCTTCGTGCCATGGATCATCACTGGAGGCTTCGTGCCATGGATCATCACTGGAGGCTTCGTGCCATGGATCATCACTGGAGGCTTCGTGCCATGGATCATCACTGGAGGCTTCGTGCCATGGATCATCACTGGAGGCTTCGTGCCATGGATCATCACTGGAGGCTTTGTGCCAACTTCAGCCCGGCACGTTCGAGGTGCTGACACAGGACGCACTGGGCTGTGCAGGCGCATGGGAGACACCTTGCGCAGAGCCAGTGCAGGATACCCTGGACTGTGGAGGCGTACCGGAGGTCTGGAGCGTGGAGCTAGCACAACTCCTCCTGGCTGGATACCCCCTGTAGCCCGGCAAGTGCGGGGAACAGGCCGCACTGGGCTGTGTTGGCGAACCGGGGACACTGTGCGTAGGGCTAGCGCAGGATAACCCGAGCCGAGGAGACGCACTGGAGGCCAGATGCGCTAAGCCGGCACCATCCCTCCTGGCTCGATGCCCACTCTAGCCCGGCCGATGCGAGGAGCTGCGATTTAGCGCACCGGGCTATGAGTGCGCACTGGGGACACCGTGCGCGTCACGCATAACACGGTGCCTGCCCGGTCACTCTCTCCCCACGGCAAACACGAGGAGTTGGCTCAGGTCTATGACCTGACTCCGCCAATCTCCCCGTGTGCCACCCCCCAAAAAATCTGGGGCTGCCTCTCGTGCACGCGTCCTCGAGCCAACTCCTCGTAGCGTCGCCGCTTCGCCTTAGCTGCCTCCAGCTCCTCTTTAGGACGGCGATACTCTCCCATCTGTGCCCAGGGTCCCTTGGCGTCCAGGATTTCCTCCCATGTCCAACTCTCCAACAAATGCTGCTCCCTCCTACCACGCTGCTTGGTCCGTTGGTGGTGGGTGGTTCTGTCACGTCCGTTTAAAGGAGTGGACCAAGGCGCAGCGTTTTGAGCGTACATACTTGTTTATTTAACAATGTCGCCAACAAAACAATAAACAACCAACCGACACGTGAAGCCAACGTAGTGCTCACAGGCAACTAAACATGGACAACTACCCACAAAACCAACATGGAAAATGGCAACCTAAATAGGCTCCCCAATCAGAGACAACGATAAACAGCTGTCTCTGATTGGGAACCCATTCAGGCCACCATAAACCTACATACCCCTAGACAATACAAAATCCCCATAGATAACCAAAAAACCCTAGACAAGACAAAAACCCCTAGAAAAACCCTAACCCAAAAACTAAACAAACCACCCTTGTCACACCCTGACCTAACCAAATAATAAAGAAAGCAAATATAACTAAAGTCAGGGCGTGACACATATCCTGTTTGTTTAGACCTGTCTAAAAGAAATAATGGATGTATTGTAATGGTGTAGGCTATATTAAATTCATTTAATAGACTTTTTAAAATGTAGATGTTCCAAAGGTCTGCATCACTGGCTTGTAGGCTATGCGTGGAAGCCAGGAGATGCTAAATGTGTTTGTGCTAATTAACGGTCAATTACAGTGAGACCAGCAGTTATTTTCTTGACAATCACAGGCTGACAAAATGTCATGACCGCCACAGCCCTAACCCTATTCCCTTTATAGTGCACTACTTTTTACCAAGGCCCAAATAGCACTATAGGGGAAAGGATGCCATTTAAGACCTTACTCAGCAGGACCTTTAGAGAAGGGCCCTCCTCTCTATGCCCCTAATACTGAGAACAGAGGAACAACAAGTGTCTTCAGACTGAGGCAAAGTATAAGCGTTCAGTGGCCAGGGTAAAACCTGAATAGCCTAGGTCTTGCCATGGCATTGTCAGCTCATTTTGGACTTTTCCATTACAGGAGTGTATTTGAATAAGCTTAAGTGACGTTCTAAAGGGACATTCATGTATTCATTGCTGCACTTGGAATTTCACTCATGCTTAGAAGCTTACTATGCACGTTTTAAAAGTAGTCTAACAACAAATCCAGAATTGTGCAGAAAATAAACAAGATGTGTGCTTTATTTTCTGTACAATTGTTCTACTAAACACACACACACACACACACACACACACACACACACACACACACACACACACACACACACACACACACACACACACACACACACACACACACACACACACACACACACTGCTGTTGTGTTGCTTTGTTGTGCAGTGCACCCAGTCCTAGTGGAGCCCTGCCTTGGAGGAATGTCTGTGTGCTCTCTCAGGGGACGTGCCCAGAGTGGACAAATCCTGCTAATTGTCTGGGAGAGAAACAGAGCGTTAGACCCAAGATGAAGGCAGAGAGGGAGGATCTCTCCAAAGCCATAGCCGCTCCTCAACTTTTGCTGCTCTGGTGTCTTCTTGTCTCACCTCAGTCAGGTAAGGGAAACTTTCCCGTTTTTGGAAAACACATCTGTGTAGTGTTCACTTGCAAGGCTAAGACAATGTGGGTGGGAAGTATTTAGAGTGGAGTGGGCAAGTGTAGGTTGGTTTATGCATGTTTTCTGACTGCCGTATTTGTTTGGCTGATAAGTTGAACACATACATTTTGTGTCCTACTAAATTATGCCTACTTTTGCTTGTAAATTTGTTCATGTAAATTCATCTATTCAATAAAAAAATATGACTGTCAATCATTCAACAGCCCCTAATAAGACCCCTATTATGAATTTAAATGTCTCAGAATATGTATTGAATTAATTTGATTAGCATATATGCATAGGTCCCATATAAATTACAAAAACAATTATATAAAACACAATTTCCATGTTTAACAAGCAAATAAACATTTCCTTGTTGTGTACTAGCTTATATTCTGAAAAAAACGTTATTTAAAACATTCAAACTGACTGCACAATGCCACACAGTATGTATTTTTATTACTATTGCTCAATTACTAGAAAGACAATGACACTCTGATGACACTCATAAAACTATACATAATCTGTGGATTTAAAAATAGATTGATGAAGATATATTATTTGACAGAAAGCAGTCACAATGGGACCCAGATTCAATCCTGGAGTAAAATGTACTTTCAATGGACATTCTCTATTGAGAACGGTTTTTAGTCCAGGACTGCATCATCTGGGTTTGGGAAACCGGCAAATAGGGTTTAGACTTTAGAGAGTTTAGGCGTTCGGTCTGTACAAAAAGCTGTTTAGTTCATATCAATGGTATTTGATCTCTGTAGAGCCCATGTGGAAACTATGCTACTCAGATGTCTTCCGGTTGGTTCAGCAGGTTAGCCAAAGGTTGGAGAAGGACCTGAGCTCAGGCTATTGAGGTTTGACCTAGATACATAAATGGAAAGCTATACGAGGAATTGATCATTTTGTACATATATAATTCTAATTGTATATGAGATAAAGAAAAAAGGTGTGCCGACTCAAACATAGAAATATGATACTTGGTACTTTTAGAGGTGCGGTTGTGTCATGTCATTGCGGTTGTGTTGTCATCAGCAGAATCACTGGGGCCCTCTGTCTTCGGGCTCAGCCAATCGGGGAGCTTGTGTTGCTCTGAGGCCTCTTTCATGGGCTGCCAGGAAGGAAATTGGTCCAAACAATCCCCCCTTTTGTCAGCTCATCACAGCCGTCCAAGAGGACTGCGAGCCGTTACCACGGCGATGCAGTGCTGCCACGCAGGCTCCATGCAGCGCACTCTGCCCCGGCGGAGGAGGGGGCCCGGTGCCCACAGTCAAGTCATCAGCAGCCTGCCGCCCACAACAACAGCCAGCAGAGCTAGTTACAGTCCTTTGGCTCTCACTTTATAAGCCCACTCTGATCACATACTGTAGGCTATTACCATCAAAAAGAATCCTCTGGTCAATCAACTCTGAAAGAATTTCTGCAAAATCTGTTGGCCATAAGTTAGACGGTTTGAGATATGCCTTGCCTTGCTAAGAGAATTCTTAGCATAACCCAGACAATGACCTGTTAACAATGTCACGCCTTCTAGCCACAAATGCTTGAATAGAAGCATGTCACTTAATCAAGGACGGTTTAGACACGACTGGGATGGTGGTATTGGTGGTGTGGAGATTGTGGACAGTCCAATATTTTTCTGAATACTAACCTTCACAGTGTAATGGAATAGGAATGGTCCACAGGAGGCTGCTGAGGGGAGGAAGGCTCATAATACTGTCTGGAATAGACCGAATGGAATGGAATCAAACACTTGGAAACCATGTGTTTGATGTATTTGATACCATTCCAGTAATTCCACTCCAGCCATTACCACGAGCCAGTCTTCCCCAATTAAGGCGCCACCAACCTCTGAGGGAAGTGGGCCAAGTGTCCTTGGGTACACGATCTGGGTAAAGCTTGTTTGTTGGATGGCATGCTAGTGTAACCGGTGTGAAATGGCTAGCATTTCAATCGGTGAGGTGACAGAGGGTCCCTGGTTCGAGCCCAGGTTGGGGTGAGAAAAGGGATGGAAGCAACACTGTTACACTAGGCCTATTTAAAAGACACTTGTAGCAAGCTGAAATGGCATTGCAGGTAGGATACACCTGTACCCTATTGCAGTGTAATGCATGTATCAGTTTATCCATGTCACACATGCATGTAAGTGGTGGAACACGTGTACCATTCATATGAACTGAGACGTGTATAGAATAGAAATCTGCTAAATATATAGTATAACCTGAATAAATAGACTCTGTTCCATCTCCTCTGCGTCCAGGACGTGTCAAGGGAGTCAACATCACCAGCCCTGGCTCTCTGATCCGGGGCACGTTGGGCGGGGAGGCACTCCTCTCTGTTCGCTACAGCAGCTCCAGCCCCGACGCGCCAGTCATCAAGTGGCAGCTGAAGAGGGACGACAAGCCCGTCACCGTGGTCCAGTCCATTGGCACTGAGATCATTGGGAACCTGAGGCCCGAGTACCGGGACCGCATCCTGGTGTTTGAGAATGGCACCCTCCTACTCCACAACCTCAAACTCTCTGATGAGGGAACCTATGAAGTGGAGATCTCCATCACTGATGATACTTTCACCGGAGAGGGGAGTATTGACCTGACTGTGGATGGTATGTGGTCCATAGTGTAAGCAAGAGCCTATCTCCTGATTCTGTAGCGTGAGGCAGCTTGATGTACAAGTAAACCCCTTGGACAGGATGCTAGTCTATCACAGGGCCTTACCCCCCAATCCATCTCCATAATGCTGAGATACATTGGGTACAATTTTTAGAGTCTTTGGTATGACTTGACCCCCCAACCTTCCAATCTCAGGGAAGACACTCGATCCACAAGGCAATTGAGATGTTTGATGCATATTTTAGTATAAGTATACTTGTCCTTTATGACATGACTTGCTTGTAGGAACTGCTGGGATTGTCTGTGATAAAACCAAAGGATTTTTTTCCTTTTTGTTTATACAGTATTTCTCACACATTTGTATGACTGTAACATCGGCTGAATTGTCAAGGAAAGTGCAGGGGACAATGGTCCAAACCGTGTTGTTCTTGTAAAGGCATTGTTGCAATGAGGGTCACCTGAGAAGTTGTTAATGTACACCTGAGCTAATTTTTTAACCCATCATATCAGTATAACCTTTGGCCCAGAAGGAAGAGACATGACTTGACGTGTCTGACTACTATACTTATTCTCCATAGAGCCCATATCCAGACCTTACGTCCACATGGAGGCGTCCTCAGTACTGGAGCTCAGCGAGCACTTCACCCTCAACTGCTCCCATGACAACGGAACCAATGCCAAGTACAGCTGGCAGAAAGGAGGGAAACTGTTGACCAATGAGACGCGTCTGCAGCTGTCACCTGACCAGAAGCTCTTGACCATTGTGCGGGTGCTGATGGTGGATGATGACATCTACGGATGCGCGGTGGAGAACCCTATTGGGAGCATGAAGAGCCTGCCCATCAAACTCACTGTCTACAGTAGGCTACACAGTGGCACTATAGGCTTGAACCAGTGGCAATTCAAAGTCACAATCTTTAATCCGGTTTTAGGTCAAACGGCAACGTTGTCACATGCTTTGCTATAAAATTGAGGGATGAGGCTGGATAACTCCTGTAATAATCTCTGGCTATTTAACCCATGATATAGGCGACTTTAGAAAGTACACACTAAATCAATTGAAATTATTTTCATAATGTCATCTCAGAGTGCTTTTCCCCTATAGTCCTACTTGTCACTGGTTCAAGCCCAGGGCGTGCAAACAAATACTTCACTGAAAAGCAAGTCCTTGTATGTGAGAGAAGGGGTGAAAAAAAGGCAAATGCAAGCAATAGATCGTTTTTTTTTACTAACTGTAGCCTAATGTACTAGCAGCAAAAAGATAATGAGTGGGAGGGAAGTTGATCACTGGCCATGCATCCAGTACATGACTACATCACAGAGACATGAGTGTGTGCGTGGGAGGACGGGGGAGGAAGTACATGCTGTAATTCTGTTTGAACATATTGTTAAGTAGTTCTACTGTGCCGTTTGTTTTCCTATGTTGATGCGTCCCAAATAGCACCCTATTCCCTATATAGTGCACTACGTTTGAACAGAGCCTCGGGGGCCCTGGTCAAAAGTGTACACTAAATATGGAAAAGGGTGCCATTTGGGACAAAGCCTATGACCCTCCTACCCTCCCCCAACAGGGAGGAGTTCCCTATACATCATTCTCTCCACCGGGGGTATTTTCCTCCTTATCACCTTGGTTACGGTGTGCGCCTGCTGGGGGCCGTCCAAGAAGTAAGAACCAAACACACTTTTGTCTCACTCTCTACATGTTTCTGGATGCTTCGGTCTGTTCATGGTCCTATGTGTTGGGAATACAGCAAGAAGATTAGTAACATGGCAGAAGCATATTGATAGTCAAGTTCATTAATGCAATCCAGTTAACTTGATAATAATTATTGAATTATACAATTATTCGTCAAATTTGTATTAAAATAATAATTACTATTTTATAGTACAATAATTGTACTGATATACTGTAGTGTTAAATAGACAAAATGCTAAATTTGACATGAACAATGTTGTTTTGAACAGTTTTTGTCACGACTTCTACCGAAGTCGTTGCCTCTCCTTGTTCGGGCGGTGCTCGGCGGGTCGACGTCACCAGTCTTCTAGCCATCATTGATCCATTTTTCATTTTCCATTGGTTTTGTCTTGTCTTCCCACACACCTGGTTTCAATCCCATTCATTACCTGTTGTGTATTTAACCCTCTGTTTCCCCTCATGTCTTTGTCAGAGATTGTTTTATGTCAGTGTTGTTTATGGTTGTATGGGTTGTATGGTTGTATAGGGTCCTCGTACCCATGTTTATTTTATGTATGTACATATAAGTGTTTGGAGCATGTTAAGTGGACATATATTAAAAGACTCCATTTACACTCCGTTTGACTCTCCTGCGCCTGACTTCCCTGCTACCTATACACACGACTCTGACAGTTTTATACTGTATAATTTAAGCACACAGTTGATTCTCACGTACAGTATATTGTATGTTTATTGTGCAGAGAGCGGCAGAAACAGCAAATGAAGCCCAGAGGGTTGGCAGGACTGCCAAGGCATTTAATAGAACACCCTGATTATTCCCCAATCAATCATGCAGGTAAGGAACCTAATAATTACTTGTTTTTATATTTCCTATTTATTCATAAGAATTATAAATTGTTGTGCTACACCAAAAGTCTTCATCCAATGTATTTTTCATCCTCTACAGTTGACGTTGTACCAAAAATGATGACTGAACATGAACGCAAGAATCCAGTGGCACTCTACATCCTCAAAGAGGTACCTCTTTAAATAACAAAAAAGCTGTCATCAGTATCTGACTCAAAACATAGCTAATAATACATTTGAATTTAATAAATCAATAAAAAGCCCAGAGATACTGTGAGGACTTGTAGGTTTTTATCATTCAGGTGTTAAGATGACTACAATATCTCAATGTAGAAAAAATACAGCCAGTATGTATTGTTTGGGACCTGTTCAGAGCATTGTGTGTGTGTCTGAGTATTGACTTGGTTTCCCTCGTTGTAGGATTTCCCTCAGGGCGACCATGACTCACCCGGCAACATGGGCCTTGGCCCCTCCTCTGAACCACCCAGCAGCCCCCCCGGCTACAGCAGCTCCCTGACTCCCTCCTCACTCTCCCCTGAACCCCCCGCCCACTCCTCTCGCAGGTACCCCCGCACCCCGATCAGCTCCCCCCCTTCACATCACAACAAGGTGCAGAGCAAGTCCTCCACCCCCTCCCCACCCCGCACTCGATGCTCCGGGCGCATGTTTCGCGCCCCAGTGGGCATACCGCCTGCCAGTCAGTTGGAAGAGCCCGCCCCCACATTGGAGAGCAACGGTACCACTCAGCCTTGATTGTCTTTCTACAAGTCCTGGAGGGATGAAGTGTGTGCAGACTTATGTTTCAGCCCAGCAATAAGACATCTGGTCTAAATTCAAAACCTTGACTAGTTGAAATAAGGATCGTATTCATTAGGCACCAAAGGGAACAAAATGGCCTGAAACAGGGATGGACTAACTGGAATTTTCCAAAGAAACATTAATTTTATTTTTTCTTTGCAAAAAGTTATTTTGAATGCCCTAATGAATATGGCACTGGTGTGGTGAAGCTGGGCCAGAAAAAAAGCTGGCACAGTGTGTCTCCTGTTGTCTACCCCTGGTCAACATGTTCTTCCCCCCTCCATGCCTTGGTGCTGTAGAGAGACATTTATCTGTATGTTTACATGGTGACTGTATGTATATATGTAAATAGATTTTATATGAAGTTATAGTGAAGTAATGTTTGTCTCAGAACCCAACATAGCACTTAATCATGTCAATAGATTTGTAAATACACTGTCATCCTCCACAACTTTATGAGTCAGGTTTAGGTTTGAAGTTATGACACGTTAGTTAGCCTATTATTTTTTCTTCAATTATATTATGTCCTATTCATAAGACCTGTTCAATTGTATAAAACCTCTCTTTAAAGATACCCATTTATTCATATGTTGGTACATTTTGTATTGTGTGGATGTTTGTAATTTAACTAATCATTTTCTTTGTTATTGGCTATCATAGCTGAATAAACATTCAATGTTTTTCCGTGGTATAGATTCATAGAATTATTAAGAAAATCAAAGGATACATTGTACATATCAGTAGAGATGTTTATTAAAGGCGTGATGAGGAGGAAATATTGGTTGTCATTTATACATTTGTTTCACTCAAAGTTAAACTTTAGTGAATGTTTGAATGTTTCAAACACTTTATCCTCAATATTGTCATTTTGCATCTTCAGGTGAGCATGCATTTTTGCCATTTATCTATGCAGAAATGAATTGGAAAAATAAGTTAGTGTAGCAGATGGCAATCTGTGAAACTCACTCCTTAGCCTGAAGTGCCTCCACTTGCGCTGCTGAATAGCTACTTTTTCAGTGGTGCGACTATATAAGACCCTTCGAGAGGGCGGTTACGTGTGATAGCGAGGCAGAGGTCCTGGGTTCGAGCCTCGGTATGAGTGAATCAGGAGGAAGCTGTACCCGCTAACCAAGCAGCGTGACGTCTTTTACAATGGTGCCGTGTTCCGGATCATCAGTTGGGCTCAGCTCAATGATGGGGTCGCTGTGGAGTGGGTTTGGGGGGTGAATGTAGGAGATGGCGATGTGTGATACTCACTCCTCAGCCTGAAATGTCTCTACTTGTGCTGCCGAATAGCTAGCTTTTAGGTGGCGCAACAGGGTAAGATGCTTCTGGAAGGTGGTCAGGGGTGTTAGCAAGGCAGAGGTCCTGGGTTCCAGCCTTGGTATGAGCCGAATCAGGAGGAAACGGACCTCGCTAAGCAAGCAGTGTGACTTCCTTAACATTAGCTTATGTGGGACTTCTTCAGACAGTGGTAGGCTGCACCCATCGTTATCAACATCAATGCAATCTCCTCATCTCTCTCCACAGAGAATGTTTGTGCCCTGCAATAAAACAGAGGGGACATACTTTCAACAAAGTACAGTACAGGCTTTATGTAATTTGTTCCTTTTTGTCAAATGCTCCTCATTCTGTTCTCTCACACACAGATAATTTGTTTGCTGATTCACAGTCATAGGACAATAGTATGCCTGTTCAGTGACCACTACAGCTGTGTAGTTGAGGCATGGAGAAGAAAGAAAGTGGTTATACTGCCTATCCCAATATATACACTACCGTTCAAAAGTTTGGGGTCACTTAGAAATGTCCTTGTTTTTGAAAGAAAAGCAAATTGTTTTGTCCATTAAAATAACATCAAATTGATCACAAATACATTGTAGACATTGTTAATGTTGTGAATGACTATTGTAGCTGGAAACTGCTGATTTTTAATGGAATATCTACATAAATGTACAGAGGCCCATTATCAGCAACCATCTCCCATGTGTTCCAGCTAATCCATGTCTGTGTTCTTTTGCCCATCTTATTATTTTATTTTTATTGGTCAGTTTGAGATATGGCTTTTTCTTTGCAACTCTGCCTAGAAGGCCAGCATCCCGGAGTCGCCTCTTCACTGTTGACGTTGAGACTGGTGTTTTCCGGGTACTATTTAATGAAGCTGCCAGTTGAGGACTTGTGAGGCATCTATTTCTCAAACTAGACACTCTAATGTACTTGTCCTCTTGCTCAGTTGTGCACTGGGGCCTCCCACTCCTCTTTCTATTCTGGTTAGAGACAGTTTGCGCTGTACTGTGAAGGAAGCGTTGTACAAGATCTTCAGTTTCTTGGCAATTTCTCGCATGGAATAGCCTTAATTTCTCAGAACAAGAATAGTCTGACGAGTTTCAGAAGAAAGTTCTTTATTTCTGGCCATTTTGAGCCTGTAATTGAACCCACAAATGCTGATGCTCGATACTCAACTCGTCTAAAGAAGACCAGTTTTATTGCTTCTTTAATCAGAACAACAGTTTTCAGCTGTGCTAACATAATTGCAAAAGGGTTTTCTAATGATCAATTAGCCTTTAAAAACGATCAACTTGGATTAGCTAACACAGCATGCCATTGGAACACAGGAGTGATTGTTGCAGATAACGGGACTCTGTACACCTATGAAGATATTCCATAAAAAATGTGCAGTTTCCAGCTACAATAGTCATTTACAACATTAACAATGTCTACACTGTATTTCTGATCAATTTGATGTTATTTTAATGGACAAAAAATGTATACGTTGGAGAGTAAAGACATTACAAAATTTGTCCACAGAACGGAGAAAGATTATTACATGCCTGGATAACAATTACGTGTTGTTACTATGTTTTCTCACGAGAAAACTGTCACTGTGTACTTGGACTTTTCAGTGGGCCTAAATCAAACGGCCTATTTCCATTTATCTGCAAATGTATTCTAAACCAATCCAGCTTGTTTCAGTTACCGGAGAAGAGTTTGACATGAGGTTTATGTAATGTATTAGTAGCTGACCAGTGCAGAGAGTAACACAGCTGAAGAGGGGGACTGTAGCGCAGAGCAGACCGTCTATGGTCACGACAGGTACACCAAAAGCTGGGCCTTGGGTACTGGCACATGCACTGCTTACATTCCCGCTCTTTCGGGAAAAGTGTCTTCACACACATAGGCAGCTGAGAAAAGTGTCTTCACACACATAGGCAGCTGCGACAGCAGGTGAGAAGGTGGACTCGAGCCGTGGACCCAGCAGTGCAGACGAGCACCAGGACAGCGATGTGTTTATAGTGTGTGTGTGTGTGCAAGCTTCGTCAATGGTTTATAACCTAAACAAAAGCCTGGCCTTTAGTCGTAACGGCAGTATGCTGTCCACCACTTTTTTGCTGCTTTATTACTATGTATCAAATAATTGCCCCTCTTTTAATCGTGGAGGGCAGGGAATAGACAGGGAGAGGTTGAACACATCTGTTCAACAGATTCTAACAGCCTAAATATAATTTTAATCAACTCACTTTTATGCCTAGGGTGCTTCTGAGCAGAGAGGAAGTTTTGAGCAGGCTAGACTGCGCATGTTTGAGTCAAACAAATTTTGATGGACACCTGGTACGACCATTCAGATCTCAGATTCTCTAATCCAGAAGAAACCCAAATAAATGAAGTGGGCGGAGCAAAAATGGTCGCACTATTATTACGTCACCAACAACAAGAAGCGTCTACTGTGGCAGTTGAGAAGCCAAACACACTTCAGTATTTAAGAAAGGTTATGTTCACAGATACTAACAAATAATTTATAGCCCTCCGGACAATTAATACTCATGTCAACGCTGTTGCACATGAAACGTATTAGGTTGGTTGAAGAAGTAGCTAGCTAACGTTAACTCAGAAGTTAGCAAACGTTTCCTGGATAGTTAGCAATCTGGCTAGCAACATGCCGCCTAATATCAATCCTAAAGTAAAGGGCACAACGAAAGTTTCAATTAGTGGGATAACAGTACATGCTCAAAGCAAACATTGTCATCGAAATAATGTATTGGCAGAGAGGAATCAGGCAGTTGCACCTGTGGGCGCCTGGGTGGAGAGTGGACAAGACTGCCAGGATGAGCATCCAAATGTAAGTGTAGCCGTACATCAGTTATTCTACTTGAACAGGTAGCTAGTTAGCATATTTACCTGTTGACTTATTCTTTCGTATGAGCCAGGTTCGTGCCATGCTAACGGAGGAGCTACAGATGGAGATTCAACGGGAGAAAGAGGAGAGTCTTCGCCGGTTTCAGGAAGAAGTACGCCGCCGCGTGGCACAACATGCTCAAATCCGCAAGAGGTGGCAGCTTAAGAAGTCATGCGAGATGGTGACTAGGCTATATAATGTGGATAATTAACATATTGTATTACAATTGCTGTTCATGATGGAAGACAGTTAGTAGGCCAACATCATTAAAAAACAACAAAGCATTACAAATGGCAAGAATACAGTTACAGTGGGGAGAACAAGTATTTGAGACATTGCCGATTTTGCAGGTTTTCCTACTTACAAAGCATGTAGAGGTCTGTCATTTTTATCATAGGTACACTTCAACTGTGAGAGACGGAATCTAAAACAAAAATCCAGAAAATCACATTGTATGATTTTGAAGTAATTAATTAGAATTTTATTGCATGGCATAAGTATTTGATCACCTACCAACCAGTAAGAATTCCGGCTCTCACAGACCTTTTCGTTTTTCTTTAAGAAGCCCTCCTGTTCTCCACTCATTACCTGTATTAACTGCACCTGTTTGAACTCGTTACCTGTATAAAAGACACCTGTCTACACACTCAATCAAAACAGACTCCAACCTCTCCACAATGGCCAAGACCAGAGAGCTGTGTAAGGACATCAGGGATAGCATTGTAGACCTGCACAAGGCTGAGATAGGCTACAGGACAATAGGCAAGCAGCTTGGTGAGAAGGCAACAACTGTTGGTGCAATTATTCAAAAATGGAAGAAGTTCAAGATGACGGTCAATCACCCTCGGTCTGGGGCTCCATGCAAGATCTCACCTCGTGGGGCATCAATGATCATGAGGAAGGTGAGGGATCAGCCCAGAATTACACGGCAGGACCTGGTCAATGACCTGAAGAGAGCTGGGACCACAGTCTCAAAGAAAACCATTAGTAACACACTACGCCGTCATGGATTAAAATCCTGCAGTGCACGCAAGGTCATCCTGCTCAAGCCAGCGCATGTCCAGGCCCGTCTGAAGTTTGCCAATGACCATCTGGATGATCCAGAGGAGGAATGGGAGAAGGTCATGTGGTCTTATGAGACAAAAATAGAGCCTTTTGGTCTAAACTCCACTCGCCGTGTTTGGAGGAAGAAGAAGGATGAGTACAACCCCAAGAACACCATCCCAACTGTGAAGCATGGAGGTGGAAACATCATTCTTTGGGGATGCTTTTCTGCAAAGGGGACAGGACGACTGCACCGTATTGAGGGGAGGATGGATGGGGCCATGTATCGTGAGATCTTGGCCAAAAACCTCCTTCCCTCAGTAAGAGCATTGAAGATGGGTCGTGGCTGGGTCTTCCAGCATGACAACGACCCGAAACACACAGCCAGGGCAACTAAGGAGTGGCTCCGTAAGAAGCATCTCAAGGTCCTGGAGTGGCCTAGCCAGTCTCCAGACCTGAACCCAATAGAAAATCTTTGGAGGGAGCTGAAAGTCCGTATTGCCCAGCGACAGCCCCGAAACCTGAAGGATCTGGAGAAGGTCTGTATGGAGGAGTGGGCCAAAATCCCTGCTGCAGTGTGTGCAAACCTGGTCAAGAACTACAGGAAACGTATGATCTCTGTAATTGCAAACAAAGGTTTCTGTACCAAATATAATGTTCTGTTTTTCTGATGTATCAAATACTTATGTCATGCAATAAAATGCTAATGAATTACTTAAAAATCATACAATGTGATTTTCTGGATTTTTGTTTTAGATTCCGTCTCTCACAGTTGAAGTGTACCTATGATAAAAATTACAGACCACTACATGCTTTGTAAGTAGGGAAACCTGTAAAATCGGCAGTGTATCAAATACTTGTTCTCCCCACTGTATCTTGGTTTCCAAGTATTGTAGCTAGCAACTGCACATGTAAATGACATGGACTATGGGTAAATGAGCACCACCTCTATCAAGAATGTCACAGGCTAGTGACACAACCTGGGAATGCCATGCAGTCCTCAAACTCCTCATTTGATGACAGCATATTACCCAGTTTAAAGCCTGCGTTGTTTGTCTTTACAGGCAGAGCAGGAGGAGAGAGTGCTCCAGCAGTCCAGCGATGCAGCGCAGAGATTGACCCCCAGGAAGAATCCGTTCCCCTACTCCCCACAGAGAGAGCTAGCCATCTGCAGCCCCAACTCCCGCTGGGTTCGAGCACAGGGCCATGAGAGCAGCGACAGAGAAAACAGGACAGATCTGCAAACGCATCAGGTGGCAAAATTTATCTGTGATGATCTACATTGACATGTTAGTCATTTAGAAGATGCTCTTCTCCAGAGCATCTTCTATTCCATGCATTAAATGGAAGTAAGAAAAACGACCACATATCTCAATCATTGCAAGGGAAAAAAAACTTCTAAATACCAGTAGCTTTGCAAAATCTGTGCTTGTTATAGTAAAGGAAAAGCAAGTAGTATTTGTTTAAAAAATAAATAATCTGTTATAAAAACATTGAATGAAGCCACACAAGCACTGAGTGGATATTGTTATTGATTCGCATCTACAGTGGGGAGAACAAGTAATTTGATACTGCTGATTTTGCAGGTTTTCCTATTTACAAAGCATGTAGAGGTCTGTAATTTTTTATCATAGGTACACTTCAACTGTGAGAGACGGAATCTAAAACGAAAATCACATTGTATGATTTTTAAGTAATTAATTTGCATTTTATTGCATGACATAAGTATTTGATACATCGGAAAAGCAGAACTTAATATTTGGTACAGAAACCTTTGTTTGCAATTACAGAGATCATACGTTTCCTGTAGTTCTTGACCAGGTTTGCACACACTGCAGCAGGGATTTTGGCCCACTCCTCCATACAGACCTTCTCCAGATCCTTCAGGTTTCGGGGCTGTCGCTGGGCAATACGGACTTTCAGCTCCCTCCAAAGATTTTCTATTGGGTTCAGGTCTGGAGACTGGCTAAGCCACTCCAGGACCTTGAGATGCTTCTTACGGAGCCACTCCTTAGTTGCCCTGGCTGTGTGTTTCGGGTCGTTGTCATGCTGGAAGACCCAGCCACGTCCCATCTTCAATGCTCTTACTGAGGGAAGGAGGTTGTTGGCCAAGATCTCGCGATACATGGCCCCATCCATCCTCCCCTCAATACGGTGCAGTCGTCCTGTCCCCTTTGCAGAAAAGCATCCCCAAAGAATGATGTTTCCACCTCCATGCTTCACAGTTGGGATGGTGTTCTTGGGGTTGTACTCATCCTTCTTCTTCCTCCAAACACGGCGAGTGGAGTTTAGACCAAAAGGCTCTATTTTTGTCTCATAAGACCACATGACCTTCTCCCATTCCTCCTCTGGATCATCCAGATGGTCATTGGCAAACTTCAGACGGGCCTGGACATGCGCTGGCTTGAGCAGGATGACCTTGCGTGCACTGCAGGATTTTAATCCATGACGGCGTAGTGTGTTACTAATGGTTTTCTTTGAGACTGTGGTCCCAGCTCTCTTCAGGTCATTGACCAGGTCCTGCCGTGTAATTCTGGGCTGATCCCTCACCTTCCTCATGATCATTGATGCCCCACGAGGTGAGATCTTGCATGGAGCCCCAGACCGAGGGTGATTGACCGTCATCTTGAACTTCTTCCATTTTTGAATAATTGCACCAACAGTTGTTGCCTTCTCACCAAGCTGCTTGCCTATTGTCCTGTAGCCCATCCCAGCCTTGTGCAGGTCTACAATGTTATCCCTGATGTCCTTACACAGCTCTCTGGTCTTGGCCATTGTGGAGAGGTTGGAGTCTGTTTGATTGAGTGTGTGGACAGGTGTCTTTTATACAGGTAACGAGTTCAAACAGGTGCAGTTAATACAGGTAATGAGTGGAGAACAGGAGGGCTTCTTAAAGAAAAACTAACAGGTCTGTGAGAGCCGGAATTCTTACTGGTTGGGAGGTGATCAAATACTTATGTCATGCAATAAAATGCAAATTAATTACTTAAAAATCATACAATGTGATTTTCTGGATTTTTGTTTTAGATTCCGTCTCTCACAGTTGAAGTGTTCCTATGATAAAAAATGACAGACCTCTACATGCTTTGTAAGTAGGAAACACTGCCGATTTTGCAGGTTATCTATCAAATACTTGTTCTCCCCACTGTATATCTAACGTGTGTCTATGGCTGCGTTTACACCGGCCTTTTGACCAATCAGATCAGATCTTTTGGGCAAAAGATTAGAATTGGGAAGCCTGTGTAAACGTAACCTATGTCCATCATTGATCTCTGCAACAAATGCTGAATTTACACAGGCATCACAATTCTGATCTTTTTGCCACTAATTGGTCTTTTGACCAATTAGATCCATTGCCTATAATTGGGCAAAAGATCAGAATTGGGGTGCCTGTGTAAACCTAGGCTACCTACCTGTTTATCCCCAATAATGCCAAAGGATTATTTACACCGATGTTGAAGCCATTCTGCTCATATTAAGTCAGTGACATTGCCATTACTTCTGTCATTAGCGCTATAGATAAAATAGGTAATCATATGGGTTGTTTCTGGTATTTCAGCTCAGCAAAGTCATGAGGCAGGTCAGACACAGACTGGCAGCCTGTCAGACGATCCGTGACGGAGAAGTGATGTCAGAGCTCCCTGGGGGAATATGGAAGGTGTCTCCTACCAGAGATGTGAGTTTGTTTATGCTGACCCTTTCTAACAGGCCAAAGTCAATTTTTTCAAAAATGTCAGACAACCATAGAATTAGAATTAATTTATTCTACCTCCTATGATTTGGCCAGCAGCATACTACCCTGCATCCCACTGCTGGCTTGCCTCTGAAGCTAAGCAGGGTTTGTCCTGGTCTGTCCCTGGATGGGAGACCAGATGCTGCTGGAAGTGGTGTTGGAGGGCCAGTATATGAGGCACTCTTTCCTCGTCAAAAAAAAATAAATATATATATATATCCCAATGCCCCAGGGCAGTGATTGGGGACTTTGCACTCTGGTCACTGAAGATCCCATGGCACTTATCGTAAGGGTGTTAACCCCGGTGTCCTGGCTAAATTCCCAATCTGGCTCCATACTGTACCATCATGGCTACCTAATCATCCCCAGCTTCCAATTGGCTCATTCATCCCCCTCTCCCCTGTAACTATTCCCCAAGTCTTTGCTGCAAATGAGAATGTGTTCTCAGTCAACTTACCTGGTTAAATAAGGGTTAAATAAATAAAATATAAATTATTTTTCATTCTGTTTCTTTGGCTATAGCTTTATCATTTGGAACTCTCAATTGGAGGAATACTGTCTTTTCTGTCAAATTTGTGTCAACATTTTAGTACAAGGAATTATTGTGCTTTCTAACTCAAAACAGAAACATGTATATCGGGTGACAAGAGAAGAAGAGGATCATGAAAAGGAGGAGGAAGATATTCCTTTGATTGGGCAACATGACTCCGCTCTTCAGAACTTTGATCCTCACGAGGGTTACAGGAGCAAGACTGTCACCTTTGACAACAATCCGGTCTGTCACCACAAGTGTTCTCTTTTTGACACTTCTCCAATTTCCAAACGCTCCCATTTCCCCAAACCCCACACAGTCAATAGTCCTGTGACTCACATGCTTATCCTAACATTCCTTTAGTCAGGCTCTAGCAAATTGTTTGTTTATCAATCTATATAGTTACCTTTCTAGCTCCAACTAAACTACCCTAAAGGTTTAATCTTACATAATGCACAACAAGAGGTACTCAACTCTTACTAAGTTCTGTAAATGATTCTTTGGGTGCTTTTGTCCAGGAGTCACCTGACTTTTATGAAAAAGACTGCTTTAAGGCCAAAACACATCTATTGTGACAGCTAATAATCAAACTTTCATACCTGTGTTTGTTGCAGGTCTGTCAGAGGCTCTTTAGTGAGCCTTATCCTGCAGGTCATAGTAATGAGTTTAGTACTGACCATAGAGCTGCTCAAGTGCTGTGGCCCCAAGAAGACCAGGAGGAACTGAAGAGACAGGTGATTAAGGCCAGTTAGAACTACATTATAGGGTTTTAGTGTTTATGAATATAAGCCCTGGGCCTTAGATGGCTATTAAATAACCCTTATCACTGACCATATTTACACACAGCCCTCCACCAAATCCCCCCTTTAGAGATCAACTAACACTGTATGACACATAATGATTCATGCAGCACGGTGGCCCAGTGTATTTTCAGCCCAAAAAGTGCCACATATTTTCAAGACACACTTTCGGCTAGTTAGCATTTAGTGAAATACACTACAGGGCCAACAGTATGTGGACACCGCTTCAAATTAATGGATTCGGCTATTTCAGCCACACCCCGTTGCTGACAGGTGTATAAAATCGAGCACACAGTCATGCAATCTCCATAGACAAACATTGGCTGTTGTTTGGATGCCACCTTTCCAACACGTCAGCCCTGCTAAAGCTGCCCGGTCAACTGTAAGTGCTGTTATTGTGAGGTGGAAACGTCTTGGAGCATCAACGGCTCAGCGACGAAATGGTAGGCCACACAAGCTTACAGAACCGCAGAGTGCTGAAGCACGTAGCACGTAAACATGGTCTGTCCTCGGTTGGAACACCCACTATCGAGTTCCAAACTAACCCTGGAAGCAATGTCAGCACAATAACTGTTCGTTGGGAGCTTCATGAAATGGGTTTCCATGGCTGAGCAGCCGCACTCAAGCCTAAGATCACCATGCACAATGCCAAGCGTCAGCTGGAGTGGTTTAAAGCTCTTCGCCATTGGACACTGGAGCAGTGGAAACGCGTTCTTTGGGGTGATGAATCGAATCACGCTTCACCATCTGGCAGTCCGACGGACGAATCTGGGTTTGGTGGATGCCATGAGAACGCTACCTGCCGAATGCATAGTGCCAACTGTAAAGTTTGGTGGGGGAGGAATATTGGTCTGGGGTTGTTTTTCATAGTTCGGGCTAGGCCCCTTTAGTTCCAGAGAAGGGGTATCTTAACGCTACAGCACACAATGACATTCTAGACGATTCTGTGCTTCCAACTTTGGGGCAACAGTTTGGGGAAGGCCCTTCCCTGTTTCAGCATGACAATGCCCCCGTGCACAAAGCGAGATCCATACAGAAATGGTTTGTCGAGATCGGTGTAGAAGAACTTGACTGGCCTGCACAGAGCCCTGACCTTTGGGATGATTTGGAACGCAGACTGCAAGTCAGACCTATTTACCGATGGGTACCCGACCTCACTAATGCTCTTGTGACTGAATGGAAGCAGGTCCCCGCAGCAATATTCCAACATCTAGTGGAAAGCATTCCCAGAAGAGTGGAGGCTGTTATGGCAGCAAAGGGGGGACCAGCTCCATATGATTTTAGAATGAGATGTTCGACGAGCATACTTTTGGTCATGCGTGAATTTTCTTTAAACTTTGGTCTCTGCTTCAATTGCATTAATGTGCTGGAACATTATTTTTCTCCATATGCACATTTTATAAAAAATATACCCCGTGACACCATAAAACAACTTTACCTTAACTGTAACAATGTTTGTTTGTAGGGTCAGTCTCAGTTTCTGATGTACCGACGCCTATTCATGGACATTGAGAGAGAACAAGTCAAGGAGCATCAGAGACATAGGAAGCACCTGAGGAGAATCGGAAGGTGACTCGGCACAACCACAATAAACTAATTTAGTTCCTCTGGTTATACTGGTTTTAAAAAAAAATGTCACTATTAGTAAACTGTGCTGTCACATTTGCATTCATATCAGGGTTGGTGTACATCTCATTTCAATGCAGTCAATTGAGATATTAAACTGAAATTCTAAATTTCCCTAGTTTTTCTCGTTTGAATTTCAGTGTACTTGTTGAATTGACTAATTTAAATGGAATGTAACCCAACCCTGATTCATACTGTACCAGTCAAAAGTTTGGACACACCTACTCATTCAATGATTTTTCTTAATTTTTTACTATTTTCTACATTGTAGAATAATAATGAAGACCTCAAAACTATGAAATAACACATATGGAGTCATGTAGTAACCAAAAAAGTGTTAAACAAATCAAATATATTTTATATTCTTCAAAGTTGCCACCCTTTGCCTTGATAACATCTTTGCACATGCTTGGCATTCTCTCAACCAGCTTCACCTGGAATGCTTTTACAACAGTCTTCATGAGCACCTTTTGGCTGCTTTTCCTTCACTCTGCGACCCAAATCATCCCAAACTATCTCAATTGGGTTGTGGTCAGGTGATTGTGGAGGCCAGGCCATCTGATGCAGCACTCCATCACTCTCCTTCTTGGTCAAATAGCCCTTACACAGCCTGGAGGTGTGTTGGGTCATTGTCCTGTTGAAAAACAAATGATAGTCCCACTAAGCGCAAACCAGATGGGATGGCATATTGCTGCAAAATGCTGTGGTAGCCATGATGGTTAAGTGTGGCTTGAATTCTAAATAAATCACTGACAGTGTCACCAGCAAATTACACCCACACCATCACACCTCCTCCTCCATGCTTCACAGTGGAAACCACACATGCGGAGATCATCCGTTCACCTGCTCTGTGTCTCACAAAGACACGGCGGTTGTAACCAAAAATCTCAGATTTGGACTCATCAGACCAAAGGACAGATTTCCACCGGTCTAATGTCCATTGCTCGTGTTTCTTGGCCCAAGCAAGTCTCTTCTTATTGGTGTCCTTTAGTAGTGGTTTCTTTGCAGCAATTCAACCATGAAGGCCTGATTCATGCAATCTCCTCTGAACAGTTGATGTTGAGATGTGTTTGTTACGTGAACTCTGAGGCATTTATTTGGGCTGCATTTTCTAAGGCTTGTAACTAATGAACTTGTCCTCTGCAGCAGAGGTAACTCTGGGTCTTCCTTTCCTGTGGCGGTCCTCATGAGAGCCAGTTTCATCGTAGCGCTTGATGGTTTTTGCGAATGCACTTGAAGAAACTTTCAAAGTTCTTGAAATTGTCCACATTGACTGACCTTCATGTCTTAAAGTAATGATGGGCTGTCATTTCTCTTTGCTTATTTGAGCTGTTCTTGCCATAATATGGACTTGGTCTTTTGTATACCAACCCTACCTTGTCACAACATAATTGATTGGCTCAAACGTATTAACTTTCAACAATGCACACCTCTTAATTTAAATGCATTCCAGGTGACTACCTCCATGAAGCTGGTTGAGATAATGCCAAGAGTGTGCAAAGCTCTCAAGACAAATGGTGGCTACTTTGAAGAATCTCAAATATAAAATATATATATATTTTTTTTCTCTACATGATTCCATATGTGTTATTTCAGAGTTTTGATGTCTTCACTATTATTCTACAATGTAGAAAATAGTACAAATAAATAAACCCTTGAATGAGGAGGCGTGTCCAAATTTTTGACTGGTACTTTATAAACATTCATACTCCTTCAACATGGTCTCTTCAATATAATGGATAAAATGTGTTGTTAACAATGCAGACAGTGGCATTACATCCCATTGCGAAATAAGAACACATTTTAATGTAGTTTTATCTGAATTTCCTTTTAGGATAAAAGCAGAAAAGGAACAGAAGAGGTTGGAAGAGGAGAGGAAGCTGGAGAGATTGCGTCAGCTTGAGGAGGATAGACTGGAAATGGCTGAGAGGGAATTTCTGATTCTGGAGCGACTGAGGATTGAGGAAGAGGAGAGGGCAGAGGTGTTAGAGAAGAAAGAGAGAGCAAAGAAAGATAAAGAAGCCACAAGGTAACTTTTTATTAATCAATACAATCTGAAATTAAATGGACTACATACAGCCCGGAAGGTTTTTGATAATTGTACAGTATCTGACATAGAATGAAGGGTCAATCTTCTGCCAATATATATAATTGTTTTGTCCTTGAGCAACACATCATGTGCACTACTCCTCCAAAAGTCACATTGGGAAATATGAAAGACCTTATTCTTTCTAGAAAATACCAGTGTAAAAAAGGAAATTCTGATGTTTGCTCGTGATAATCATGGCAACCAATTTTTTTATACTTCAGATAACACATCTACATTCTATCCTACTCCTGACCCCACTCCTAGACTAGAAAGCATGCTGAATGATTAATCTCCTTTGAAAGTACTTTTTAGTCCTGGAATAATCTTGGTCCAGGAAACTGGCCCTAAATATGTTTGTGCTGGTCAACTAGAGAATAAGGCCCTGTGTCCCAGCCTGTTTTGTGTCTTGTGGTAGGTACATCGAGGCTCTGAGAGCTCAGATGAAGGAGAGGATAGTTCTGGAGAATACAGAGCTCCCTCCTCTCTGTTGCTGCGGAGACAGTTTCTGGGACTCCCATCCTGACACCTGCGCAAACAACTGTGTCTTCTACAACAACCCTAAAGGTACAAACGGTACCAAATGTCTCAACCATAAGCCAATAGGCTACCTCCAAAAGAACAGTATGGTAATTATTTGACCTGCTGCAAGCCAAGATAGGTGACTTGCACCCTTGATGTATGTTTACAATATAGAGGATGTATCATTTCCCATATAATATTTGCATCAATTATTCAGTGGTTCCTAACACCAATGTTAGGAATGTTCACTTTTTATTTTCTGGTAGTAACATGCCTCGAGGAGTAATTAACGCAACTACAGTGGGGAGAACAAGTATTTGATACACTGCTGATTTTGCAGGTTTTCCTACTTACAAAGCATGTAGAGGTCTGTAATTTTTATCATAGGTACACTTCAACTGTGAGAAACGGAATCTAAAACAAAAATCCAGAAAATCACATTGTATGATTTTTAAGTAATTAATTTGCATTTTATTGCATGACATAAGTATTTGATCACCTACCAACCAGTAAGAATTCCGGCTCTCACAGACCTGTTAGTTTTTCTTTAAGAAGCCCTCCTGTTCTCCACTCATTACCTGTATTAACTGCACCTGTTTGAACTCGTTACCTGTATAAAAGACACCTGTCCACACACTCAATCAAACAGACTCCAACCTCTCCACAATGGCCAAGACCAGAGAGCTGTGTAAGGACATCAGGGGTAAAATTGTAGACCTGCACAAGGCTGGGATGGGCTACAGGACAATAGGCAAGCAGCTTGGTGAGAAGGCAACAACTGTTGGCGCAATTATTAGAAAATGGAAGAAGTTGAAGATGACAGTCAATCACCCTCGGTCTGGGGCTCCATGCAAGATCTCACCTCGTGGGGCATCAATGATCATGAGGAAGGTGAGGGATCAGCCCAGAACTACACGGCAGGACCTGGTCAATGACCTGAAGAGAGCTGGGACCACAGTCTCAAAGAAAACCATTAGTAACACACTACGCCGTCATGGATTAAAATCCTGCAGCGCATGCAAGGTCCCCCTGCTCAAGCCAGCGCATGTCCAGGCCCGTCTGAAGTTTGCCAATGACCATCTGGATGATCCAGAGGAGGAATGGGAGAAGATCATGTGGTCTGATGAGACAAAAATAGAGCTTTTTGGTCTAAACTCCACTCGCCCTGTTTGGAGGAAGAAGAAGGATGAGTACAACCCCAAGAACACCATCCCAACCGTGAAGCATGGAGGTAGAAACATCATTCTCTGGGGATGCTTTTCTGCAAAGGGGACAGGACGACTGCACCGTATTGAGGGGAGGATGGATGGGGCCATGTATCGCGAGATCTTGGCCAACAACCTCCTTCCCTCAGTAAGAGGATTGAAGATGGGTCGTGACTGGGTCTTCCAGCATGACAACGACCCGAAACATACAGCCAGGGCAACTAAGGAGTGGCTCCGTAAGAAGCATCTCAAGGTCCTGGAGTGGCCTAGCTAGTCTCCAGACCTGAACCCAATAGAAAATCTTTGGAGGGAGCTGAAAGTCCATATTGCCCAGCGACAGCCCCGAAACCTAAAGGATCTGGAGAAGGTCTGTATGGAGGAGTGGGCCAAAAAACCCTGCTGCAGTGTGTGCAAACCTGGTCAAGAACTACAGGAAACGTATGATCTCTGTAATTGCAAACCAAGGTTTCTGTACCAAATATGAAGTTCTGCTTTTCTGATGTATCAAATACTTATGTCATGCAATAAAATGCAAATTAATTACTTAAAAATCATACAATGTGATTTTCTGGATTTTTGTTTTAGATTCCGTCTCTCACAGTTGAAGTGTACCTATGATAAAAATTACAGACCTCTACATGCTTTGTAAGTAGTAAAACCTGCAAAATCGGCAGTGTATCAAATACTTGTTCTCCCCACTGTATGTCAAGGTCCCTCAACATGAACCTACTGACGTTTATCAGTTACCCAATATACACTGCTCAAAAAAATAAAGGGTACACTAAAATAACACATCCTAGATCTGAATGAATGAAATATTCTTATTAAATACTTTTTTCTTTACATAGTTGAATGTGCTGACAACAAAATCACACAAAAATGATCAATGTAAATCAAATGTATCAACCCATGGAGGTCTGGATTTGGAGTCACACTCAAAATTAAAGTGGAAAACCACACTACAGGCTGATCCAACTTTGATGTAATGTCCTTAAAACAAGTCAAAATGAGGCTCAGTAGTGTGTGTGGCCTCCACGTGCCTGTATGACCTCCCTACAACGCCTGGGCATGCTCCTGATGAGGTGGCGGATGGTCTCCTGAGGGATCTCCTCCCAGACCTGGACTAAAGCATCCGCCAACTCCTGGACAGTCTGTGGTGCAACGTGGCGTTGGTGGATGGAGCGAGACATGATGTCCCAGATGTGCTCAATTGGATTCAGGTCTGGGGAACGGGCGGGCCAGTCCATAGCATCAATGCCTTCCTCTTGCAGGAACTGCTGACACACTCCAGCCACATGAGGTCTAGCATTGTCTTGCATTAGGAGGAACCCAGGGCCAACCGCACCAGCATATGGTCTCACAAGGGGTCTGAGGATCTCATCTCGGTACCTAATGGCAGTCAGGCTACCTCTGGCGAGCACATGGAGGGCTGTGCGGCCCCCCAAAGAAATGCCACCCCACACCATGACTGACCCACCGCCAAACCGGTCATGCTGGAGGATGTTGCAGGCAGCAGAACGTTCTCCACGGCGTCTCCAGACTCTGCCACATGTGCTCAGTGTGAACCTGCTTTCATCTGTGAAGAGCACAGGGCGCCAGTGGCGAATTTGCCAATCTTGGTGTTCTCTGGCAAATGCCAAACGTCCTGCACGGTGTTGGGCTGTAAGCACAACCCCCACCTGTGGACGTCGGGCCCTCATACCACCCTCATGGAGTCTGTTTCTGACCGTTTGAGCAGACACATGCACATTTGTGGCCTGCTGGAGGTCATTTTGCAGGGCTCTGGCAGTGCTCCACCTGCTCCTCCTTGCACAAAGGCAGAGGTAGCGGTCCTGCTGCTGGGTTGTTGCCCTCCTACGGCCTCCTCCACGTCTCCTGATGTACTGGCCTGTCTCCTGGTAGCGCCTCCATGCTCTGGACACTACGCTGACAGACACAGCAAACCTTCTTGCCACAGCTCGCATTGATGTGCCATCCTGGATGAGCTGCACTACCTGAGCCACATGTGTGGGTTGTAGACTCCGTCTCATGCTACCACTAGAGTGAAAGCACCGCCAGCATTCAAAAGTGACCAAAACATCAGCCAGGAAGCATAGGAACTGAGAAGTGGTCTGTGGTCACCACCTGCAGAACCACTCCTTTATTGGGGGTGTCTTGCTAATTGCCTATAATTTCCACCTTTTGTCTATTCCATTTGCACAACAGCATGTGAAATTTATTGTCAATCAGTGTTGCTTCCTAAGTGGACAGTTTGATTTCACAGAAGTGTGATTGACTTGGAGTTACATTGTGTTGTTTAAGTGTTCCCTTTATTTTTTTGAGCAGTGTAGTTACCTCCTGTTCATTCAACATATCAAATTCCTTCCATATTTTCCCAATTTTTGATTCTTACCTATTTCGATTCTTCCCTTATTTCGATTATTTCCTATTTTCCCTATTCTAGTCTACCTGGGTCATGTTCATTAGGGGACGCAATATAATAAAAAATGTACAAAGTTTGGAAAAAGATTGTTAATTGTCATGGTCGAAACATGTAGATTCACTGGTTGCAAAGATGGGGAGAGGTCTAGGCATAATAAAGAGATGCTCTGCTTTTTTGACCCCACACTCCAAAAAGCTAGTTCTGCAGGCTCTAGTTTTGTCTAATCTAGATTATTGTCCAGTCGTGTTGTCCAGTGCTGCAAGGAAATACCTAGTTAAGCTGCAGCTGGCCCAGAACAGAGTGGCATATTTTGCTCTTTAATTGTAATCAGAGGGCTGATATAAATACGATGCATGCCAGTCTCTCTTGGCTAAGAGTTGAGGGAGACTGACTGCATCACTTCTTTTTACAAGAAACATTAATGTGTTGAAAATCCTAAATTGTTTGCATAGTCAACTTACACACAGCTCTGACACACACACTTATCCCACCAGAGATGCCACCAGGGGTCTTTTCATAGTCCCCAAATCCAGAACAAATTCAAGAAAACGCACAGTATTATATAGAGCCCTTATTGCATGAAACTTCCTTCCATCTCATATTGCTCAAATAAACAGCAAACCTGGTTTCAAAAAACAGATAAAGCAACATCTTGTGGCACAATGCCTCTCCCCTATTTGACCAAGATAGTTTTTGTTGCATTGATATGTAGACTACGTGCGCCTTTTTAAAAATGTATGTAGTTCTGTTCTTGAGCTGTTCTTGTCTAATGATGTTCTGTATTATGTAATTCTGTATTATGTTTCATGTTTTGTGTGGACCCCAGGAAGAGTAGCTGCTGCTTTTGCAACAGCTAATGGGGATCCTAATAAAATACCAAATACCAAACTGAAAATGATAATTAGGGTTTCTTATTGGGCAAGTCAATTTTTCAGTCAGTTCTACGTTTGTTTCCTGATGAACATGACCCAGAGGTTCAGAATGATGTGCTATGAATGGGATGGATGTGTTAATGATTGTGTTTGTCTTTCATCCAGCCTATGTCCAGGCTCTGCGGTCTGCGCTGTTGAGCTGTGATCTGAAGGACAGGAGCCACTCCACTCACCAGCGAGCCTCGGCTCGCCGGATTGCCTCCTTGCACGCCCTTTCACCCAGGAAGGAAACCACCTCGCAAAGGAACAAAAGAAAAGAGGACATTTGAATTTCAGCCCTCTTTGTTTTTTAAAATCAATAATGACCTTTAAACGGTACCATGAAAGGACATGTCGTTTTGTCATTCTATTGATTTTGAATCATACCTTGCCGTCTCTCACTCTCGAATACTTATCAGTTGTATTTCCTTGAAACGTGATGTCGTTTATTTTGTATGGTTTTATTTTAATTATCTGTCTTTAGTTATGTCAAAGATGTACACTTGGTTTTACGCTGTGCTTAATTGCTGAAAAATTGCTGATTTTAAAACCTGACATTTTATCTTTTGAACCTCGGGATGATGTTTCAGTGGTGTTTGTTCGTCCTATAATGTATTTTGGATGCAGCAGTGGGCATAATCACTAGTAGTGTCCTAATCCTTCCTATGACAGTATATATTATTCCATTCCTGTGGAAAAGTAGGGGATGAAAATGTCAGCTGGTTTCATTTCCTATAAAATGGGGAAAGAGTGACTCTTGTCCTAGGCAACAGACCTATGATTAAAATATTTTTTTTTACATCAATGTATTATTAATGTGTTACTCATTGCATTGTTTGGGTGATTTGTTACTGTTTCCTATTACGGTAAGATTGATTTTAAATGTATTTTTTAGTGTTCACCAAAACTGAATGAATGTAAAAGGCCTTCCTATATGATAAATGCTCATGTTTATTAATGAAAAAATGAGAAGCTAAACTTGTAGGATACAGTGCATTTGAGAAGTATTCAGACCCCTTGAATTTTGTTACATTAAGGCCTTACATTTTGTTACATTACAAAGCAAAAACAGGTAGATTTGTTTTGTAATATTTTTTTAAAATGGAAATATCACATTTACATAAGTATTCAGACCCTTTACTCAGTACTTTGTTTGGCAGCGATTACAGCCTCGAGTCTTCTTGATTATGACGCGTCAAGCTTGACACACCTGTATTTGGGGAGTTTCTCCCATTCTTCTCTGCAGATCCACTCAAGCTCAGTCAGGTTGGATGGGGAGCTTTGCTGCACAGCTATTTTCAGGTGTCTCCAGAGATGTTCGATCGGGTTCAAATCCGGGTTCTGTCTGGGCCACTCAAGGACATTCAGAGACTTTTCCAGAATCCACTCCTGCGTTGTCTTGGCTGTGTGCTTAGGGTCGTTGTCCTGTTTGCAGGTGAACCTTTGCCCTAGTCTGAGGTTCTGAGCGCTCTGGAGCAGGTTTTCATCAAGCATCTCTCTGTACATTGCTCCGTTCATCTTTCCTTCAACCTTGTTTCTCATAGTCTGAGAGTCCTTTAGGTGCCTTTTGGCAAACTCCAAGCGGGCTGTCGTGCCTTTTACAGAGGAGTGACTTCAGTCTGGCCACTCTACCATAAAGGCCTGATTGATGGAGTGCTGCAGAGATGGTTGCCCCTCTGGAAGGTTCTCCCATCTCCACAGAGGAACTCTGGAGCTCTGTCAGAGTGACCATCGGGTTCTTGGTCACCTCCCTGACCAAGGCCCTTCTCCCCCGATTGCTCAGTTTGGCCGGGCGGTCAGCTCTGGGAAGTCTTGATGGTACCAAACTTCTTCCATTTAAGAATGATGGAGGCCTCTGTTCTTGGGGACCTTCAATGCTGCACAAATGTTTTGTACCCTTCCCCAGATCTGTGCATCGACACAATCTTGTCTCGGAGCTATAGGGACAATTTCTTCGACCTCATGGCTTGGTTTTTGCTCTGACATGCACTGTCAACTATGGGATCTTATATAGACAGGTGTGTGCCTTTCCAAATCATGTCTAATCATTTGAATTTACCACAGTTGGACTCTAAGTTGTAGAAACATCTCAAGGATGATCAATGGAAACAGGATGCACCTGAGCTCAATTTCGAGTCTCAGCAACAGGTCTGAATACTTATGTAAATAAGGCATTTTTTAAATATTTTTTTTTAATACATTTGCAACATTTCAAAAACACTTTTTTCTTGGTCATAATGGGGTATTGTTTGAAGATTGGTGAGGGAACAAATATATTTAATCCATTTTAGAATGAGGCTGTAACGTAACAAAATGTGGGAAAAGTCAAGGGGTCTGAATACTTTCCAAAAACTCCAAGGCATTCTTACCAGAAGATAAAAGCGAGTCTAATATCAATGCCACAACTAAGCCTGGTAAACGAGATCACATTACCATAAACTATTGCTATTAGAGAGTGCACAGATTCTTCTGCTTTTTCACAAATTGCCAATGTGTGTAGTTCTAATTTGATGGTTAAGACGGCTAATAATAAAATGTTTTCTCAACACTTTATTTGAAATTCTGGTGTGTGTTTTTCCACTCTCACTGTAACACAGTTCATAAACTCTAATCATGAGACTCACTCATCATGACCACCCTCAAGGTGTTTGTGCATCAGTACCCTTTTCACAAACTGTAATAAATAATATTTTATTTTCACACTGTCCATTTCAGCACACTTCTGGGGAAGGGGGATATCTAGTTAGTTGTACAACTGAATGCTTTTAACCGAAAAGTGTTTTACGCATTTAATCCAACCCCTCTGAAATCAGAGATGCCTTAATCAACATCATGTCATCGGCTGCCGTGGAGCAGGTGTTGTTAGGGGGGTTAACTGCCTTGCTCCAGGGCAGAACGGCTGATTTTTCCACCTTGCCGGTGTTGTGCCGAAAATCTCCCCCAACATGACCCAAGAAACGTTTAAATTTGTAATTTTAGAGAATGTATATAAAAATATAGCCATCATTTTCTGCTGTAAGTAGGTTATAACACATCAAGGAAGACAAACCGTACTTCTCTGCTACTTGAAGAGTTAATGGACGATATTGTTTTTTCATAGCCCGGTGCCTGGGTTGAATGGAGATTACATTTCATGTACAATAGAATGGACTGAACTATACAAACTGTGCCCACCCATGAACTCTCTCATTCAATCATCGCTCCTTTAATTCTGTGACGTCAGACACGGGAATCACGTGTCTACACACTTCGGAATATAGATTTTGTTCAGGCGTTTTGCCTGAGTTTGGAAAACATTAGAGAAGGACTGCCTTCAAACTATTATGCACACAATCTGTTAAGATATGTACACATTTCCTTGTGACATGGTAGAGAAGTGCATAGAGTATTTATAGGAACCGGCTTTTATAACGCTATCAGCGGACTCGAGCAAGTATGGAAATCGATGGGAATTCATTGTTTGTGGAGATTCACCCACATCATCATGAAGTAGGAATAGCAAAGCGACTGAAACTTTTTTGATCAGTGCGCGGAGTGTTTTTATTCTTTATATTTTAAATTAATACATTTTAAATTAATAAAAGAAAAATCGGTGTACTTTTAATCAAAGACAAGTGGAAAAGAATTCAAGCGAGAGCCTGTGAGAAAAGAAGCTGTCCCATGTAACGAAACGTAATCTTTTAAATTTGTTTTTAGCTAGTTTTAGAGATTTTTTTGTAGTCCTAGTTTTGGTACAAATACTATATCATCAATTGGGTGTATATAAGGCGCCCGATATATCTTTTGAAGCCATGTCTTAGAGAAAATTTTAAGCGGTTTTAACAAGTTTTAAGAAGTTGTTTTGGCTACTACACCAAAGATGAGGTCTTCTTTGGCTCCCGGCATTAGACTGATCACGTCCTTCTCAAGAGACAGCTGGTAAATTGACACTGTGTTTGAATTATATTGTGACACCCTTTATGGAAACAAAACTAAATGCATTGCATTTTACAGTATGTACTTTGATGATGGGGGAGGGGAAGCGGCGGTTTTGTCCTTAATCAGCTAGATGTCAATGATTGGCAAGAGATTTGGTGTCATTCTATCTATGCATTACTGACATACTGACATTCTAGAATGTTAGGAATTAGTCAACCGTCTAGATTTCATTTGAGTGTTTCATTAGGTATAGTTAAACCCCATATTCAAATATGTATTTGCAAAAAGAAGCATTGACAATCATAGAATGTTACATGCAATCATCCTAGGTGAAGGCTCTTGGATTTGGAAGGCTGTTGGATATCTGTAACTCTTCTGCAATCAACAAAACGTTCTGCATTATTGCTGTCACTGATCCAGTATGCTTAAAGGGTTAAAGGTCACAGCAGGCTTAGTCTCAGGCACTACACTTCCTCCCGAATGGCTGAGTCTGAAATGGCACCCAATTCCCTATGTAGTGTACCACTTTTGACCACAGCACATGGTCAAAAGTAGGACACTAATATGGTGTAATTTGAGAAGCATTCTATATGTTGTGCGCAATTAGCCTGGGTATGAGGAGGTTACACTAGGTTGTAAGTGAGGTGTTAACTGAATTTAACTTGTGGTAAAACCTGCCTTTCCACTCCAGGAAAAGTAAACAGTCAGTACAGAACATGCACTGTGTGTGGGTTGTAGCTAGCTGCCTTCCTGTGCAGTGTGCACCTAGTGTCATGAGGCAGCCAGGTCCCTGTACTGCTCCCAGCACTGAAGAACTATTCTGAATACCCTGTTTTGTTTCCATGTCAGGTTCCCACAAAAAAAAAAGCTTATGTGTACTGTCTACTGTACAGACAAGTCCATGTGAACGATGGTTTTGTGTTCTCCCCAGAACCCTCTCCAGGATGGTAGTTTGAAGCTTGCCTCTCGGTCTCTCTCCCCTCTCCTTCCTTCCTGGTCCTATGATGCTAACATCCCTGGAGACTTCTAGTCTAGACCATGTGAAAGAAAGAGACTGTCCTAAAAACTGTAGAGGGTGTGCTTTGACTTACAAAGAGGTCGAAGTTCATGGCATGGTATTTGCTTTGGATAACATTAGAATGAGCTCTTCTACTCTCTCTGTCCAGGTACCGAGGTTTCACCCTCTTCCTCACCTTCCTCTTCTATACCAGCTACCATCTCTCCCGGAAACCCATCAGCATCGTTAAGGTGATACACTGTCTCCACAAACCTGTATTAAACGTTATTGAAATGTATGGCCACACTGTTTAGCTTTTATATTGTTACATCTCTAGGTGTTATAGGCCACAAAATCCCTAGAACACTCGAGCCGCACTACAATAGTTAACACTATATACTGAACAAAAATATAAAAACAACATGTAAAGTGTTGGTATCATGTTTCATGACCTGAAATAAAAGATCCCAGAAATTTTAAATACACACAAAGTTTATTTCTGTTGTGCACAAATTTGTTTACATCCCTGTTAGTGAGCATTTCTCCTTTGCCAAGATAATCAATCCACCTGACAGGTGTGGCATATCAAGAAGCTGATTAAACAGCATGATCATTACACAGGTGCATCATGTGCTCGGGTCAATAAAAGGCCACTTTAAAATGTGCAGTTTTGCCACACAACACAATGCCACATATGTCTCAAGTTTTGAGTGAGTGTGCAATTGGCATGCTGATTGTAGGAATGTCCACCAGAGCTGTTGCTAGGGAATTTAATGTTAATTTCTCTACCATAAGCCGTCGTTTTAGAGAATTTGTCAGTACGTCCAACCGGCCTCACAATCGCAGACCACGTTTAACCATGCCAGTCCAGGACTGCCGCATCCGGCTTCTTTACCTGTGGGATCGTAAGACCAGCCACCCAGACAGCTGATGAAACTGAGGAGTATTTCTGTCTGTAATAAAGCCCTTTTGTGGGGAAAAGCTCATTCTGATTGGCTGGCCCTTGCGCCCATTGGGGGGGGCAGTCTCCCAGGTGGGTGGGCCTATGCCCACCCATGGCTGTACCTTTGCCAAGTCATGTGAAATCCATGGATTAGGGTCTAATTTATTTATTTAAATTGACTGATTTCCTTATATGAACTGTAACTTAGTCAAATATTTGAAATTGTTGCATGTTGTGTTTATGTTCAGTATAGCTTGTGAGAAAGTGATTTCATAGTTGTTTTTCTTTCAAGACGTTTAGTTCTTTGCCATCTTTATGCAGGTTGTCTTAAAGGCTGAGTGTTTTGTGTCCATGTGTGTAATCTCTGCTTATTGCCCCATGCATTTACAGAGTCAGCTGCACAGAAATTGTTCCACCCTCATTCGACCTCCAAACCTCAATGGAACTGACAATGAAACCTGGTGTGACTGGGCGCCCTTTGGTGAGTTTTCTGAGTGCTTACAAAACCAACATCTAGAAAGCACAACATGTCAGTAGAATGGGACCGCAGATTTCATTTGGATATTTTCGGTGTCCTCTTGTTCTGTCCAGACCAGGACAACTACCAGACACTGTTTGGAGCCGTGGACAACTCCTTCCTGGTTGCTTATGCCATTGGCATGTTTTTCAGGTAGGCAGAAGGATGTATTTGATTGTGTTTTGTATATGTGTGTTAACTCACTACAAGCAGTTGACCAGATGATGTTGTGCGGTTTGACAGTGGGATATTTGGAGAGCGCGTGCCCCTGCGCTACTACTTGACCATCGGTATGCTTCTCAGTGGTCTCTTCACGTGTCTGTTTGGCCTGGGCTTCTACTTGAACATCCACTCAATATGGTACTACGCCTTCGTCCAGGTACGGGTTAAATCTCCAAAACCATTCAGTCACTTGCTCACACTCTGCAGCATAGTTACCAAATTTTTTATTTATTACTTTATTTATACTTTTTTTCGCCATACACTACCATCCCGTCCCTGACTGGAGTAAACTAACGGGAAACAATACTTCTACTGCTACTTACAGCCAGAGGTGTGGACTCGAGTCAGATTCGTGTCACAAATATGATGACTTGAAAATCGTCTTTGACTTTAACACCAATGACTCGTGACTTGACTTGGATTTGAGCCTTATGACTCGACCTGACTTGATACCCTCCCCAAGCCCAAATATAAAAAATGATGCTATTAAAAAAAGTGTGCAGCGCATCAACTCTTCATTTAACGGATTACAGTTTGAATCGGACAGCAGCCAATCAAATTGTGCCAGCTGAGAAAAAGTTGTGCGTGGCAGTGCAGAGGAACGTCGGCGGGTGAATTCAGATGGAGCCCTTGGAAAGATGATACCCAGAATTATTATTTTCGGATATAAAGACAACGCTGTATCAACAAAAAACGGATTGCAACTTGCAAAACATGCGGGAATAAAATTACAGACGGAGGCGCAACAATTTCCAACTTTGTTCAACATTTGAAGCTGCACAAAGAACGGTAAGTCGTGGCTAATATAACCGACAGTTATATATATTTTATTACTTTACTAGTGTATCATGTAGACTAACGTAACGTTAAAACAATGAGCCTCCACACAGTCAGTCAGTGCGGGAACGTGATCATTGCACTCAAGATTGAGCTACAACTGGCTAGGAATTTCTTATTGCACAAGTCCAGGTAGCCCCTTTCTGTTTCAGTATCATGTGACAGCGATAGTGTGAGGGAGGGAGGCTGAGAGAGTGTTTCAATGCCAGTACTTTTCTCAAGGCTGTTTGTGAGAATGCAATGTAGGAAACCAGCCCTCCCACCTTCTCTTTTTATTTGTATCTCTTTCTTTCTCTCTTTCTCGTTGAGATACTTTTTGTATCCCAATCTCCCTCTCTTTTTCTCTCATTGGGTCGGGTGTAGGGACATATTTAATGTTGAAATAACAGAGAATTTAAAGACCTCAATCTCCCTCTTACTTTCGTAGGCAATGAATGGACTGGTGCAGACGACGGGCTGGCCTGCAGTGGTGGCCTGCGTTGGGAACTGGTTTGGAAAAGGGAAGTGAGTGAGACATATCCTTACTGTAGACTGGTTCAGCAATGCTGACTACGCAGTATCAGTACCCTCTTTTCCATCTCGTGCAGGGTTTTTATCTGTTGCTCACAGTCAGTCACATGATGTGAAAGTAAAAACAACTGTACATTCAGCACCTTTGGTTGAGCAGGTTTGATTGTAATAAGATTTTGGACATTCAAAATAGGAACTATTTACAGGCGTCCAGTTCCTAATTCAGCATTTGAATGCCAAAAGCTGTCCTCGGTATTTAGTAAGCTGTCTCACTGTTCACCGTCAAGATGTACAATGCTTCTCAAGGTAAATCCACCTCTCATTTCCATCCTATCTGTATGTGTCTGTCCCTCTCCCTCCAGACGAGGGTTCATCATGGGCGTCTGGAACTCCCACACCTCGGTAGGCAACATCCTGGGCTCGCTCATCGCTGGCGTCTTCGTATCCTCGGCCTGGGGCATGTCCTTCATCGTGCCTGGCATCATCATCGCCTCCACTGGCGTTCTCTGCTTCTTCTTCCTGGTGGAGAGTGAGTCTGACCTCTTGGCCCGTATTCTTAAAGCGTCTCAGAGTAGGATTGCTGATCTAGAAGTTTTGCCTTTTAGATTATAATGAATGGACAGAGGGAGCCTGATCCTAGATCAGAGTTCCTATTTTGAGACGCTTTATGGATATGCCCAGACCTTGTTCAAAACATGCCAATAGTGCTGACTGTAATCCATTACAATTTATTGAAGCTTGATAGATCATAGTCAAAATGTTCATTGCCACTATAAAGTTATGGAGGATACATTTTTATTAAGCTAGTTTGAAAAAGAATCATGTTGCATTTCAGAGTTTTCACTGCAGCCATTTCATCTTAAACCTAGACTGTTAACATTAAGACAAAATGTCAAATGAGAGTTGGCTTGTCCCAAGACTGTATTTTGACATGAAAATGTATTTGTGAGCAAAACCTTTTTTCTGTCACAGAACCAGAAGATGTCGGTTGCAGCCCTCCGCAACACCATGTAAGTACAACCAAAGAACACATTAAGTAATTGGTGCCCTTAGTAGTATAGAGAAGGGCTGCCTTGCTAAAGGCCACAAGGGCAGTAGGTGTAGGTTGCACCTGAGATATGATGCCTGGCCCACTTCACTAACCTCTAGGCTACCAGCTATGCCCAGTTTTTGACCTTATTTTTGTTTTGTGATGACCACCGTTTTGTCATTACATTACTTTCCTTCGTAAGACTTGATATTATAGAGTAATAAAATAAATGTCAGACAGACCTATTCAACCTTAAAACAGTCAATAGTTGCAGCCCTGGTTAGACCCATGCTAATTGCTGTGTACGGACAGGAGGACAATGAGAAGGAGCCTCTCTTACAGAACTCATACAATAATGAGGAGATCTTCAGCAGTCCTGGCCAGTCCAACTCTATCTCCTCTGAGCCGGCAGAGGAGCACACCAAGGCCATCAGCTTCTGTGGGGCCCTCAGGATACCTGTGAGTGGGGATCACAATCTACTTTCATTTCAAGCTGTTTCAGTTGCTGAATCTCATCAAATGTTACACAAGTATTCCTCTGGCAAAACAGACACAGGCAATCAAAATAATAATGGGTTGTATTTTATGTCACTGCACCTAAGCCTTGAATTCCTGTTTCACCTCTGTTGTGACTCATTGTTGGTAATTACTCTCAAAACCCACATGAATGCAGTTGACTGTTGTTATGACAGTTGCTATGACTGTAATATGTGTGTTATCTTACAGGGCGTGATGGAGTTCTCCCTCTGTCTGCTGTTCGCTAAGCTCGTTAGCTACACTTTCCTCTACTGGCTTCCTCTCTACATTGCTAACGTTGGTACGTACTCAGTTTAGCTCCTATTTGTTTACAGTTGTCATTTCACCTGAGGGTTCAAATGCTAACAATGTTTATAAGCTGATAATGATTTGCTTTGCATTGTGAGATAAGCTGTCAATTATTTTTGCGTACTGTGTCACTTAAAATTCCCAATGTTTATTTCCTCAGCCCATTTTGACCCCAAGGAAGCTGGGGACATGTCAACACTATTTGATGTAGGAGGAATTGTTGGTAAGCCTTAACAGTTTTGTGGCGGACTTTATATGGCATTATCTAACCTTCTTATAGCCCAATAATCTGTAAAATCATATGAGGAACCAGGACGCTCTTCTCTGATTACCTGGATGTTTTGTCTGCACTGTAGTTATAACAAATCATAGAAATAATGAGTGGTTTCTGCAGTCATAACAAAAGAGGCATAACAAGTAATGTCTGCAGTCATAACAAAAGAGGCATAACAAGTAATGTCTGCAGTCATAACAAAACAGGCATAACAAGTCATGTCTGCAGTCATAACAAAACAGGCATAACAAGTCATGTCTGCAGTCGTAACAAAACAGGCATAACAAGTAATGTCTGCAGTCGTAACAAAACAGGCATAACAAGTCATGTCTGCAGTCGTAACAAAACAGGCATAACAAGTCATGTCTGCAGTCATAACAAAAGAGGCATAACAAGTAATGTCTGCAGTCATAACAAAAGAGGCATAACAAGTAATGTCTGCAGTCATAACAAAACAGGCATAACAAGTAATGTCTGCAGTCGTAACAAAACAGGCATAACAAGTCATGTCTGCAGTCGTAACAAAACAGGCATAACAAGTCATGTCTGCAGTCGTAACAAAACAGGCATAACAAGTCATGTCTGCAGTCGTAACAAAACAGGCATAACAAGTCATGTCTGCAGTCGTAACAAAACATGCATAACAAGTAATGTCTGCAGTCGTAACAAAACAGACATAACAAGTCATGTCTGCAGTCATAACATAACAGGCATAACAAGTAATGTCTGCAGTCAAAACAAAACAGGCATAACAAGAAAATGTCTGCAGTCATAACAAAACAGACCATTTACAGTGTCTTGGAAAAGTATTCATATCCCTTGGATTTCTTCAGTTTATTGTGTTACAAAGTGGGCTAAAAATGGATTTAGTTGTATTTTTTTGTCAACAATCTACTCAAAATACTCTGTCAAAGTGGAACAATTCTAACATTATTCTAACATAAAAAATTTTACTCGCTCTGTGTGAAAAAATAGGGGTTAACATGATTTTTGAATGACTAAACCTTCCTCTGTCCCCCAAACATACAGTTGAAGTCAGAAGTTTACATACACTTAGGTTGGAGTCATTAAAACTCGTTTTTCAACCACTCCACAAATTTCCTGTTAACAAACTATAGTTTTGGCTAGTCGATTAGGACATCTACTTTGTGCATGACACAAGTAATCTTTCCAACAATTGTTTACAGACAGATTATTTCACTTATAAATCACTGTATCATAATTCCAGTGGGTCAGAAGTTTACATGCACTAAGTTGAGTGTGCCTTTAAACAGCTTGGAAAATTCCAGAAAATGATGTCATGGCTTTAGAAGCTTCTGATAGGCTAATTGACATCATTTGAGTCAACTGGAGGTGTACCTGTGGATGTATTTCAAGGCCTACCTTCAAACTCAGTACCTCTTTGCTGGACATCATGGGAAAATCTAAAGAAATCAGCCAAGACCTCAGAAAAATAATTGTTGACCTCCACAAGTCTGGTTCATCCTTGGGAGCAATTTCCAAAGGCCTGAAGGTACCACGTTCATCTGTACAAACAATAGTACACAAGTATGAACACCATGGGACCATGCATCCGTCATACCGCTCAGGAAGGAGACGCATTCTCTCTCCTAGAGATGAACATACTTTGGTGCGAAAAGAGCAAATCAATCCCAGAACAACAGCAAAGGACCTTGTGAAGATGCTGGAGGAAACCGGTACAAAAGTATCTATATCCACAGTAAAACGAGTCCTATATCGACATAACCTGAAAGGCTGCTCAGCAAGGAAGAAGCCACTGCTCCAAATCCGCCATAAAAAAGACAGACTACGGTTTGCAACTGCACATGGGGACAAAGATCGTACTTTTTGGAGAAATGTCCTCTGGTCTGATGAAACAAAAATAGAACTGTTTGGCCATAATGACCATTGTTATGTTTGGAGGGAAAAGGGGGAGGCTTGCAAGCCGAAGAACGCCATCCCAACTGTGAAGCACGGGGGTGGCAGCATCATATTGTGGGGGTGCTTTGCTGCAGGAGGGACTGGTGCACTTCACAAAAGAGATGGCATCACGAGGAAGGAAAATTATGTGGATATATTGAAGCAACATGTCAAGACATCAGTCAGGAAGCTAAAGCTTGGTTGCAAATGGGTCTTCCAAATGTACAATGACCCTAAGCATAATTCCCAAGTTGTGGCAAAATGGCTTAAGGACAACAAAGTCAAGGTATTGGAGTGGCCATCACAAAGCCCTGACTTCAATTCTATAGACAATTTGTGGGCAGAACTGAAAAAGCGTGTGAGAGCAAGGAGGCCTACAAACCTGACTCAGTTACACCAGCCCTGTCAGGAGGAATGTGGAAGCTTGTGGAAGGCTACCTGAAACGTTTTACCCAAGTTAAAGAATTTAAAGGCAATGCTACCAAATACTAATTGAGTGTATGTAAACTTCTGACTCACTGGGAATGTGATGAAAGAAATAAAATCTGAAATCATTCTCTCTACTATTGTTCTGACATTTCACATTCTTAAAATAAAGTGGTGATCCTAACTGACCTAAGACAGGGAATTTTTACATGGATTAAATGTCAGGAATTGTGAAAAACTGAGTTTAAATGTATTTGGCTAAGGTGTATGTAAACTTCTGACTTCAACTGTACTACATCTGTAAGGTCCCTCAGTCAAGTATTGAATTTCAAAAACAAAGACCAGGGAGCTTTTCGAAAGCCTCATAAAGAAGTGCAGTGATTGGTAGATGGGTAACAATAACAAATCAGACTTACAATATCTCTTTAAGCATTGTCAAGTTAATAAATATGCTATGGATTAAACGTATTAAACTACCCAGACACATCAAAGATACAGTCGTCCTTCTGAACTGAGCTGCAGGACATGAATGAAACTGCTCAGGGATATTACCATGAGGTCATTGGGGATGTTAAGAGCTAGAGTTCAATGGCTGTGATGAGAGAACTGAGGATGGATCAACAACATTGTAGTGACTCAACAATAATGACCTAAAAAGGAGAATACAAATTACAGAATAAAAAATATTACAAAACATTAATCTTGTATGCAACAAGGCACTAAATTAATAATGCTAAAAAACACAACAAAGGAATACACTTTTTAGCCTAATTCAAGGCCTTATGTTTGGGGAAAATCCAACACAACTCATCACTGAGTAACTGCCTCCTTATTGTCAAGCATGGTGGTGGCTGCATCATGGTATAGGTACGCATGACAGCGGCAAATGCTGGATAATTTTTCAGGATAAAAAGATACGGGATGGAGCTAAGCACAGGCAAAATCCTAGAGGAGAACCTGGTTAGTCTGCTTTCCAACACACTGGGAGAGGAATTCCCCTTTCAGCAGAACAATATCCTACAGCACAAGGCCAAATCTACACTGGAGTTGCTTACCAAGAAGACCGTGAATGTTCCTGAGTGGCCTAGTTACAGTTTTGACTTAAATCTGCTTGAAAATCTATGGAAAGTCAAAAAAATGTCTGTCTAGCCATGATCCCCAACATCTTGACAGAGCTTGGATATTGCACAATCCAGGTGTGTAAAGCTCTTAGATTTACCCAAGAAGACGCATAGCTGTAATCGCAGACAAAGGTGTTTCTAACATGTATTGACTCAGGGAGCTCAATACTTATGCAACGACTATATTATAGTTATACGTTTAAAAAAAAATATATATATTTTTACAATGAAATCGATTTTAATCCCATTTTGTCACACAATACAGACCATAGTCATAGCAAGTAACTGCTGTAGTAGTCTGCCAGAAGAGTTCTCATTAGAATTGGTCAATTAATGGCTCCTACTGTATGGTGTCGGAGCACTTCCCATAGTATTGATCATCATGTAGCTCCCTAAATCCCATGGATGAATATTTTCAGGTTATGTAGGACTGCTGTCTCTGCCTGTGTGTTAAGGGTGTGTGCTGTGTTTCTGCAGGGGGCATCGTGGCTGGACTGGTGTCGGACCAAACTGGGGGCAGAGCCTCTACCTGCTGTGTCATGTTAATCCTGGCTGCCCCTATGGTGAGTGTGCTTTCACACAAGACATCACTGGCTTTTAACCATGTGTAAAACCATGGCCATTTATAGTGTCTCTTTAGTATAGTACACTTATGACTCCTTAAATTGTAAATGTGGCATTCAAGGGAAATCTGTACATTCCAAACTTTAGAAAACCGGTGCTGGGCAAAATATACTGTTGATAGGGAAAGGCCTGCACAAATGCCTGAATTATAAATGTGGACTAGACACTTTATATTCACTTATGAAAAGAGGCAATTCTCTATGTCAAAGTTTTGATCACACTCACATATATGCAATGTAAATATGACTGCATGATGGACACAGAAAAAGGAATTTGGCTGTGCTTGGAGCTCTGGATTTGGCAGTGAACTTCACCCGCTGCCCAAGCCTGAAAACATTTTATGTTAGTCTGTGAGCTCCTTTACAGTAGTGTGTCAATCCGTTTTTCAGCATAGCTCAATGTTTTCCTTTGGGTCTGCATGTGGGTTAGTAAATCCTTCAAGAGTGACACATTTGACCCACGATCCAATCTAAATGTTTGTTTTTTGATGCTTTCCTAGCTGTTCCTGTTCAACCACATTGGACAGCATAGCCTAGCAACCACAATCGGTAAGAGTTAAGTTATTCTGTATGAAATTTGACTTTGAAGCCATGGAGCTATTTTGGTTTCAACGCCTCTTACTGAACTACATAAATGCTCCAATTTAACACATTGTACTTTACTGTGT
This sequence comes from Salvelinus alpinus, assembly GCF_045679555.1. Classification (NCBI taxonomy): domain Eukaryota; kingdom Metazoa; phylum Chordata; class Actinopteri; order Salmoniformes; family Salmonidae; genus Salvelinus; species Salvelinus alpinus. Next base: position 38,507,001 of record NC_092098.1, read on the forward strand.
GTCGGTTGTGTGTTTGTAGCCTGTGGATTTCACATTTACGCTTTGTCATTTGGCAGACACTCTTATCTACGACTTGCAATCGGTGCAACCAATATAACAACCACAATATCACTATGAAAAGCTTATTAAAAATAACTAGCATACTGTACATGCCTGATCCACTTGTTGCTGTTTTCCTCTGCCTTGTAGGGATGCTGTTGGTGTGCGGAGCCCTGGTGAACGGCCCCTACGCCCTCATCACCACCGCTGTGTCTGCTGACTTGGTAAGCACATCCATCCCAGGCTGCACTGCTGCATACCTTTCTCACATGAAGTCCTCAGCTCTCCCGAAGTGGAGATAAGCCCTTCTTTGCCCCAACTCACCCCAAATTCCCCAGGTTCCCTGTTAGTCCAAGACACTGTCTAATGCGTCTTTCCTCGATTCCTTGCATTCTATCTCCCTCGCCTCTTTCTCAAACCGTGTTGGAGAAGACGATCCCAAGGTCCCTCCCATCAGACCTTCACCTTCCATGCGTTTTGAGAAGAGGCGGAGGAGAGAGAACGCAAGGAATTGAGGAGAGACACATTTGGAAAGAGTCCAAGTCTTTTATGCTGAATGTTGATTCAAAATGAGGGTTTTCCTTTCATAGGGGACGCATGAGAGCCTGAGAGGAAATTCTAGAGCGTTGTCAACGGTCACTGCAATTATTGACGGCACGGGGTCAATAGGTATGTGGGGAATTTCTAGGACACACACGGGGGATTGGTACTCTTTGATCTTGTTGTTTTTAGATTTGATGCTTGTAATGGTAACTAGTCATGGGTTGGTGGTGCTAAGATGCCTTTGTGTGCCTGTGTCAATGCATGAAGGAAGGTTTTTATTTTAGGTCGCCTATGTTTTGAGAGATGCTCAGTCATTGCAGTGTTATGTGACAATTACAAATTGTATACAGTTTATGTACAAGGTCCATGGCTCATACAAAACTATTTTCCATTGTAAATCATGTGGTGTTCTAAAGGCAGACTTTTTATGATTGTTGTCCCAAATCAGATTGTATATCCAGTCCTGGTTCCAGGTGCTTTGGTTCCCCTGACTCTCTTATTTTCTGACTGTCCTCTAGGTGCCGCCCTAGGTCCTCTGTTAGCAGGGCTGATCTCTCCGACGGGATGGAACAATGTCTTTTTCATGCTGATCACTGCTGATATCCTCGCCTGTTTGGTTAGTTTTTAATCTTTGTTTTTATTAACATGTTTTATAAATCACTACAATATTTTTGCCACATGTTCAAAGAAGGTGCTACACCTGTGGATTTTGTACAAAATGAATGATACCCTTGATACCAAATGATACACTACATTACTACAATACACTACAAAAGTATGTGGACACCCCTTCAAATTAGTGGATTTGTCTATTTCAGCCACGTGTATAAAATCGAGCACACAGCCATGCAATCTCCAGAGACAAACATTTGCAGTAGAATGGCTCGTACTGAAGAGCTCAGTGACTTTCAATGTGGCACCATCATGGGATGCCATCTTTCCAACAAGTCAGTTTGTCAAATTTCTGCTCTACAAGAGCTGTCCCGGTCAACTGTAATTGCTGTTATTGTGAAGTGGAAATGTCTAGGAGCAACAATGTCTCAGCCACAAAGTGATAGACCACACAAGCTCACAGAACAGGACCGCCGAGTGCTGAAGCATGTAGCGTTTAAAAATTGTCTATCCTCGGTTGCAACACTTCGACCGAATTCCAAACTGCCTCTGGAAGCAACGTCAGCACAATAACTGTTCATTGGGAGCTTCATGAGATGGGTTTCCATGGCCGAGCAGCCTCACACAAGCCTAAGATCACCATGTGTAATGCCAAGCGTAGTCTGGAGTGGGGTAAAGCTCGCTGCCATTGGTCGCTGGAGCAGTGGAAACACGTTCCCTAGAGTGATGAATCAAGTTTCACCATCTGGCAGTCCAACGGACGAATCTGGGTTTGACAGATGCCAGGAGAACGCTAACTGCCCGAATGCATAGTGCCAACTGTAAAGTTTGGTGGAGGAATATTGGTCTGGGACTGTTTTTTAAATTGTGTTACATATATATTTCTATGTGTAAAAACATAGATATGTTTTAGTAAGCTGTGTTGAGTGTGCTGTCTCCCTGTTTTCTAGCTGCTGTCCAGGCTGGTGTATAAAGAGGTGAGGGGCTGGTGTGGACACAGCCCCAGACATGGAGGGTAAGCCACTCACGACTACACTGCTGGGAATGATAGCCAATCAGGAAACCCAAAGCTGGTTTCCTTTTCTTAAGATAAAGAGGCTGCTAAGTGCAATAAGTCATGTTAGTAATAAAATCATACCCATTTTATCCAAGAAGTGAACAAATACTGGCTACTTAACTTAAAAGGGGCAAAATGCAATTTGACTTGAGTGTGGACTAAAATGACTATTCCTTTAAATACAGGTCAAAGCCACAAATAGAGCTACTTCCCAGAGCTTTATACATTAGCCTTTCCCTAGAGGTTAAGGGTGCTCATTATTCTACTCCAAAGTGGCCTCCAGGCTGCTGATTAATTGGCTAGCTTTAATAAGGGAAAAATTGCAATTGCACCTCAGGCTATTTTAAAAAATCAAAAGTTGTCATTCACGATTAACCTGGGACCTTGATTGCGTCTTGAGAGTTGTATATTTCCACCAGGTTCCCATAGGATTTGAGACGTGATTGTCTTTGAATGGATGACTAGAGTTGGTGTTATTAGACACTGTATCAAATTATTTATATATACATACACTACCGTTAAAAAATTTGTGGTCACTTAGAAATGTCCTTGTTTTCCATGGAAATATAGTCAAGACGTTGACAAGGTTATAAATAATGATTTTTAATTTAAATAATAATTGTCCTTCAAACTTTGCTTTCGTCAAGGAATCCTCCATTTACAGCAATTATAGCCTTGCATACCTTTGGCATTCTAGTTGTCAATTTATTGAGGTAATCTGAAGAGATTTCACCCCATGCTTCCTGAAGCATCCCCCACAAGTTGGATTGGCTTGATGAGCACTTCTTACGTACCATACGGTCAAGCTGCTCCCACAACAGCTCAATAGTGTTGAGATCTGGTGACTGTGCTGGCCACTTCATTATAGATAGAATACCAGCTGACTAAATATTTCTTGCATAGTTTGGAGCTGTTCTTTGGGTCATTGTCCTGTTGTAGGAGGAAATTGGCTCAAATTAAGCGCCGTCCACACGGTATGGCATGATGTTGCAAAATTGAGTGATAGCCTGCCTTCCTTCAAGATCCCTTCTACCCTGTACAAATTTCCCACTTTACCACCACTAAAGCACCCCCAGACCATCATATTGCCTCCACCATGCTTGACAGATGGTGTCCAGCATCTTTTCATTTTTTCTGCGTCTCACAATTGTTTTTCTTTGTGATTCGAACACTTCGAACTTAGATTCGTCTGTCCATAACTTTTTTTCCAATCTTCCTCTGTCCAGTGTCTGTGTTCTTTTGCCCATCTAATCTTTCATTTTTATTGGCCAGTCTGAGATATGGCTTTTTCTTTGCAACTCTGCCTAGAAGGCCAGCATCCCGGAGTCGCCTCTTCACTGTTGACGTTGAGACTGGTGTTTTGCGGGTACTATTTAATGAAGCTGCCAGTTGAGGACTTGTGTGGTGTCTGTTTCTCAAACTAGACACTCTAATGTACTTGTCCTCTTGCTCAGTTGTGCACCGGGGCCTCTCACTCTTTCTATTTTGGTTAGAGACAGTTTGCGCTGTTCTGTGAAGGGGGAAGTACACAGCGTTGTACGAGATCTTCAGTTTCTTGGCAATTTCTCGCATGGAATAGACTTAATTTCTCAGAACAAGAATAAACTGACGCAATTCAGAAGAAAGTTCTTGAGCCTGTAATCAAACCCACAAATGATTATTCTCCAGACACTCAACTAGTCTAAAGAAGGCCAGTTTTATTGCTGCTTTAATCAGCACAACAGTTTTCAGCTGTGCTAACATAATTGAAAAGGGGTTTTCTAATGATCAATTAGCCTTTTAAAATGATTAACTTGGATTAGCTAACACAACGTGCCATCGGAATACAGGAGTGATGGTTGCTGATAATGGGCCTCTGTACGCCTATGTAGATATTTCATAAAAAATCATCCATTTCCAGCTACAATACTCATTTACAACATTAAAAATGTCTACACTGTATTTCTGATCAATTTTATGTTATTTTAATGGACAGAAAATGTGCATTTCAACAAGGACATTTCTAAGTGATCCCAAACTTATGAACGGTAGTGTGTGTATAAACTCAGCAAAAAAATAAACGTCCTCACTGTCAACCTGCGTTTATTTTCAGCAAACTTAACATGTTGAATCTTATGTTCATCCAAATATTTACACAACTGAGACATAAACTGTACAAGTTCCACAGACATGTGACTAACAGAAATGGAATGATGTGTCCCTGAACAAAGGGGGGGTTAAAATCAAAAGTAACGGTCAGTATCTGGCGTGGCCACCAGCTGCATTAAGTACTGCAGTGCATCTCCTCCTCATGAACTTCACCAGATTTGCCAGTTCTTGCTGTGAGATGTTACCCCACTCTTCCACCAAGGCACCTGCAAGTTCCCGAACATTTCTGGGGGGAATGGCCCTTGCCCTCACCCTCAGATCCAACAGTTCCCAGACGTTCTCAATGGGATTGAGATCCGGGCTCTTCGCTGGCCATGGCAGAACACTGACATTCCTGTCTTGCAGGAAATCACGCACAGAACGAGCAATATGGCTGGTGGCATTGTCATGCTGGAGGGTCATGTCAGGATGAGCCTGCCGATAGGGTACCACATGAGGGAGGAGGATTCCTTCAACGATAAATGCGAATCCGACCATCACCCCTGGTGAGACAACCGCGACTCGTCAGTGAAGAGCCTGTCCTGTCTGGTTCAGCGACGGTGGGTTTGTGCCCATAGGCGACGCTGTTGCCAGTGATGTCTGGTGAGGATCTGCTTTACAACAGGCCTACAAGCCCTCAGTCCAGCCTCTCTCAGCCTATTGCGGACACTCTGAGCACTGATGGAGGGATTGTGCTTTCCTGGTGTAACTCGGGCAGTTGTTGTTGCCATCCTGTACCTATCCGCAGGTGTGATGTTCGGATCCTGTGCAGGTGTTACACGTGTTCTGCCACTGCGAGGATGATCAGCTGTCCGTCCTGTCTCCCTGTAGTGCTGTCTTAGGCGTGTCACAGTACAGACATTGCAATTTATTGCCCTGGCCACATCTGCAGTCCTCATGCCACCTTGCAGCATGCCTAAGGCACGTTCACGCAGATGAGCAGGGACCCTGAGCATCTTTCTTTTGGTGTTTTTCAGAGTCAATAGAAAGGCCTCTTGTGTCCTAGGTTTTCATAACTGTGACCTTAATTGCCTACCGTAAGCTGTTAGTGTCTTAACGACCGTTCCACAGGTGCATGTTCATTAATGGTTCATTGAACAAGCAAGGGAAACAGTGTTTTAAACCCTTTACAATGAAGATCTGTGAAGTTATTTGGATTTTTACTAATTATCTTCGAAAGACAGGGTCCTGAAAAAGGGATGTTTCTTTTTTTGCTGTGTGTGTGTGTGTGTGTGTGTGTGTGTGTGTGTGTGTGTGTGTGTGTGTGTGTGTGTGTGTGTGTGTGTGTGTGTGTGTGTGTGTGTGTGTGTGTGTGTGTGTGTGTGTGTGTGTGTGTGTGTGTGTGTGTGTGTGTGTGTGTGTGTATTTAAATGTATTCATCACATGCTTGGTAAACAGGTGTAGACTAACAGTGACATGCTTACATATAGGCCTTTCTCAACAATGCAGAGAAAAAGAAAATGGAGAAATAATAGCAATGTAAAAAAATAAAATAAAAATAAAAAAATACACAATGAGTAATGATACACTAGGTGCCAGTGTCGAGTCGATGTGCAGGGGTACGAAGTAATTGAGGTAGATATTGTATGTGCATATAGATAGGGGTAAAGTGACAAACTGTATCAGCAGCGTATGTGATGAGTAAAAGAAGTTAGTGCAACACGGCTCAATGTAGATAGTCCGGGAAGCTATTGCATTAACTTAAGGATTCCACCCTTTTTTCAATTTTCGCCTAAAATGACATGCCTAAATCCTCCTGCCTGTAGCTCAGGACCTGAAGCAAGGATATGCATGTTCTTGATACCAATTGAAAGGAAACACTTTGAAGTTTGTCGAAATTCATGTAGGAGAATATAACACATTAGATCTGGTAAAGATAATACAAATAATTGTATTTAAAAAATAAATAAAAAAATTACATGTTGTACCATTGTTGAAATGCAAGAGAAAGGCCATAATATATTATTCTAGCCCAGTTGCAATTTAGATTTAGCAATGTATGTGCAAAGTTTTAGACTGGTTCAATGAACCATTGCATACAGTGGGGAGAACAAGTATTTGATACACTGCCGATTTTGCAGGTTTTCCTACTTACAAAGCATGTAGAGGTCTGTAATTTTTATCATAGGTACACTTCAACTGTGAGAGACTGAATCTAAAACAAAAATCCAGAAAATCACATTGTATGATTAAGTAATTAATTTGCATTTTATTGCATGACATAAGTATTTGATACATCAGAAAAGCAGAACTTAATATTTGGTACAGAAACCTTTGTTTGCAATTACAGAGATCATACGTTTCCTGTAGTTCTTGACTAGGTTTGCACACACTGCAGCAGGGATTTTGGCCCACTCCTCCATACAGACCTTCTCCAGATCCTTCAGGTTTCGGGGCTGTCGCTGGGCAGTACGAACTTTCTGCTCCCTCCAAAGATTTTCTATTGGGTTCAGGTCTGGAGACTTGCTAGGCCACTCCAGGACCTTGAGATGCTTCTTACGGAGCCACTCCTTAGTTGCCCTGGCTGTGTGTTTCGGGTCGTTGTCATGCTGGAAGACCCAGCCACGACCCATCTTCGATGCTCTTACTGAGGGAAGGAGGTTGTTGGCCAAGATCTCGCGATACATGGCCCCATCCATCCTCCCCTCAATACGGTGCAGTCGTCCTGTCCCCTTTGCAGAAAAGCATCCCCAAAGAATGATGTTTCCACCTCCATGCTTCACAGTTGGGATGGTGTTCTTGGGGTTGTACTCATCCTTCTTCTTCCTCCAAACACGGCGAGTGGAGTTTAGACCAAAAGGCTCTATTTTTGTCTCATAAGACCACATGACCTTCTCCCATTCCTCCTCTGGATCATCCAGATGGTCATTGGCAAACTTCAGACGGGCCTGGACATGCGCTGGCTTGAGCAGGGGGACCTTGCGTGCGCTGCAGGATTTTAATCCATGACGGCGTAGTGTGTTACTAATGGTTTTCTTTGAGACTGTGGTCCCAGCTCTCTTCAGGTCATTGACCAGGTCCTGCCGTGTAGTTCTGGGCTGACCCCTCACCTTCCTCATGATCATTGATGCCCCACGAGGTGAGATCTTGCATGGAGCCCCAGACCGAGGGTGATTGACCGTCATCTTGAACTTCTTCCATTTTCTAATAATTGCGCCAACAGTTGTTGCCTTCTCACCAAGCTGCTTGCCTATTGTCCTGTAGCCCATCCCAGCCTTGTGCAGGTCTACAATTTTATCCCTGATGTCCTTACACAGCTCTCTGGTCTTGGCCATTGTGGAGAGGTTGGAGTCTGTTTGATTGAGTGTGTGGACAGGTGTCTTTTATACAGGTAACGAGTTCAAACAGGTGCAGTTAATACAGGTAATGAGTGGAGAACAGGAGGGCTTCTTAAAGAAAAACTAATAGGTCTGTGAGAGCTGGAATTCTTACTGGTTGGTAGGTGATAAAATACTTATGTCATGCAAATTAATTACTTAAAAATCATACAATGTGATATTTTCTGGATTTTTGTTTTAGATTCCGTCTCTCACAGTTGAAGTGTACCTATGATAAATATGACAGACCTCTACATGCTTTGTAAGTAGGAAAACATGCAAAATCGGCAGTGTATCAAATACTTGTTCTCCCCACTGTATCTGTTCAAAATGTTGTATCAAGACTGCCCAAATGTGCCTAATTTGGTTTATTAATACTTTTAAGTTCATAATTGTGCACTGTCCTCAAACAATAGCATGGTAGTCTTTCAATGTAATAGCTACTGTAAATTGGACAGTGCAGTTAGATTAACAAGAATGTAAGCTTTCTGCCCATATCAGATATGTCTATGTCCTGGGAAATATTCATGTTACTTACAACCTCATGCTAATCACATTAGCCTACGTTAGCTTAACACCGATCCTATAGAGGTTTTAAGTACCTGACTATGTTTTCAAATGGTCAAAAAGACACATAGCTTCCTCCAAAAAGACACACAGCTTCAATTTCTCAGGCACCAATTTTGCTAGGGCTCTCTGGGAGTGGTCTGAGTGGTGAGGGGAACACTGAAAACTAGCTAATGGAATTTAGAATGCACTTCCTTATTGTTTTATTAACTAATTTACCACCTGGTGAGGTCACCAGGCAGGCCAAAACTCCATCACACCAAACAGGCTGACATTTCAGGCAGTGTTTTTGAACAGCTCTTACACCAAATAAATAAATAAAACACAGAAAATCTAGTTTTGGGCTGCACTGGGGCTTGTAGGCTTTTTTAAAATGATAGCAAGACTACATTACCCAAAATACATGGTGTAACGTGTTTGGGTTTGTCATAATACAGTTACACTACAAGCCAAGGTGTCTGTTTCTTTGTGCTACAAAACGGTGTTGAAGGTTAAAGGAAGCTGTATGGTGGATAATCCACAACTGAGCATCGCGCCGGCCACTCTCACGCTGTCCCGTTTATTCCAAGTTCCAAACTAACCCTCACATCCTGTGAAATAATGTTGCTTTCAAATAAAGCAAGACCCCATCTCAAACAACAATTGTGCACCTCATTGCTCTATGCTGCCCCCCATTTATTCCACCTCCCAAACTAACTCGATAGCATTAGCCTCTCTCCAGCAAAATTGTGAGTAGGCTAGGTGCCATTGTTGACTTGTTAATTTTATCAATCAATCAAATGTATTTATAAAGCCCTTCTTACATCAGTTGATGTCACGAAGTGCTGTACAGAAACCCAGCCTAAAACCTCAAACAGCAAGCAATGTAGGTGTAGAAGCATGGTGGCTAGGAAAAACTCCCTAGAAAGGCCAGAACCTAGGAAGAAACCTAGAGAGGAAGCAGGCTATGAGGGGTGGCCAGTCCTCTTCTGGCAGTGCCGGGTGGAGATTATAACAGAACATGGTCAGGGTTCCATAGCCGCAGGCAGAACAGTTGAAACTGAAGCAGCAGCACGGCCAGGTGGACTGGGGACAGCAAGGAGTCATCCGGCCAGGTAGTCCTGAGGCATGGTCCTATGGCTCAGGTCCTCCGAGAGAGAGAAAGTTAGAGGGATCATACTTAAATTCACACAGGACACCGGATAAGACAGGAGAAATACTCCAGATATAACAGACTGACCCTAGCCCCCCGACACATAAACTACTGCAGCATAAATACTGGAGGCTGAGACAGAAGGGGTCGGGAGACACTGTGGCCCCGTCCGACGATACCCCCGGACAGGGCCAAACAGGCAGGATATAACCCCGCCCACTTTGCCAAAGCACAGTCCCCACACCACTAGAGGGATATCTTTAACCACCAACCTACCATCCTGAGACAAGGCCGAGTATAGCCCAAGAAGATCTCCCCCACGGCATAACTCAAAGGGGGGCGCAAACCCGGACAGGAAGATCACGTCAGTGACTCAACCCACTCAAGTGACGCACCCCTCCTAGGGATAGCATGGAAGAGCACCAGTAAGCCAGTGACTCAGCCCCTGTAATAGGGTTTGAGGCAGAGAATCCCAGTGGAGAGAGGGGAACCGGCCAGGCAGAGACAGCAAGGGTTGTTCGTTGCTCCAGTGCCTTCCCGTTCACTTTCACACCCCTGGGCCAGACTACACTCAATCATAGGACCTACTGAAGAGATGAGTCTTCAATAAAGACTTAAAGGTTGAGACCGAGTATGCGTCTCTCAAATGGATAGGCAGACCATTCCATAAAAATTGAGCTCTTTAGGAGAAAGCCCTGCCTCCAGCTGTTTGCTTAGAAATTCTAGGGACAGTAAGGAGGCCTTCGTCTTGTGACCGTAGCGTACGTGTAGGTATGTACGGCAGGACCAAATCGGAAAGATAGGTAGGAGAAAGCCCATGTAATGCTTTGTAGGTTAGCAGTAAAACCTTGAAATCAGACCATGCCTTAACAGGAAGTCAATGTAGAGAGGCTAGCACTGGAGTAATATGATCAAATTTTGGGGTTCTCGTCAAGATTCTAGCAGCCGTGTTTAGCACTAACTGAAGTTTATTTAGTGCTTTATTCGGGTAGCCAGATATACTCAGTTGAAGATTCTGTGGTGGTTCCTACACCGCCAGTCCTCAAATATGAAATGACATTGAATTAATCAGATCCAATGATCTGGTGCCTATGTTAATAACCGGAATAGGTTTGCATTCGGTCCATTCTGAAATAGGCTAATCTAACCTTGTGTTGGCAGGTTCAAAGAAATCTGAGTGGCCGCCTGGGACAAGAGACCGTATCACACCTGCGAGGATGGGCGCAGGAAAAATTACCCAGTAATAATCCCTGAGGCACACCATGATTCATACGGTTCTAGTCCTTTCATCCTTCAGCCTTAATGGGTCCAGACCTCGTCCCCAGTGGATGAAAGGAGCTGAAAAAGGAGGAAGGGGCCATTGATATTCTGGGACCGTCTGACAGAGAGAACATGTCCTTTCCTCAAGTGACCGCAAAGCTCTTTCTCTTTTAAACCCCAAAAATACACTTTTTTTTTTTTTTTTTTAATAGACTGTCTCTCTTATAGCTCCTCTCAGTGCAGTGTGCATCTTTCATGTTTTAGCATTACAATTCTGTGCACACTGTGCCTTTCCCCAATCTCCCCTCCAGTTGACATCATTTTGCACAGCCGGGGGATGCCAAACTACATAAGCAGTAAAGGAGGAGTTTCAAGGTAATCAAAGGCTGTGGAGGTGAATGTCATCACCAACAAAAACACAACAGATAAGGAAACATTTGCTGACCGACCTAAAAAATTAAAAAATCTCAGACAGCACCATCACATTATTCCATTTGTCTCTGATGCAAATGGTTGTTGAAATGTTTATTGATAAATGATTAGAAGTTAGTTTGTATCCACCATGTGCACTTCGTTGTTTTGTTTTTGACTCCACCCCTCCTAGCCGGCCTCGTCGTCAATTTTGAGCAGGGTGTGTGATGATACTGATGGTTTGTCGGGACTAATATTTTTTTACGGTTGTGGCTAGATA